>NC_142698.1:26600974-26955436 GCF_029339155.1 Prunus mume
ATTACTGTCGAAAGATGAAGTGGATCCTGCTTTGTTGCCGTTGATAAAAGAATCACTGTGAAATTAATTTGCATCTGTGGACAATGAACTGGTGCATCTTTGACGACCATAAAGGTATTACAGTGGTCGTGGGTTTGGCATGAGGTGAAAATGCCTTCTCACTTGTATCTGGAATTTCTGGTATTAATTCTGTTTCATGGAATTTCCATTATATTTTGTATGGGACGACAGGAGAACCTCTGTTTCAACCTAAGATCCCATACAAACCTCTGTGGACAGATTTTATCTTTGCATGAAGTTTCTCATAAAACTTATTGCTCAGAAATTGCAGACAGATTTTATGTACTGGGAGGTAAAGGTTGTCTATTTCAGGTGAAGGAACAGATGAGATCCACATGGTTCTGAATGATTGTGATAGTTGTTTTGGATCGTTCATCTCAGATAATTTTTCCCATCATTGTCCTATAAAATTTTGAATCGTCTATCTCACATAGTGATGATTCGAGTTTTAAACAAGCCAGCATAATGTCACACTCCTTAAAGTTGGTGATGTACTTGAGATCGAAAGGAAACACCAAAATAGAGACATATTGATAATATAACAAAATCCCACTGATTTCCCTAATCAGATTTAAATCAAATTAGTTGTATTAATGAAGCATTTCTTCAAATCACTATCTTGCTTTTGCTTGGTGGGTAAGGAACTTAATTTTCTTAGGCCAAGCAGAAGATGCATCTGCATCTAGAAAAATCGATCCTAAATTCTTAATTATACACCTATATAGCTACAGGCGTGCACAGTAGCCCAACACGTGGCAAAAACCCATTGTTTGTAATGATAGAACCAAATACATCACTTTGAGGAGGAGGGGGAAGAAGCCTTGTTTGTTGCTATATCTAGCTGGAGCTGCTGTCCATTCAACTCATTATTAAATTTGATTGCATTGAGTCCAAGTTGTAGGAGGACCACATTATCTCTTCACATTAACTCATATGTGTCTGATATCATATTGCTTTCATTTTGGACAGAAGTTGAATTAATGAACTCAATTTTGCAGGCAGCAGGAAAGTTGATTAAATAATGTAATTAGGTATAATGGTCATAACAATTGGATGAAAGGCCGCCATTATGGAATTTGGGTCCCAATGTAGAATGTGAACCTGGAAACCCAAATGGTACATAAACGTAGGGTCAATGTGTTCCCTACTCTATCAATTTATGTTGCAAAGAAACAAAAAAGAATCATAGTCTAACAAACTATGGACTAAATAACGAATTGAATAGACTTTTTTGGTGGTAATCTTTGGCCAAAAAAGACAATCTTTTAATATAATATTTTGAAACTATCTATTGAATAAAACCAAAAGTTTGGGGTACAAATGATGTTTGTGGCCATCCTTTTTTCAGTAAAGTTTCATTATTGTAATGGACTCTATGTCTGTTTGTGTTGCATTTAGTGTGAACTCAATTATTTTAGTTCATTTTGATGTGATCTTACTTTGACCTTCTATTTAATGAAACTTGATTCGGCAAAAAAAAATATTATTTGAGATTCAATTCAACTAATTACGAAGTGTCATCCTTTTCTTCATTTCAATTCAACCAATCCTCTCTTTCAAGCCCACATCACAATCTCATCTCTCAACTCAGCTTATCTTAAAACGCGCAAAAACAGAAATAAAGGACAACAACATCCAAATCCAGTTTAATTTAACAGATCAAGTACCAACTTCCAAGCACCGACTAGTCAACTGCACAATACTGTTTGGCTTTAAACAGAAAGAGCATTTACCATCATCCACCAGTGATTTCGGTAAACTGCCGTCAAGTTGCCAAAAGATGCTTGTTTTCTAGTTTCTACCAAAGCTGCTTCTTTTCCTCCCTCTTTTAGTCTTGGGGAGAGAGAAAGGGAACCATAACAAGCATATGATTGGTTTTGACTGTTAAAAGAAAGTTACAAGGCCTCTTTTACTGAAACAAACATCAAGTTACCAAAGCTGCTTTGTACCCAAAAAAAAGTTAACACTCAGAGAGAGAGAGAAAGAGAGAGCAATAACCAGTAAATGATTGGTTTTGACTGTAAAAGGAAAGTTACCATGCAGAAACCAATATCAAATGAATGCTCAGATCAAGTCCAAACATACCAAATAACAATAAATTATTGGTTTTGAGTTTCATTGTTAAAAGGAAAGCTACCGTGCCTCGTTCCGAAACCAACATGAAATTAATGCTCAGATCCAACTCCAAACGTACGAAATCAACACAAATCTCACACATAACTATAAGAAATTAATTTATATACGAACGAAAAAAAAAACCAAATTTTGCATTTCTGCAACAGTAAAACAAAACCCTCCAATGGCCTACATCACTTCTGCAAAGGTATAGGAACACCAACAAAGCTACCCAGTTCCCCAAATTTCACTCTTGAAACCCAGACTCCTCGACCAGCTCCTCACATCCCAAAAACTCGAAGACTAAATAAATTAAAAAATGAACAAAGGTTATGTGTAAGGCTATAATTAACATCAGAGGGGTTTCTAACAAGAACCTCAATTCAGCTAGCTGAGGGGTCCAGAGCCATCGGATTGAGCTCCTGAGCAAAACCCACTTGGGGTTTGAGCTGGGGTTTGTGAATTGGAGCTCAGAAATCCTCCATCTTCTCTCGGCCTACGACCTCCGCCACCAACCAAGGAAGACAGAGACTTGACCAGTCCCTTGATTATCCTGATCTTTATCTGTCCCCTTTTGGGAGGTAAGCTTTGACTTGGGTTGAGCTTAGATTTTGAACCTGGGGTTTCCATCTTCTTCGAATCGGGCACGAAGGATCTGAGGGGTAAGGAGAGTATGAGCTTGGAACAGAGGAAAGCAGAGACTGAGAAACAGAGGAGAGAGGGAGATTGGGAGACTGAGAAACAGGGGAAAACAGAGGATGCAGCTGAACTCTCTTTCTCTGGGGAAACAGAGAAGAGAAAGAAAGAAAGTGGGTGTGCTTTTGAGAGATTTGGATGGCTTGTGGTAGTGAAGCAGAGAGAAATGCAGAGGAAATATCTTTTTATAAGAGCGATATTGGGTTGCTTCGCGACCAAGGCTTCCACAGTGGAAGTGTAAGGGGTAATTTTGTCATATCAAGCAACTAGCGTCGAAGAAGTATATTCGGGCAGTGCTTAACAAGAGAATTAAAGCACGTGTCATTCACAGAAATATTCTCTTATCAAACAATCTCGCATCTTATTAATTAGAAGTGAAATTATTCTTAATAAAAATGTATGTTTGTTGGCCCTTAATTTGATGGGATATACGTTGTATATGATTTATCCCAAAAAAAAAAAAAAAAAAAAAAAAAAGATACCTTAGGATTTAGAGGCATAGAATTGTAAGATTGGGTGGCATTTGAACATGAATTTCTCCCAAAAAAAAAAATGAAAAGATTCAAGGGCTTAACCAATTGGAGAACTAAATTATTATCATCCCTGAAAAAACACCCCACTGATTGTTACTCGCTCTTCCATTGTTGATGGTTCCTGTATTTAGTTGACATTGTTGAGATTTTTAAAATATACATTTTATATAATGTCAACTGCACGACCATAGTTAGTATTTTATAAATGAAAAAGTTTGACTATCGGATCGGTTTAATTGTTGGATTGTTCTAAAAAGATTTATAAGGAATTCGGATCCTCTACTTGATTTTTCTCTGCTGTTATTTTAGATTAGTTGGGTTCAACTCATTACTTTTGGTTTATGTCACTAACATTTTAGATTAAGTCACAACTTTCATTTCGAATTTACCTTTTTGTTCATGTCTCTATTTGTTAAAAGTTGTTTGGTCTTTTCAACTAGTATTAACCTTAAATATGAATAAATAAATTAAGAATTATAGTTTTTTTTTTAGTACAGGTGATAGATTTATGATTGGTTGGAGATAACAAAATAGTGTTATCCCCGTTGCACACAAGTGTTTATCTTAAACTAGAAAGGAGAGAGATTTCTCACATATATACACAAATAATGTTATGGGGGTTCGAACTTGAGATTTTTAGTCTGCAAGTAAATGTCTTTTTTCACTGAATTAGACCTCCCATTGGCAAGAATTATAGGTTTTAAATACTACTAAATGCAGCCTTTTTTTTTCCTTCATGTATGTTAGAGACAATTATGAATATTACAATTGTCCAATATTCTCAATGAATCTCACGCGTGGTAATTGAGCTTAGAATAAATCATTACTTCTTGTTTTTTTCTTGGGTGCGTCACCTAAAGAGACAAACCATTGGAAACTAACTAAACGTGTGGACCTCCAAAATGTGACCTCTAGGCAAAAACGCGGTAGTAATTAAGTGTTTTCAGTTCCAAAATGTGACTTGCCTTTTATTTTGTTCCATGTGATCGTAGCAGCAAAAATCATGATAATCTTGGCTCTAGCTTGTCACACTCTACAAACTTTAGATAAGCAGAAGCAATTCCTGTATTTTATATTGGCCGGCAGAAGCAAAATGTATTCAGAAACGCGTGAGGACTCTTGGAAATATGTCTCCTCAGAAATCATTCTTTGTACGACCCATATTATTATTATTTTGATACCTTGATATTGAGGAGTGGAGAATCGAATCTAAGACTTCGGGTACAGATAAATATCATTGACCGCTTGAGCTTACAAATCCCCTTACTACAACAACTTATATTATTATATCCTATTAGTCTTACAAAGTTCTGGATTTAAATAATATGAATGTTATAAACAAGAATGATGTGCAATCCAATAATTTATTTGTTGCATATGTGCACCTGACATTTTCGCAGAACAACATTGCCCAAAACAGTACGTGCAGATCACTGCCTATATATAGGTTTCAGTTCCATGTTAAATAAGATATTCTGTTTCCTTGTAATAAGAGCCGTATTAAAGAAGATAAACAGAGAGAACGACCCAACAAAAATAAATTTAAAAATTAAGTGAACTGCAGCCATTGTGACTGAATTCCGCCACCAAATTTGACCCAAACCCACATCATGACATATTCTACGTATGGCTCGATTTAAGGAACCCCCCAAGAAGAAAGAGTCAGCCATGCATGCATCATCAATAGTGAAAAGGTTCTTGAATTTTGTTTAGTATTCAATAATAATTCTCACACAACTAAATATGTTATGGGAGTTCGAACTTAGAATCTCTAATTTATAAGTCAAAGTCTTTTTCTATTAGGTTAAACCTCGTTGACTATAAATTAGATAAATTTAATTAAGCAGAAGGTGTCTTTTTAGGGTTCATTGATTTAATCTGTTCCTACCAAAAAGGAACATTATTAAAATTAATTAATCTCCAAGAAGAGGCATGCACCAATATTTTTCACATGGGGAACAAAATAGATGCTAAGAATAAACAGCTAGAAAGGTGAATGCAATGTGTCATGTAATTAATGAAGAACTCCAGCACATATACAATTCCCAGGTGGGTCTCTAGTCATGTTAAGGGTTGACCTATAGCATTATCTTATGTCATGTCAAAATATGCATGTGCATGCATGGATACATACATGGTCGTATCGTCACCAATCATTAATTATAAAGTCATCCAATCATAAATGACACTCGATTTGACACCATTTGACTTGACATTACGAGACAAAAAAACTCTCAATTTTGAAAAGGACATGGAATATAACAAGCAAAACCGCGTATGTTGTTACAGTTTACACGTAAGAGGTCAATTGAATTGTCTTTCCACTTGTGTAAGATAAACGACATACGATATTGATAGGGTGGGGCTTTGCCCTTAACCACAAACAAAAAAATTAGGGCATATTCATTACTAACACGTAAACATGCTCTTATAGGACTTCTTAGACTTCAATATTGGGTCAGTGGATCCAACTCCAAATCACTGCGCAGTGAGTGGATGAGTAATTGGAGGATCATTGAAATTGTGATCACCGACCCTTGAATCCTGACCCCGCTTTATTTATTTATGAGATTGTGTGGGCCCCCAAAGTGATAACTGTTTGACTTAATGGCCATCTCCAAGGGCCCAAACCAATTAAAATCTCTTGGTCTAGCCTCTGTTGCTCTGTGGCCTGTTGTCCAGGGCACCTGGGGCCCAAACTGATTTAATCCGCAACCATAAAATGACAGCCGTTTGACCCTCTCCCTTTCTGTCTGCAGTGCCAGAGAGGGAGCACCGGTCTTTTAGGTCTTGAAGGCCGCCTTCAGTTCAATGAAAAGAGGGACACCTCTTAGTGGTGACCAAGAAAAAAGGTGGTAAGAGTAACCCTTAGCCATTAGGTGGCTGCCACGTGGCCCAAGTCCTTTAAAGGGTGGCCCACCTACATTTACCAAAAAAATAGTTTTCATGCTGTGTTCATACTTATGGTGAAGTTGGAGCTTCCGGAAGAAGGTAGGCAGTGATTATTGGGAATTTTCGTGGAAGCTGATCACACCCAATTGTCAAAGCACGTGTGTGTGTGTTTCTGTGCGCTGAGGAGTTTATGTGGGATGTGAAGGCCTTCGCAGCACCAATTCTTGTAAACTTCATGAAAGAAAACAGATTAATTATTTTTATTTTGAGGTTTTTGTGAATTTGAAAACTGCAACACCATATAATTTCTATGTTTCTATGCCAAGTTGCCAACGGATAGGTCAGCAGTGACATATGCCAAAGCCAAGGAGTCAAGCAAAAGCACAAAGTCTTCAAGTATCCACGTACGTGTGTGTGTGCGCTCAAGTCTTGCATGTTCACATCAAAGAATTAATTTAAACTAGTCCAATTTTCAGATTAATTTATATAGATATATAAGTGACTTGGCTGTGAATATGAACAACTTGCAACCAAAGGAATTCTATCTCCGGTCATTAATGTTATGTCACGTTAGAAAATTATTACGTGTGGCATAACGTATTATCGTTATTAGTCGAAAATAGCAAAATATTATTATCTCCGTTTCATGCAAGTGTTTCTCTATGAAATACACAGGCCCCTCACTAAGCATTAGACTCACAATTTTGTGGGTCCCATGATATTCCTTCGAGTATACCAAACTGACACTCAAAGTCCAGAGGCTACTTTTGTACAAATATGCTCATGACATCACTGGAATGGAGGATCCATGAATTTTTCTTCTGGCATGATACACCATTTGATCCCCTTAAATTTTTTGAAACATTTCATCGAGCACCTTGTCCCACCAATAAATAACTGAAATTTATAGGAAATTTTTTGTTGTGTTATTCAATAGACCCCACCACCAAATACTTTCCATCAGTACATAAAGTTCTTACGACATGTACGTGAGACTTACAACGTAATCGTAATCCTTACACGTATAATATAACATAAATAGCTTACGTAGAACCTCCCATTATAATAATTTTCCATTTTTTCCCCGAAATCCAAAACATCAAACAACATATTTAAAAACAAAAAAGGGGAATAATTTCTATTGTTCTGGACTTACAAGTTATAAATGCTTAAGCCCCCTCCCCCTCTCATGCTCCTCTAACTTCCCACTTCTTCAATTGCCTTAGTTTTGTGATCTAAAACTCCGTTTAAGAGGCAGAGTGGCTCTGCTTCGTCTCTGTTTCTCTACAGAGTTCTGACTTCCCCTTTTCATAAATCATTTTCAAATTTTCTCGTTTCATCTCTCTCCTATTTCTCCTTTAAATTTTCTGGTTCTTCTCTCAATTTTTTTAAAAATCTCCTTTCCTTATCCTCTTATTTCTGTGCTCCAACTTCCATCTCCACTTCCCTTACTCTGCTCTCTGTTCTGCCGCCATGGCAAGCACTTCCTCTACACCCCAAGAGAAGAAAAACACCAACCTTCCTCCCAAGAGAGGCCAGATCAAGGTTCAGATTTTTGAAAACTTTGTCAAAGCAGTGGCGTCCTCCATGACCTCCAAACCTGGAGCTCAAGGCAGAAACAGAGGTGAAGAAAGTGGTGGAGGAGGCTCTGCCTCTCAAACCTCACCGCCAAATGCCTACAACTCTGATGCCAATTCTGATTTCTGATACACATGATCACATGGGCAGATACTGGATTTCTCTGCTTCTTGCTTTGAAGGCATTTCCTTTCCTGCTTATCTAATAAGCTATGGAATTATGGTGTTTTATTTGAGATCAAAGCTTCTGCTTTGTTGTTCAATAGATGTCTAGACTACAAATAGAAAGTATTTTCCTTTGGGTTTTTGACGTAGAATTCAAACAGGGGTCATTTGATAATTATATTTCCTGCACAACTCATATATTTTTTTTAGGGTTTTACCCATCTAAGCTAAGCTTATCTTGTATATCAATGTCTTATAGTTTGGTCTTGCTATAGTCAGTTTCATGTCTTGTGGGGGAAAAGAAAACAAAAAAAAAAGGACCTGTTTCCAGTGTCGTTTCTGCTAGTTTTAGAAAGAAGACATATTTGGAAGAGGAAGTTTGTGCTTTTATGGTATTTTGGCTTTGTATCTTGGATTGCTTCATGTGTAGTTGTTATATCATATAATGGTTATAAATATTTATATTTTGTATACATTTGTGGTTACTGAATTTAAAATTAGGATGTTTTGGTTTTGTATTGCGACAGTAATAATGGGAAAGCATACCCTAAAAGGGGAAAATAAATCATGTCGTCCACCCGTACATGTGGACGTATTAGTGTAGTATCTATAATTTCTCCACACAAGACCCTAATTTCCAAGCATTCCAAAAATTATTTCATTTTCTTACCGCAAGTTGCATATAACAATGTGTTTAAAGAAAGACAAGGGCTGTTTTCTTTAAACTAAATTTCAAAATAGTATAATATACCGGATCAGTGCACCTTTAGAATGAATTTCAAGTGAATATGGAAGCAGGGCCATCAAATTATGTTCATCAAAACCTTTTGTATGATTCAGAATCGAATAATTTCATAATGATAGTTGACTAGGGACACTTGGAGATAGAGGGAGTCAGTTACATTAATTAAAGGTGCATTTAGATTTTCAGCATTTTAATACACGGAAAGTATTAATTTGAAGTGGGCCATGAAAGATGGCAGGGAAAAACGCGTATGACGAAAATAACATTTTATTTTTCGATGAATTTGGAGTTGTAAATCACGTCATCAAGTAATAGGAGCTTTTCTTTTTAATTTTTGTTTAACAGAAAACCCAAGAGCAAAGTAGGGACACAATGCTATGTTGCGTTTGAAATACTTCGATAATTGAGTCGTTCATTTACTAAAGCAGATGGTTTTAGTTAAGGGTGGCATTTTAAATCGAAAAATGCAAAAATTAACCGACAATTTATCGCAATGAAACCGCAATCGAGATAAACCGAACCGCATTTGCGGTATTAAGAACCGAACCGCATTTGCGGTCGCGGTTGAGGTATTTGATTTTCAAAACTTGCGGTTACCGCAAACCGCAAAGTATAGCCACACGGATGATGAAGTTGAATTTTACAAGGAAATGAAACATATGACAACTTGTAAGTAATTAGTTTATTTATACTAATGTTATTTATGCTTCTTTTATAATAAAATGTACTACACTATGTTGTTTTATTTGTAAATAACATTGGTGCTCAAACAACACAACAGGTTCTTCAAATCCACTCACCACCAATACTTGAGTTTGTAACTTTAGTTTGTACCATTGGTGCATTGCATTTTCCTTTTAGTTTGTAACTTTAATTAACTTTGAATTGAATTTTTCTTTTTTGTTGTAACTTTAATTCATTTTGCTTTGCATTTTCCTTTTGGTTTATAACTTTAAAGGATTTGGAATTGGAATGCTTGAGAAGTTTAACTTTAATTGGAATGCTTGGAATTGTAACTTTAATTTTCTTAGGTTGTGAATGCTTGAGAAGTTAATGAGATTGTGAATTTATATATGTTTGAGAAATTGAGGTTGTGTATTTATTTATTTAGGTTGTGAATTTATATTTTTGTGAATGAGAACTTGCGGTTTTAAATCGCTAATTCGCGATAATCCGACCGCATTTTGCGGTTTACCGCCCGCAAAACGTCGGTTTGCGTTTCAAAATCACCAAACCGCAAATAGTCGGTCGGTTTGCAGTTTGAGTAAAAATTGCGATTCTGAACCGCAACCACCCCTAGTTTTAGTTAGGTTTCTAGAGAGACAAATATATTCTTTTGCTCGTCTATATCGCCATCGAAACGGCTAATCTAAACTATTAATCAAATTAATTTTGTATTAAAATTTACGACATTACAACTAATTTTTTTAAGACGTAAATTTGGCGAGAGAACATTACCTACTTACTTTTATACAAATTAAACCAGACCAAGGGCCATTGTCTTCTAGGTCTTGGGGGACCCAAAATTAAACCAGAGCACCTGTAGGACCACTGCACCCCCAACAAATAAATATATGGGGCACTCTGTATTGGCATATTCCCCCAAGCAGTTCATCCTTGCTGGCTTACTTGGTTTTGGCCGGTGTGGATCGAGATTGCAACTTGAGTCTAGACCAAGGACATGGGACCCAATGGCTGTACTACATAACTAGTCACTTTAGGATCTCAAGCCGCCTCACAATGGATTGAGTGGTATCTTATATTTTATATATATATATATATATAAGGAGAATAAAGCAAAAAGATACATCCTTGTGGCTCCCACATCCGTTACATACTTACATTTGATTATTACTTCTTTTTCTTTTTGAATCTTTAATGGTGTTTACATTGTTAACTTATTCTCTTGTAACTTAAAATTTTGAGATTAAATAATTATCTAACATAATATCAAAATCTTATTTGCTTGCAAGTGATCACGAGTTCAAGCTTTTTTGTAGCTTCGCAAGTTGCAAAAAGAGGATGCATTTTTTATTTATCTCTCTCTTTTTATACGGGCATGTTTTCTTCACATACGGGTGTAAATTTGGTATATATTGTTGGTTCATCACGAGAGCTTGCAACTCTAACATGGCAAACTTGCATATTGATGGTAGATAGTGATTATGGGGGCAATTTCATGGAAGCTAATCATACCCTATATTGTCAAACATGTGTAATGTTGACAAGTTATAAGAGTCGGACTTTGTGGGAAGGTCTAAGCAATTAGTGCACGATAACATTGAGCAGCTAATCACTTATGTTCCATTGACTTGGGGTGAAAGTCTGATCTGTGATGTTACATGAGACTTTTACATAGACACTGTCCATGTTCGATGTTCTATTATTTCAATGACCAAGACAACATGGCGCTGGCAAGCAGAAGTCATCCCAAGACCTATTAGGTGGGCAGTGGGCAGAGTCTTGTATTGTTCACATCAAGGAATTTAAATTTGTAAATCCCAATTTAAGAAAAAAGAAAAAGAAAAGTGACTTGGATATGAATGGAAGACTTGGAGACCAAGTAAGAGATCCGTTCTTATCCCCCGAAACTAAGGGTTAAAATTGGCATTTGAGGGAAAAATTTGAAGGGTGTGATTAGCAATTTGGGAGGTTTCAATGAAGAATTTCCCTTATGTTTTCAACTATAGTCTATAAATAACACCTTCCCCCACCCCTCCCAGTTTTATCATTGCCCTTGTTTCAAGAGGAAGAGGCTCTGCTTCTTCTCTGTTTCTCTACGAGTCTTGCTTGTTTCCCTTTTCCAAATCTCTGTTCAGATTTTTTTCATTTCATCTCCTTCTCCTCATCTTTCTCTTAAAAATCTTCTGCTTCTCTCATTATCTCCTCTTCTTATTCTCCACCTCCACCTCCTCTTCCATCTTCACTTCACTTCCCTTTACTCTGTTTTCTTTCTGCTCTGCAGCCATGGCAACCGCTTCTCCAGCACCCAAAGAGAAGAAAAACACAAGACTTCCTCCAAGGAGGGGCCTCATCATGCGTCAGATCTGTGAAAAATTGGTCAAAGTGGTAGTCAACAAGGCCTCCAAACCTGGAGCTCAGGGGAAAAACAGAGGAGAAAATGGTGGTGAAAGCTCTGCCTCTCAAACCCCACCACCAAGTGCCTATAGCTCTGATGCCAATTGATAGGCATGATCAGATGGCTAGATGGGTCATCACCTACTTGGTGAATTGATGAGAAAATCACTGGATTTCTCTGATTCATGCTATGAATCATTTCCTATCCCCATATCTATGAAGCTATAGAATTTTGGTATTTTGAGTCAGGTCAAAGCCTCTGCTTTGTTTTTTCTGTAGATGGCTTGACTAGAAAGTGTTGTTGTTTGGGTTTTAGATGTACAAATCAAGCACGGGTCATGTGATAATTATTTTTCCTGTAAAACTCATATTTTTGGAGAGTTTTGCAGGACCATAACCCATCTAAGCTTATCTTTTATTTCAGCGTCTTGCTATAGTCAGTTCATGTCTTGTGATGGAAAAGAAGGAAAAAAGAAAAGAAAAAAAGAACCTCTTCCAGTGTTGTTTCTGAGAGTTTTAGAGAGGAGACACACTTGGAAGAGTTATTATTTCTGCTTTTGAAGTGTATTTTGGGTCTGTATCTTTTATTGCTTTATGTGGTGGTGTTATATGATATGGAGGTTATAAATATTATGTTATGCACTACGCATTTTGTTGTTACTGAACCGAGCACTGTTAAAATTAGCATCTTTTGGCTTTCTAGCTTTGATTGCTATTTTTTATTTATTTTATATAAGCGATATTATAGAGGAGAAATTATACAATAGTACGGATGTACCACGTCAGCATGTGATACTCCCATTTAAATATTGCCATGTGTCCATTTTAAAATAGAAACTAAACTTTTTTTACAGCTGGATTTATTTCTTAATTTTTATCTTATTAAATAAAATTAAAAAATTAAAAAACTTAAGAAAAAGAAAAAAGAAAAAAGATTTATTCCCAGCAGCAACCCCTCCCGAAAACACCTATAATCCCAAAAACATGCCATGACTGCCACCCATCTCCCTTCCTCTTCCTTTTTCCTTTTCCTTTTCAACCCTTATAGTAATTGTAGGTAATGGAGTTTAAAAAGAGGTAGAGAAAACTAGTATTGATGATTATGATGATGATGATGATGATGAAATGGAATAGTGGAAGCGTTGGTGTTTGTGTTAATGGTGAGTGAATGCAAAACAGAGAGACCCTTTGAGAGAATTGTTGTATTGTATTGATTGAAGTAATTGTTACCAAGGAATTACAGTATTGGATCTGGGTTTGGAAATAGTATGATGATGGCGAAGGTTGTCATGATCAATTTCAGAGAAAGGGGAATTAAGGAATATGAGGGTTTGGACGCCGGTGGCAATGTTAAAGAGGAAAAGAGACGGGAGGAAGAGGAAGAGAGAGGGATGGCATCCATGGAACGCAAATTTTGGGGTTTTTTCCTTTTTTCTGTTTTACAAATTTCAAATTTTATTTCATAATATAAGTACAGCTGTAAATAAATATTTAATTTCTGTTTTAAAATAAAGACATGACAATATTTGAATGGAAGTATCACATGCTGACGTGATACATCCGTACTATTGTATAATTTCTATTATAAGGAGGACTCGAGTTTGAGCGCATAGATAAAATTCTTAACCACTTAAATTACAAACTCTTTGCTTTTTTTGTTAATTGGCTAACTTAAGTGTTGACAAGTGTTGAGAATTGACTTTATTATAATACAATAACATGGGTTTTTACCAAAAAAACAAAAATATGGGCTGTCATGCAAGAAATTTATGTTGTTTCCTCCCTAAACTTTCAAGTGGCTCAATTTTCTCCATCCATACCGTACTGAAAATAGCATTATCTTTGATCCAGAGAGGAGGGAGACCTGAAGAAATCAACCCAAATTCCAAGTTATGGAAAACTCCAAAAAAGATGTTGGACTTTTGACATGTCTTAGTTGGTCAAAGGATGTTCAGATTAGGTTTATATTGTATTCAAGGTATTAGTGTAATGGATATTTCTACAAACGTGGAATAAAAGAAAATATATTATTCATTCCAGTTGATGAATTAAATCTTAAATCTTTGATTTTGTAACAAAAAGAGAGATGAAAATTAGTGGTTACACAAATATTGGTTTTATGCATAAACAGAGGAGCATCATTGTTTGCTATGTACAAATTACAATACGTAAACTGCTAAAGTCATAGATAGATGAGAGGATGCTTCTTTGCAAATTCGTACACGTAAACTGTGGTATACAAATGTGGCTGCGGAGGGTGGGCAACTTCTAGAAGAAGAATAAAGTATAATTCTTTTATGGTACGTTTGAGCGGGATTTGAGACATATTCCACAATTGGAAACAGTTGTTTTAGTTGTTGGGAGGGGTATTGGAGACATCTTCCACAATTCGAAAGAGAAATGTCGTTAGATTAGAAGTTCGTTGGTACGTACTAGAGCATTTAATGTAAATTTGGAGAAGTAAAGCCATTTTTTCATCCTAATTTACACACACACACATATATATATATATATATATATATATATATAGAGAGAGAGAGAGAGAGAGAGAGAGAGAGAGATGTAAATCTGGTTTTTGCTTATGTGAAATTGGATATGTAAGTTTTGAAATTGATATTTCTATGTGAGTTAAATAGATATTTAAGATTAGTCCCATTTTAAAGATTGGATTGGCAAGAGACTTGTAACTCAAGTGCTTAAGAGCATGTATTCCTGAACCAAAGGTCCTAATAGGAAATTTTTTAAAATAAAAGAGTAGGTTCGATAACCCCTTCCTATGTTGCTATATAAAAATAAAAAATAAAAAATGGATTGAAATCTTTCTAATGGGTTATTGTAAAAAGATAATAGAGTCATAATAAATTAGTAAGAGGGGTCAGTCTCCAAATAATGCGTCAGTCTATCATTTATTTTCAGTTTAAGTTGATCCTATGGTTGCCAAACCGACCGACTATTTGTGGTTTGGTCATTTAATTTTAACACTAAATAAATAAATACACAACCTCAATTTCTCAAACATATATAAATTCACAATCTCTCAACTTCAAGCATTCACAACCTAAGAAAATTAAAGTTACAATTCCAAGCATTCCAATATAAACTTCTCAAGCATTCCATTCCAAATCCTTTAAAGTTATAAACCAAAGGAAAATGCAAAACAAAATGAATTAAAGTTACAACAAAAAGAAAAATCCAATTCAAAGTTAATTAAAGTTACAAACTAAAAGGAAAATGCAATGCATCAATGTTACAAACTAAAGTTACAAACTCAAGTGTTGGTGGTGAATGGATTTGAAGAACTTGTGTTGTTTGAGCACCAATGTTATCTACAAATAAAACAACATAGTTTAGTACATTTTATTATAAGAAGAAGCATAAATAACATTAGTATAAATAAACTAATTACTTACAAGTTGTCATATGTTTCATTTCCTTGTAAATTCAACTTCATCATCCGTGCACAAATACATCCATGCGGTTCGGTTTTAATTGCGGTAGTTTCATTATAAATTATCGGTTGGTTTTTGCGGTTTTTCGGTTTAAAATGCCACCCCTAGTTGATCCTATTCCTTATTTAATTTTAACACGTTAGACTCTAATATATACTATATACTATTTGGTGAATATGGTTGCGGAAAAAGTTGTTGCCTCTAATAGCATTCCAAACATGAGCAATTTTGCTCACCGCATTCAAGTGCACCATCCATTTTTATTTAGTACACCATTACCTCATCACCTATCAATCATATGGCACCAATTACACATATTAAATATAGGTGTTCATGCTTAATCATAATGTGATATGTAACACATGATGAGTGATATGGTAATTATGCAAAATGGTTAAAGCGGTGCACAAAACTGAAGTGGGTGTAGGAAATATGTGTGTAATTGTTGCTTTATAATCTTCCTTACAAATAATAAAGGCACCAAATTCGAAGTTTCTAATGAGAAAAACACCATGAATACAGTATCTCTCTCACCACGTGACCTAGTCACGTTACGTGACAAAAGAAGTCCAGTTCCATGTTTCGGACTCTATCGGATTGTAAACATTCCTCACTTAATGGAAATTGAGCTGGATTTGGGCCTTAATATTGGACCAGAAGAATAGCCCACTGGGCCTATTTAACATGGCCCAAACTAAAACGACAAAGTCGGCGCTTTGGGGCTTCACATTTGGCGGGAGAGCACAAGGAAGACGAAGGAAAAGCTTCTGCACTTCTCAGAGTGAAAATGGCGAACAAGCTCATCAACCAGATGGGCCTCCCCAAATCCATCGCTAACGTTTTCGCAGCTCGTAACATCACCACCGCCAAGGCAACATTTTATTCAAATTTGAAACAAATTTATGTTTTTTTTATAAAAAAAATTAGTTCCTAAATTGTGTTTTTTATTTTTTTGGTTTAACGCGAATTGGTTTTCAGGAAGCTTTGTCTTTAACCGAATTCGAGTTAATGGAGGTGTTAGATGTGAGTTTAGCAGATGTCACGTCTGCAATAGCTCGTATCAGCGAAATTACATGTCCACCCTATCAAACTGTGATCATCAAAACCCTAATTTTCCTTTTCAATTTTTAGAAATTTTTTAATTTTTATTTAATTGGGCGTGTTTCTGATATGCTGTGGCTTTAGCTGTGTTTGATTAGGCGTTAACTCTAATGGAGCAAAGGGTTCAGAAGGAGCACATGGGTGGCCACCTCCCCACCCGCCTCAAAGGACTAGACAATGCCTTATGTGGTGGGATTCCATTTGGGGTTTTAACTGAGCTGGTTGGTCCTGCTGGCATTGGAAAAACTCAGGTATAATTTTTGTTCTTTCACCCATCTGATCATCATCTGTCAATCATTTCTATTTGTATGTATCTTTGCATCTGTTTGAATGAATATTTCGATTGCAGCTTTGCCTGAAGCTCGCATTGTTGGCCTCGTTGCCGACAGCTTATGGAGGTTTAGGTGGTCGTGTAATATACATTGATGTAGAATCTAAATTCAGTTCAAAAAGGTAATTAAAGCGTTTTATAACATCAATTATCAGCTATTTTGTGATAAAATTTTGCCTACTGTGTTCATCAAAGAAACGGGAGATGTTTAAGTTTTCTGATTTGTTACTCGCTTAGGATGATAGAAATGGGATCGAAGAGTTTTCCAGATATGTTTCACACGAAAGGAATGGCCCAAGAGGTAATGTAGATTGAAAGTTATTACTGTCTCTCGAACAAGTTTTAATGAGAACCATGTTTGCTTAATGACAGTTTTCTTCTGTTTGCATTTCAGATGGCAGGCAGGATCCTTGTTTTGCAGCCGGCATCACTTTCTGAATTCACTGAGAGGTATTGGTCAAATTAAAATTTCATTTTCCCTATCCCTAGTAAGTTTGTTAGTCCTGGCATGGAGGGAACTTGGAGGTACCCAAGCATTGGAAAAAAGTGCTTTGGACTTTTGAGATACAGCTAAATGCATAAGCATGAGTTGTGCGGATAATGCCTACTTGTTAAGAGGTTTACATGAGTTAAAAGTCAATTTGTTCCAGTTTGCAACAACTCAAGATTTCAATCCTTCAAAACCAAGTGAAGTTGCTAATCATCGATAGCATGGCTGCTCTTATTTCGGGGTAAGTTCAGATTTCTCTGTTATGCTTGTTACCTGTTCTGGATATCCAGAGTCTGATCAAGTTGTGGTCCTATATAATTAGAATTAGGCCATATCATATCATTTACATATATAACCTTGTTTTAGGATAAGAAATATTCTTGTGATACTAAACTCTGATGTGTTAGAAGGGCCGTATATGCGTAGAATTAGCTTTCTGAATAATCAAATATGTTTCCTTACTTTATTAACTGTTTATAGGATTATTCGAGAACCCATTCATTCCTCAACATGTTTGACATCCCTGTCTAGGTACTGGGCATGGGATAAGATTGGTGTATATTGTCATATCTCTGTTTAGTTCAGCTATATGAATCCTTTTATTTCATTATTTTGTGTACTTAGACATGTCTTCCCATAGAATGGTCATATTTGGTGATTATCCAGTTTTCTTCCAGTTGTTAAGAAATGCTGATATATTTTTTCCAGGGAATATGGACAGGGATCTGCCAGGCAGCATTTATTGGGTTGGCATATTTCCTTTATTAAGTGAGAATCCTAGACATTTGAAACTTTGTTGGTGTTGGTGGTTGTATCTTTCTGATGGTGATAAAGCTCCTTTTCTCTCTTTAACATATTCAGGTCGCTTGCTGAATTTTCACGAATCCCTGTTGTTGTTACAAACCAAGTGAGGTCTCAAACTCGTGATGAAGCCTGCCAGTATTCTTTTCAAGGTAGGACAGTATTGTCAGATTTCGATATCCTCCTGATATCCTCCATATGGGTTATGAATGCAATATATTTTATTTGTGCAGGGCAGAGTAGGGAAAAAGCAGTGGAGGATCATACAGGATACGATTCTCATCTTGTTGCTGCTTTGGGAATTCACTGGGCTCATGCTGTGACCATACGTCTAGTGCTGGATTCTAAATCTGGTTTGCCCAATATATGCTTTAGCTTGAAAATTATTAAACTGTCATGAAGCAGATTCTTGCTGCTTAGTTATTCATATGAGGTATCTTTGCAGATCTAATTGTATGGATATGTTTCTTTCAGAATACGTGCAACTCTATTTCTTAGGTTTGTCAATATGCATGAGTCTGTGTGCCCTATATTCTCTTCAATGCCTTCCAGAAGCTATCAGAAGATTAACAGCAATAATTAATCCCTTTTTTCATTTTGATTGATTTGTTTAGCAAAATTGATGTGGATATCTTTTTAAAACCGATGATTTTACTGTATATAATTAGAATTGAATGGTCATAACAGTTTATGGTTCCGGAGTTGGAGAAACTTTGACCTTTTAATGAGATGATGACAATGATGACAATACGTGGAATCCAAAACTGTTTTCCCCTATTACTGATTCCACACTTTCGTTTTTTCTTGTAGGGAAGAGGTTCATCAAGCTGGCAAAGTCGCCCATATCACCACCTCTGGCCTTCCCTTATAACATAACATCATCTGGAATCACATTGCTTAATGATGATGGAATAGAACTGACAGGACCAGAGATAAACTCAATTCATTGTCAAGGTTTGTCACTGAGACTCTTCTTGAGTGAATCTGGAAATCCAAATTAAGTCAAAATTTATCAATGGTGGAGTACTTGGTGGCTAGTACCTATCATTTAACTAATTTTTTGTTCATGTGATATCCCACTGAAAAAACCTCTTAGTCAATTATAGTCATGGTTGTGCTCTCCACTTCTCACTTCATTTGTTTTAGAAAATATTTAGGCTCAAACTTGTTTAGGAGTTTGCTTTCTTTCCTTTTAGAGTGAATAATAATCTGACGTTGAAAAATGCAGGACACAGTGACATAATTAATTTTGATGGGGAAAGATTTCAGTGATCAATCAGAAGGAAAGCTGCACAAATTTGCAGGCATGTGCAAGAAATTTAAATGTCATGGCATTAGTGATTGTTTTGGATTGTCTGTCACCTTGTACATAGAAAGATAGAAATTCCTGAGTTAGAGTTATAACCTCATAATCAGCATGGCTTCCCCACGCACGAAGCTAACCGTGAAGGAAAGATAAACCAAGATTAGAACTTGCCGATGGCCCTTTTTGTTTTATCTTCTACTTTTGTATCCTTCAAGCTTCTTTCATGAACAGGGTTTAAAATTAGGCTGATGAGAATGTTGGTTGGCTTGTTCTTGTGTATTGGCCTGTACATAACAAAGGCTCTGATGATCTAAATGCTTTCTAGTAATTCAAGTTTGTTGTTCCATTATGTACTCTTTAATATGGTTTGACCAAATTGGATGAAATATTTTGAGCTTATCACGACTCAAATAATCAAAACAGTTTATGATTAATATTTTTACCTTGACACTCATATCATATGCTTATCACAATTCTATGATAAATTAAGAAGGAAAAGGAAGGGGCTAAAGAAAGGCTTGGGAACAATATTCTTATGGATCAGAATCCAATTATAGGTTGGTTTTCTAGCAAATACTAGGGACATGGTACCATCAATTTGTGTTGAAAGTCGTTTATTGGTGAAAATTGGAGCTCCCTTTAAAAGTAAGACAGTTATCTTCATCCCAGAAAAAGAAAGTAGGAGACTTGTAACTTCAGATGAGACCCAACGGCATGCAATAGACTGTGGAATCATGTGGCCCTGCAGTTGGAAGAGGCCTTGTAATTTTCAGTCCAATTAATGTTTGCCTATAGGCTATAAGGTGTGGAAGCAAAAGAGTGCTGTAATGTTGATGATTTAGACCTACTATCTAGTGTCTGCCATCAACGTGCTATTTGTAGGCCCATCACATTAGTAGCAAGTTACCCTTGCCAAAACTTGAAAAAATCATTTTAGAGACAAATTCATCAACTTAGGTATGGTATTAATAAATAAATGTGTTTGTTTACAACATCATAACTTTTCCGAGTTAGGCCGCGAGCATGTGTTATGAAATCCACGCCCTGACTCGGAAAAATTATGGTGTAATCAGTTGTATAATATGAGTTGATTGGTAACACCACATAACGCTATGACAGTCACGCCAAAGAATTTTCCCATCTTAGGGCCCATGACATGAGTGAGTAGCAAATCATCAAAGGATCTATTTGTTGGTTTTCGTCCCAAAAATATATACTCTATATAATAGGTTATTAGCCAAAACGATATCAAAAGTAGTGAAATGGTCTTTTGATCCACCATAATAATTTTTCACCTCTGCCGACTACCGAATCTGTTATCTAATGTATCTTTATGCTCAAGTGGAATCAATGATGGGAATGTGTCCCATATTGTCTCTAAATTCTTTTGATTTATATGGAAAGTAACAATAAAGTAGGGTTTGCTTGATAGCAATAGGCAGTTGAAGCAAGGGATAAAAATAGGACATGTAGGTTAAGTCTGTTGGTAGACTGATTTTCATATAAGTTTTGACCGTTTGACACTTCAAGTAAACTGAGAACGCATTTGCTGCTCGTTGGTAGGTAGGCTGGTTTTCATATCAACTTTGCAAATATCTGGATCAGCCAATCATCTTTAACTTAAAAAAGGGTGGAGATTTAGAGAGGCCAGTGCATTCTTAAACTTGGATTTAATTTAATACCAAGTTGGATTAAGAAAACAAGTTAAGGATAAGAAATTGACATAGGTTTGGATAGTGGGAGGTCTTCCAAACAGAACATACCAGACGTTTGCTTAAAGACAAATTGCTCCACTTTGGACTTGAATTTTGATTCTTGATCCGCAAAATTGATTTTTGTTACAGCATGAATCTGATTGTTTCTCCTCTTGAAATTTTTCTTTTTCTTCAATTGAATAAAAACTTATGTGAGTCTTGAATATTGGTTCTGATGTTGTTATAAAAACCCCTTGTTGGTGTGAGTTGGGACTATTTCTGTCCTTTTTGTGAATGGAGTTCAGGTGAGAGAGCCTTCATGTAACAAACATAAATGATACCTGCAAAGGACCCATTAGTGTAGTGCAAGGTTCTATGTTCGAGTCCTAGTATTCGTGTAGTATGTGTGTGAGTTTAGTATATTATCGCACCTCTCAATAAGAAAAGTGATATTTTTGCCTTTTTTTTTTTTTTGTTTATCTGAAAATATAAATGATATTGTGTTGATGGGTGGAACATGTGATTCTCAAACAAATGGAAGGCTAGTATAGATCAGATCTTTAACAAGAAATTCTTAGCATGCACTCCATCAAGATTCAAATTGAAAACAACTTACTCATTTGTTTATCCTTTTTTTAAAAATTCTTTCTAGGAACCAAGGGAAAGGTGCTTTTGTATTATAACGACTATACATATAAAAAGTATAAAGAACTAAAAAAACTGTAAACTGTTGTATTGCCTGTTCATAGCCTAAAAGGACATAAAGTACTCCATGGCCTTCTGTATTTGTTTCTTTAAACAAGGAAAAATGCTGAGAAGAGGCCAAACCTTGGACTGGATTTTAAGGTTTCCTCCCTTTCCTTCTTGTTTTGCCTTTTCTTATATGATTTCTTTGGACACATTGGACAATCTCTCTCTCTCTCTCTCTCTCTCTCTCTCTCATATATTTATATGCATGTTGTCTGTATAGCTGTTTTTTTTTCTGGTGTAATTTTTGAAATGTGAATCATATCCATTGAACCAGCTGCTGCAGCCTGACTTTAACAAATAAACAATGCAAAATTGCTTTTCAAAACCTTGTCTGATATGCACTTTGGACCTGATTAACTTTTAAGCATGGATACAACAAAACCTCATTAAAAAAAACAAATAAGTCTTGATTATATTCTGATTCAGCTCTGAATTGGCGTGCATTCTTGTTTATATATAAATAATTTTGGCATCTTAATCTCCTCGAAGTTTTATGCTTTTTATAATCTGATGTTTGCCCCATTTGGGTATATTATATCCATTAGTGCATTGTATCTGGTGTCCATGATTTAGTACGATTTTATCACTAATTTTATGTGTTTTTTTTAATGTGACAATGTTGTATTTCTAGGTTGAAATCTGGTTTACATTAAAGTTGATTGTATTGCCTCTCCAATGCTTCCATTCCAAGAGACGATACACCTCTTCCAGTACATATTTGATAGTTTTCCCTTATTTTTTTTCGAAAATACAGACTTGATACCTAAGTTTCCTCTAGATGATTGCCATTATTTAAGTCCTTCCAAGTACAATTATGTTGTTCTTTTTCCTTTTTCTTTTATATCATGATAATTATTTTGTTGTTGTTTTATACAATATTCATATAAATATTTTTGACTAATTAACTCTTAGTTTTTTTTTAAAAAAAAGCGTTTTTCTAAACTACAAGGGGGGATGGGGGGTTCTCCCATACATACTAATAAGGTGTCAGGGGCAATGGCGGATGATGGAAATTGCCCCTCTGTTTGTGCCCATAAATTGTTTGACGAAATACCTCAAAGACGCTTTGGTGGAGAGAGCTTTTTTTGCTATGAATATTGTGAAAACATTATTGCGTAACAAAATGGGAATCAATAGTTGAATGATAACTCAGTTGTTTACATTGAGAAATATGATTTTGCTTGTATTATTAATGAAAATATAATGGCACGTTTTCATAATATTGCCCCTCCCCTGAAAATTCTTAGATCCGCCAATGGTCATGAAGTTTCGAACCTGAGACTACTAGTCTGCAAGTCAATGTCCTTTTTCTTTGGGCCAGAACCCATTGAATTAATTAACTCTTAATTTAGTGGTATCTCTCTTCACAATGTTGGAAGAGCTCTCAAATTCGACTCCCCATTCTCATTGATAATTTTTATGTTTTTAAACATACTTCTAGCAAAGAAAAACAGTGAATTCAAATAAAGAAAGGAGAGAGTACAACTTTGTTACTACAGATCAGATCAGACTTGGGGCATAGTTACATTTCCTTCTACTTGTAGATAGGAGTGTATGTGTATGCACATTTCCATTGAATTTTTTTTATAAAATTTTTGTGGTGGGTATGAAAAGCATTTTAGTTAGTGTGTTGATTAGTATATTGGGGGAAAACAGAGTTACCAAAAATCACATCAGAGGGTCAAAAGTTGTACATATAAATCCACATACAACAGTTTGTGTGTCTGCCTCAATGCTCTTCCCTTTCACTTTATTTCTGGGGCAACAACGTTTTTTTATAGATTAAAACAAAAGTATGATCCATTTCCATTCAGTGTTCTTGATGTTCCATGTCTGGTGTGAATCGTGTGATTCATGTCAAATTACTCAAATGCTTTTATTACTTCTGTATCAGTTCTTTTATGATTAATAAGATTTGTTTTCAGAAAACAACAGTCAAACAGAAAAGGGCAAATGAGTAATTTAACGACTTGGATATTTTCCATTTATGTATTATTTTATTATTTTATGTCTCCTCCTCATCATCTCAAAGTAATCAATAATTGCTGATGAAGAAGACTGAGAAAAACCATTATAAAAAGCCAAATAAAATAATAATAAATAAATAATGAATAAAAGTAGAAAGTTTGACAAAACGACGGATTAAAATATTGAGGGAAGGGCTTTCCATGAATGGAGAAGGAGCGTCCACGTCTCCCTAGGCCTAAACCTCGTACACCTCTTGCAGAGACAATATACCCACCCAAAAGGAAAAACAAAAGGCAAAACCCCTATTTATTATTTTCCCTTTTTATATTGTTTCTTCCAATTAGTTAATCCACCCATAAAATATTGCTATATTGACAAGCCACCTTGTAGGGTAGTGCATTATCGCCAAGTCCCTTGCTCATCATGTTGTGCTTTGAATAACTTTTTTTTCCCCTTATGGTTGTTGGGTTACGTGGGTTATGTTAGTAGCAGTCGTTCACGTGACGAATGATTTCAAACCTCGGTAGTTGTAGGTTTTAAGATGGAGTTTACATAGATCTAAGGCTACTGTTCTTAGTAGAAAACCTAAATAATTTAGTGGACGTATCTCGAATTAGATGAACCATATAAAGTAATTTGTGTTATAGTGTGAATCTGATATTATTGTTCGTTGAACCATGTTTTGGCGTCACTCTAATATATTAGAAACTCGTGAATTTTGATACTTGGTTTCATGTGAGACCAATACAATGAACGATCAAGCATATTGAATAAAGCAAGAACCATCACAAATTTCAATCCTTTACTATACAAGTTTTTAAGAATATGTATATGTTATGTGGTAAAAAAAATCTTCAGAATTAAAATAAATGAAAATGGATTGGCATTTGCTTTACCAAAACCCTAGAGAAATAGGGAAGAGGGGAGGGCTTTCTTTTAACTTGATTAGATTTGTTTTTAATACAAGTGATAATTTAAACTAGAAGAGAAATGAGGTTCACATATATTATCGAACTTAAGACTATTGAACCACAAGTCAAAATTACTTTTTACCGGGCTAGATCACGTTGGCTTGATTATGGTTATTTTTAGTAGTGAAATATGAGGAATTCGAACTTTTAAAAAGAAACCAACCTATGAAATGAAATGAAGACAATCATCTAGTGATCTTCTTTATTTGGCTAATGTCTAAATGAGCTGGAAAATCCAATGTTGAGAGGGCTTTTTGTTGATACGAATATGAAATAAAAGAAGTTTCCCATAACTTTAGCTTCACTTTAATGATAGTACAGATTTTGCCTCTTCCAGCTCTTCCTCTTCAAAGATCAATCATTTCCAGAGAAAAATATCCTATGTTTGCTGGCCACATCGACCGTCGGAACAGATCAGGGTGGACGGTGGAGATCGCTGCAAAAAAGAGAAACACGTGGCAGACGGGGAGTGGTGAGACGAAGGAATTTGGGTACAGCTTTGAACTGAATTGGATGTATTAGGGCAACCGGCTGTAGCCGGTAGAAAAAGTCGCAATCATGGTGGTGGGGAAGTGGTTGGTCGAAGTTACTAGAATTAGAAATTAAGTTTACCAAATTTTTAACTTTTAAGGTAAGAGGATTACCTTAATGGGAAGGTACTTCTAATTGTGTGACTAAAATAAATAAATAAAAGCATTTTTATTCTCTCATCCTCACTCATTTTGTTTTTATTCTTACTTTATTTATTGCTTAATTTGTATCTTTCCACTGCCACATTTTGTGCTTTCTTGTCAACTCGGATGACCTATTTTAAAAAGCAGACAAAATGATTCACCAGTCTTTTGTTTGGTTTTTCTTCTCTTTCATTTTCGAAAAATAAAAAAGAAAAGAAAACAAGTTTTTGTAATTTGTATTTTTTAGTGCAGACAATAATCTAAACCAGACGGGAGGAAGATTTCTTATATACAGACACACAAATGATGTCATGAGGTTCGAACTTGAGATCTCTTGTATGATCGAACATGAGACCTTTGTAATTTGTATTAAACATTATGGATCTATTTTTGTTTCTTTGTTTATTGACTTTATGTGGTGGAAAGACTTGAATTCATGCATGAACCTTATGATTTGTAATCCACATATTGATTTCTCTAACTAATCCTTTATAGAATTGACCACCAAAAAAAAAAAAAAATCCTAAATTTATATATATATATTGTTTTTTCCACACAAGTTACTAAACATAGACCTACCAAACCCATAAATTTGTGTAAAGGCATCAACAAGATTTTCTTCCTATTGATTTTGCTCATGTGCTGGATGTCCACATCACCAATAAGCGATAAGACTTGTTGAAATGTTTTTCTTTTCATTATTGGGAGGAAATTATGATTTCCACTTGGCCAAGCTAATCCTTGTTTCATCCACTACCATTGTTAACTTTGTGGGAGTTCATAATTATCTTCTTCTTTTTTCTGGTTGCTAAAATAGAATAATTTGATGAGAAATTGCACCTTAATTAAGTTTCACAATGAAGCAATACTTATATACTTAACTAAAGCATTGCACAGAATCTGAAAAAGATAAGCAAAGTGAACGACGATAGATTATTTTCAACTAGATTCCATAATAGCCAAGGAATCCAAGAATAGAGTTTGGACACGCTTTTAGTTCACAAAAATTATAATTGTGGATTAGGAGATTCTAAAACCAGCCCATATATATATATCATGATGGGAATCGAACTTAGGACATCGGGTGCAAAGATAAATATTCTTAATCATTTGAGCTACAAATCCCTTGCAACCCGCCACTTGAGCTCAAAATTTATTTTCCTATAAGTCATGCATTCAATATTACGATTGTATTTATGAAAAGACTTTTCTATCGCGCATATGTTTAATTAGTTGTTGTTGTACGCGTGAGAATCCTAACCCATGAGCATAGAAGAACAAAAGAATTGATAAGGTGCAAACGGATAAGTTCTCTCGTGTCTTTCTTCAAACCAGATTTTTCACTGGCACTGTGAGGTGCGAACAAATCTGTTTCATACAAAATCATACGAATATGATGGAAAACGAAATGATATTATACCAAACAAAAGTTTAATGCACGTGTTTTGCGTTTGATGGATCGGCATCGGCATCATGCAACGCATTTTTCTGGTCGTGGAGTCATAGAAGAATGGGGGAAAATCTTTGTTGGTTGAAGTAAAATGAGGCTAAAGCTATGTTCACACCACATGCCTGCACTTTGAATCTCTCCTTCTTTTTAAGGTATAAACTCGTTGAATCTTGCAAAAGGCGAAAAGGGAAAGCAAGAACATCATTTATTTCTTTGTTGAATTTGAATGAAACCCTAGAGACAGGTTTGAAATTTTCTAGATTTGATGTTTCCCATTTGCCAAGGTCCAAGGATTCTCGGGGTTTCATAGAAAGGAAAATGAAGATGAGTATTTGCGACGACTAATATATTTTCTTCAGCAACGTGGTTATTTCTTGTCCTAAGAATCTTCCAATTATTATATCATTTTGCTCGACTTTTGGTGAGTGTGAGTAAGCCAACAATCTTCTTTTCTTTCTTCTTTTCTTTGCTTTGTCGGTAAAACTCATGACTCGGGTTAGGTAAACAAAATGTCGGCTGTTCACTCTTTAGGCCACTTTAGTTTACCTGCCTTTTTAGTGTTAGGGTACGTACTATACGAACGAAAACAAGGGTGAATTCATTGTCATCTACGAGAATTAAAATATTAATTATTTGTTTATTTATCGGGTTATCGGATAATTCAACAAATCAAATATGGATCTAGTTGTTAATGATCAGTCGAATTTTTAGATCGGATCGAGTTGATATGTTTTTAAAATCGAGCCGGGTCAAATTTCAAGTGTTCCGCTCATTTACAGACCAACTTGTAAGTTATCTAAAAACAATATAAATCATAAAGAATTATTATTATCACTCTAAAGTGATCATATTTGACACGTCTCATTTAAATTTACAACTTTTTCAGAGTGACAGTAACTACTTGTGAACAGAAAACATATGTTCCGTGTGCAATCTTGCATTTGTGGTCCACTATAGCACTATAGCATGGCCCAATTAGGTACGAAGTAATAACAAGAATGGTATTTTTGTAATTAAGCAACAAATAACTCATCACACTCATAATGCACGTGTACTTCATGGTTGGGTATTGAGCGGCAGAGGATACATTTGGAATTCCCAGCATTGATAAGCGCTGACGAGGCCAATACGAATTAATCCCAACCGTTGGATCCTTAAGCAGGCCGAATAATTTTTTACCGCCGTAATTTGGTAAAATTCGTATTTAGCGCGGTACATACGAGATGGAGAGACCTTCATCGTATTTTTACCTAAATGGAGAAAGTAACAGAGGAGTCGAAAAAGGTAGGGTCCATTGGAAAACGGGCAAGATTATGATTTGATTGAAATAAATATGGCAAAGATTTCCCTTGTCCTCACGTATGGGCCCACCCCATTATTTGACCCGCCATTTTGTTCCACGTGTAAAACTTAAGCTCAAAATCAAGTGATCCTGAAAGGAGAGGATGCCAGGTGGCGATGGTATTGGAATATTATCCTTTCTTCGAAGTAAATCAAATGGATAGTTTTGAAAGAAAAAATGTTACGGGATCTCCAACTACAATATTAGCGTAATTTTCTCTTTAAAAGAAAAAACCTACAAACAAGAGGAGATATTTTTATAACAGATCAATAACTCGTATAATGAACTAATATACATATAATTAGATATTGAACTCATTATAAATTTACATCGCTTTAATTATCTACGTGAGTTGAACATTAAATCTTTTCAAACGAGCTAAAAAGAAATACCACTAGACTAAAGGCTAGTTGGTAAATAATTTTCTCTTTTGATACAAACGATATTAGAATAGAAAGATTAGAATACACAATCTCGAATATCAAAGTAAATGTTGTTAACGTTGTTGACATAACATTTTAAAATTGACTAGCCAAAATAGTTTTTGAGTAATTTTCATACCAAATTAAATCAACATATTATTAGTGTTGTCGGAGTCGAAACAATTGACATTTGCTACCTTAACAATGCCACTTGGCAAAACCAAATGTGGAAATAATATTTCCTACATCACAAGTAGCTTTCTTAAACAAACAAGTTGCACATTGATTATAAAAACCTAGGTTGCTAAAAATAAGTTGTATCTGTATCAATCGAGTTGGCCATTATCAAATAAATATTGCCCAGATAGGATTTCAAATGATAAATGACTCATACATTTTGCATTACACCCATGAACAAACAAAAAAATTGTCCACAAGTGACCTAAAATAGGATAAAGCCATGGACGTTGCCTACTTGACTCCACCAAGCTTCCAACCATGTTTTCATACTAAATTAATATGAAAATTAAAATTCAAAATTCAAAAAAAATGAGGAAAAAACCGCAATTTAATATAACCACGATAACGGAGCGTAAATTGTGTTAAAGACATAATATTAAATATTATCTTAAACGAAAATGGCAAGGAATTCAGTGACATTATTTGAGCAAAAAAGTTGGAAAATTGAGCGGCATGCTGCTAGATTCTAGCAAATGTCTTATAAAATAGACAGATTTGATTGATTTTCAATTTCATTAGTGGTTTCACCGTCGTCGCCAAAACCAATTGGCCCACGTTTTTTTTTATGTCACCAATAGTCTCAGTGAAATTGGAGTTTAGTTTGACTAACCTACCTTTTATCATGATGTATATTGACTACACACATTAATTATGTTTAAAATTTTGTTATAAATATAATAATATATTATAATTTTAGTTTTAATGTTAAAACAGACAAAAAAAGAAGAAGTTAAGTACAAACTTTTTAACCTAGTTGTATTGTCTTCTCAATGTCAGAAGGGATACCAAACAATAATAGTAGACATAATCGTATTACATTAATTGAGATCGAAAGAGATACACAAATTCACAATGGAATATTAAGTCGACAATCGTGATAATATGCGAGATGAGATTTAGAGGTTTCAAATTTAGACTCCCATAAATTAGAGCTCTAATACTAATATTAGACAACCACTAAACTCCAAAATCTGAAACTGTCAGATATGCAACAAATGTAAACCAAGCAAACAATACCAATATTACCCATACATTAGCATGACGCTTTGTCTAAGTGAACACGCGACACACGATAAGTGGATGCTAATAGTACTTAACCATGGCTGCCAACAAAAATGACACATGGTAAAATGTTAAATTATATAATTTTACCGTATACATGAAGTCGGCAACGGTCAATGGGTAGTGGTTAAAAACTTATAGACGGGTGTTCCCATGTATGAGACACCGGTAACTAGAAAAAAAAATCTCTTGGCAATACCAAAATGACTGGTGACCGACGAAACCGGTTGAGAGAGAACGAGAAATGTTTAAATATATATTCCCGTCCGCTTAAAATGGGTCTGAAATGTTCCCTCACGCGTCCTATCACCTCTCTCTCTCTCTCTCTCTCTGAAAGCCTATTATATTCCATGACTCTATGAGTCTCCTAGTTTATGGTTATGGCATCACAACACACACATATTAAACGACGCCGTTGAGGTTTCCATTCTCAGCCTCCCATCGCCGCCGACTATATCAGTAATGCAATTTATTAACTCATTAGCTTAGGCAAACGCCGCCGTTCCCACTTCCTTTCTCTTTTTTACTATCTCCGGCGATCGCCGACGCACCCGTTTGAACTCTTTCTAAAATTCCAAGTTTGAGCTCCGATCATGTGCTTCTCGGTGTTTTGTACTAGTGTCTGATTCGGTCGATCTCCACCGTCCGATTAGAGCCGGCGATCGACGGTCAGCTGACTGAGCTGAAAAGTCTAGAACCGGAGCTGAATTTAGAGGGACTAAAATTTATATTAAGAGAGCTGAGCTATGCTGGATCTTAATCTGAACGTCGTCGGTTCTGACCCAAACGACGTCGAGTCATGTGGCACCCAAATGGACGAGTCGGGGACGTCGAACTCGTCCGTGGTCAATGCCGACGCATCCAGCACCAACGACGACTCGTGCTCCACACGCGCCGCCAGATACGACGCCGTCACGACCTTCAACTTCGATATTCTCAAGGTCAGGGGCGGAGAAGATGAAGAAGACGATGTCGTCGTGACTAAGGAGCTGTTCCCGGTCACCGGGGCCCTGAGCAATTGGCCCGGCCAGGGGCAGTCGTCAGCGTCGTCGTCTTTGGTGAGGAAGAACTTGATGGAGCTTGGGTTCGATCATGGCGGGTCCGGAGAGGTCAGGTTGGTTCAACAGAAACAACAGCAACCAGCCGCACCGCCACCACAGCAACAGCAGGTGAAGAAGAGCAGAAGAGGGCCGAGGTCTCGGAGCTCTCAGTATAGAGGGGTCACCTTCTATAGAAGAACTGGTAGATGGGAATCTCATATTTGGTTAGTCCAATTTTGATTTCCTTAATATGGTTCTATTGGGTTTAATGTTTCGTTACTTGGATTTGCTTATTTTAATGTTGTTTCTTTTGGGTTGAGTTTGAATTGCAATTATGCAAATGCATCTGTTTCATATAGTATTAATCCGATTTACTAATTATTTTTAATTTTTGCTGGGTGCAGGGATTGCGGGAAACAAGTGTATTTGGGTATGTGTTTATGACCTTTCCAATTTGATTAGCTTGGATTTAGTTATAGTAATTATTGAGGCAATTATTTGTCATGCTTTTCTATTTGGAAAGTTTTTGATGAAAATTTAAGTGTTGGGTTTGACATAGGTGGATTTGACACTGCTCATGCTGCGGCTAGGTAAAAAGCCTTCTTCATATTTTTTTGCTTGGATTTCGTACTGTTTGTGAATTTAGATAATTAGTCATTGTGGTTACTACTGTATGTATTTTTATTAGTATTCTTAAATTGGGTTTGCTGAATTTAGAGCCTACGATCGAGCTGCTATTAAGTTCAGAGGAGTTGATGCTGATATCAATTACAACCTCAGTGATTATGAGGAGGATTTGAAACAGGTAGGATAATGCACTTGTTTCTTGATGAACCTATGTCTGCTTAATTTCATATGCTGAGTGGAATCATATTTTGATCTATTTGTAATGAATGAGCAGATGAAGAATTTGACCAAGGAAGAATTTGTGCACATACTACGGAGGCAGAGCACTGGTTTCTCGAGGGGGAGCTCGAGATATAGAGGGGTTACGCTGCACAAATGTGGCCGATGGGAAGCTCGAATGGGGCAGTTCCTTGGCAAAAAGTGAGGAATTATTTTATGGAATTTTGAATTTCTTACAGTAGGTTTCGGTTTAGACTTTATATGATCAGAGGTTGTCAATTTGAACTGAGAATTAATTTCGGATTAATTCTCAATCAGTCGTTGTCTTCTCTTTTCCTTGTAAAAAAAAAAAAAAGTCCAAGTGCCTATTTCAAAGAAAAAAAATTGTGGGGACGGTCGTTTCATCATGGAGGTTACAATGCTTGCATGCAGGTATATATATCTTGGGCTATTCGACAGTGAAGTAGAAGCTGCAAGGTCCTAATGTCATGAATTACACTCTACCTGACTGAATTTATTACCCTGAATTCTCAACCTCATTAGGCTTCCATCCAACACATCTCTCCCTTTTGATTTTTCTGGAAATTAGGGCTTATGACAAGGCAGCAATCAAATGTAATGGAAGGGAAGCAGTCACCAACTTTGAGCCAAGCACATATGAAGGGGAGATGATATCTGAGGCTGGTAATGAAGGTACGATTTCACAAATATCACTATCTCTTGAGGTAGTTCAAATGCATCTCCTGTTTTCAAGGCAGGTGGTTTACTAATTAGAAAATTTTCAAGAAATTTGTCTTCGTAGAATTGTGTTTATATATTTTTTTCTCCCTGATGCAGATGGCGATCACAATCTTGATCTGAATTTGGGGATATCTCCCCCTTCATTTGGCAATTGTCAAAAGGAAGTCGAGGGGCATCTTCAATTCCATTCCGGCCCTTATGATGGGCACAATGGAAAGAGGGTACTTAAAATTATTTTGATATATATCAGTTCCAGTAGATAGTTTTATCTTGAGATGCCCCATCTTCAAGGTTTTCCTCAATTTTTTGGATGGAAGGTTTAAGGTTTCAGATGGCTTCAAACACTAATATTTCCTGTTGCCTCTCTTAATATCTCTGAAAGTAAAAGAGTACTTCTGCTGTAGTTCATTTGTTTTTGCTAGCTGCCAAAACAAAATTAATGCGTTTTAATTTTTGGAACACTTTCGCTTATTTTAGGCACATAATGATGAAACATGTCACGCATGTCTTGGTGCTAAAACTAAACATCCTCTCTGACTTTGCAGATGGAGCACAATGTAAATGCAACGATGAGCGATCCACCTTTCAAAGGGCTAGTAATGACATCACAGCACCCACCATTGTGGAATGGTGTATATCCTAGTTACTTTTCCAATCAGGTGAATTTAAATGCTTTGTCTATAAATGATATAACTTACGTTTAATTGTATTCATTATATGACTTTGTTTTATTCCTCTGACCATAATGGTACCATTTTTGCAATAACCATCATAGCTCGACTTATCTGAAAAATCCCATATTGGTAACTGAATATAATTAATGAAGTTGCCACATAACCTAACTTTGTAACTAAATTTAACTCAGGTTAGGTGCAAACTGTATAGGTTGGGTTGGGAGACTTTGTATTCTGTTTTCTATGTTGTCAATTGTGGATAGTAGATGTTGGGAAAACAAGAAGTTATAAAGTAACGTTTAATAATGTGGTAAGACTTGGTCCTTTTTTAAGTGCTTGTAGTTTTCGTAGTTTATACACTATCAAAAACTTCTTATGACTTTAAACACTGTACTGTTGAACTGTCGCTGCTCCTATAGCGTAGTCTCTGTATTATACAATATGGTCCTATTTGCTTCTGTAATCGAATCAAACTATATTTCATGTGAAGAATGATCTATTTTTATTTTTCTTTCCAATTTAGCTTTCATTTAAGGTATGAGAGGACATTGCATTTCACACTCGGATGAAGACCTTGATTGTGTAAAATACAAGTCTTGAAACTAATAGTTTACTCTTGAATCATTTGACAGGAAAGAGCAACAGAGAAGAGAATTGCATTAGGATCTCAAGGACCCCCCAACTGGGCTTGGCAACATCATCAGGATTCTCATTTTCAGCTACCGCTCCCTCCGCTGCTGTCCACCCCTTGCAACCCTCAACCCCAACAGCCCTCAATCTCTGTTTTACTTCGCCAGCCACGGCTGCCGCCAATACTTCTCAATAGTAGAGTATCACCGAGGGAAGGCCGCACGGCCTAAATTTTCCTCCAGATTGAAGGAGCAACCATAATAACGGTGGTCTTCAGATTCTTTGTATGATTCAATTAGAGATTGATATATACACTACAACTTGATTTCTGACTCCTTTTCCTCTCATTACCACTGTTGGATATATCAGTACCCTTAAGTCTATTTGTATTTGTTCTCGGAAATATGTTATATCTAACTTGATCTCTAATGTAAAGTATCAAGTGGTAATGGTGGGATCCATCTATCTATCCAAACTACTCGTTCAGAAAGAGATGTTAATAGTGAGCTCTTTTAAGATTGTTATAGATCGAAGGTTTGTCTATTAACGCAAACAGTACGACATTTCCAGCATATAGGCCATAGTAATTGTGTATTTGGAGAAAATTTCAGTGCGACTGTAGCACCATGAATTTGTTGTCCGCTCGTGTTATAATGGATAGATTAGTAACACCATGTGACGGTTCGCCCCACAATTGACAGAGAAGTAAAAAGCCCGGCAACACAAACAATTCTAATTGCCAAAGATACCGCACCAAAAGTGTGAGGGTTTGTAGAAGTAGAGGTTAATGCATGGGACATTTTTGGTGATGGTTCTGTACATAATGCTTTGCTAGTGGCAGAGGAACAAAATCAACAGAGAAAAAAGAATTGTTTCCCATTGCTTTACAATGAAAGCAAACTTCTAACAAAAGATGACATGAAAACTCAATGCCCCTTTCTGTCGGAAGAATTGTCCTTGCATCCTTTGAAAGACCAGAATCATATACTTGTGAACTTCCCAATTATATACAATCCAGAACAATGCTTGATTATTACAAGTCGTCGGTGTAGACAAATTATAGTTAAACACGTGTCCACTTACAAAGAGGAAAGATAAGTGAATATCTGTCAAATTGTGATTTGATTGTGTGCGAGAATGAATGACTTTATTTACTATGAGTGCAAGTTGTGATTTTCTTGTAAAAATGATTCTTTACAAATTGAGGGTATGCAATCAATTTCTTTATCAATCACCATGTCCTTCTCAATCCTTTAAATCACAGCAACACAAAAATAAAAATCCTTCCACCTCACTTGATATTAGTGTGCATATAAGTAAGATTAAGATAATTAACAAGTTTTGATCATGTTACATCTTCTTCTTTTCGTTTGGTGCGATTTCGCCTTTAATGCGAATGCACTTTCACATGATCGGATTAGTACATTGCTCTCTTGAGTAGTAGCCTGTGTAAACACGCACACACTCCTATTACTCCAAATACTAACACTTGAATTTATTACATTACCACTGGAATCACACACTCACTATCCTTCCAAAGTCGCACTAAAGAAAACTTACTGTTGTCACCCTTGGCATAGAATTGGACAACATTTATGCAGTGTGTGTGAAGGAACGATTTTTCTTCAATCCTCCTATGTACTAAGCGCATAGGCAAATGTCACCATTGAATTGGTTTTCAATTGATCCAACAGCTGAGATTTGTTACCACTTGCATCTTCAATTGTGAAACGTGGTTGACTACCACTTTTTGCATATGCATTTAGTACATAGGAGGACCGTAGAAAAAAAACAAATAGAGCCACGTAGCCTTTTTTGAGGCTGTGAGTGATAGAAAAACTTTCACATTATTATATTATACGTATGGGAATGGGATCATTTCATGAATTCTTAGTTCATCTACTTTGAGTGCTTTTACATCAACGACTTGAATGATTATTATAAATGCCGCCCATAAGTGGAATCATCAGTTTAGAGAGATGGTTAGTAATGTGGTGCAAATGATAACATTCTTCTCTTTATAGTAAATTAACGATTTCACCGACAACTTTAAATAACATGTATACGCTTTTATTTATTTTTCATGCCTCTCACATTTTGTACACACTTTTTTCCCACTGAAATTAAAGGCTTGAGAACTAAAGATTAATATTCAACCGCTTGTTTACATTATAAAAGTACAATGGTATGATAGAAACCCTTGAGCATCCACAATTTCCATGTTCAGAAAGTGACGTAAGGCTTTCTCTATTTTGTTTGGTTCTTTAATGGTGTTATATTATTAATAGGGAAAATATTTAGTTCATTCTCTCGAAATTATCATACTTACAGATAAATTATAACTTTACGTGCATACATAATTTATAAAAAAAAATTACATATGTATATATATCAAACTATAATTTATAAAATATAAATAAAAATACTATTAAGTTGTGTATATTCTCTGGTTTATATTTAATCATGAGAAGACACAGAAAATTGACTATTAAAGCATGTGATCTGTATTTAATCTCAACTACCACAACTCCAGGAACAGTTTTTGGATTTGTTATCATGAAAACAACTTGGTAGAAAACAAGCACAGCTGCAGTGCACAAGTCAACATACTATGTACAAAGCAATAATAATAATAATAATATTATTATTATTATTATTACATATTGTATTTTATACTTTGCGTTGGAAACCCTGTCTCCACTTGTACAAGATAAGTGGAGGCTTTATCTCCCTCTCCCTCACAGCCACCAAAATTAGATCCCAAAATCCATTTGCTAATTTGATTTGTTTGCATAATTTTGATATTTGTTTGTTAATTCATCCTTCTGTACTGGCTATTTCTGTAGGGTTCTATACTAAGTGAGTGTGAGTGAAGCAGATTTCACGTATCCCTCTAACTAACTCTTTAAAGAGAAAAGATAATTTAAAAAAAAACTTCAAATTTACATCTTATGTAAGCATGAGGACTATCACAAAGGGCTCATAGTTTCAATAGCTAATCATATATATATATATATATATATATAGTAATTCTTCTAGCGGACGTTAATACATTATTACCGTGCAGACGTTATTGTAAACAGAAAAGAAAATGTAGATGAGTAGTAGAAAATATATGACGTTGTGATATAAGAATTTGAAAATTATCCTTTTACTCTATCATGTGTTTACATGCCACCACAAAGGGAGTTTAGCACGGGGAGGTTGAACTTTAATAAATAGTAGGGGTGGACACGGTTCGGGTTAGACAGATTTTTGCCCCAAATTAGAACCGATTCGGTACTATTCATCCAATTGATTGATTCGGTTTTAAGTAAAAATTTTAAAAACTATCTGGTTCAGTTGAACCAGTTCCGATCCGATTTGGTTTTAAACCGGATTATAAAAATTTAATACAATTCTCAACTAAAATATTATTATTATTACTTAAAAATTAACAAATTATTCAATTTCATATAAAAATAAATATTAAAGTTAGAAAAGAGAGATATTTTGAAATTGAACTTGGAAAAATATTAGTTTTTTTTTTGGGTGAAATTAAAAATATATTGAAATTATATATTTTTCAATTTGACCGGTTGATTCGGCCCATCCTGTTTTTGAAGACATGGAACCGGATCCAAAATCGATCCGATTTGGTTTTTGATCGGTTGCTGACTTTTTGGTCAACTCAATTTTTTTTCGAGTTTGGTTTGGTGCAATTTGGCTCGGATTTCCGGTTCGCCGGTTTAAGTGCCCACCCCTAATAAATAGTGTGGCCACACATCACTTAATTTGTTTGGGAACATGTGAAAAATACACTAAAAAGGTGGGGCACAAAAGTGGCGAAACAATTGTTTTGTTTTAGGAAGTTGACACTCTGAAATAGTTATTATACACTCTTTACGAACAATTTTCAATACCAACTTCTCTATGAAAGTGAGAATAAAAAAATAAGAACTAAATCTATAATGACTATTTTGGGATGCCAACAATAGTTTCCTTTTTAAATTTATAAACACTAAATGGTTATTTTCAATTTCGTACCTTAAACTCTCACCCATAAAACATGTTAGCACTCGTAGTTTCAGGTAGCATTGAAAACATGCATTACGGTTGAAAATTCAGGATAATGACAGAATTTTTTTTTAATTTTTTTTTATAGCTTTCTTTATTAGATGAAAGATTGGGCTGAGTAGTAGGACCACATAGGAGGATAGATGTCAATGATAAAGTTAAGAAAGACATGGTGGGCCTAAGCCCAATTGGATTCTTCAGAACCCTGTGGTCTCTCTCCTATTGTCTTGTCACACCTAAATTTGGTTGATTCCAAATTGTGGGTTAGGTTTCATACTTTGATTTGATGCTACAATTTAGGGCTCTTCTGTAAAGGTGGTTGGGTTCTCAGTTAGGTCACACGGTGAATCTTAAATAAACATTAAAGAATTTGTGGCAGCGAATGAGTGAGACACCCCAACTGGTGATGTTATGGTGGGCCCACCAGTAGCCCAAATTTGTCGGCAACCTAGTAGTGATGGATGGATGGATGGGTGAGATTTCACTTTTCAAAAGGCCCACCAGTGTAAATGCTAATAATAATAGTGTCTTGTAGTGACTTCTTGTTGTGACCTCTTTTAAGGAGACAAAAGCTTTCAAAAGCATGAGTAATTATAGAGGGTGCTAAGCTAACAATACTGTTCAGGAATAGTTTGGCCACCTGTCATTCTTAATTTGTTGCCAAACGGACTGGATTTTGTGATGTAACAGGTGTCAGCAATCTGGATATCAACGCACACCCACAACAGTACAATTTGTTATATATATTTTTTAGAACCTTCAATATTAAGAGGCGATCCAGAGACTACACGAATGCTAGAACTCGAACTTCAGACACTATGATCTAGAACTCGAACTTCAGACTTTTTCTGAAAGGATTATTTGCTCCAAACCGGTGGTTCCTTTGCGAACTGTACAACTTTTGATTGCCAAAAAATAGGCATTAGCATAGCACCATGCAGTAGAGATATAGATGGTTAATGTTGCAAGGTTTTGCAGTAGAGAAATATTGGAAACTGAGCACAGTGGCCTAACGCAACAAAAAGCAATTGCTTCTTCATAATTCACAGCTTCATGCCGGACTCACCAAGTACCATCAGAACTTATTTTCATGGTTTGTTGGGGAGGCATAGTAGGATCCAAAGTTGTCATTTAAATTAAATACTTCCACAAGAAATAAAAAAGAAAGCATCTACAAATCAAATGGAAATGGGAAATGGATGAATACCGATTCGATATTATATACGAACTGTCAACTACGCTGCCCAAACACCAAAAAAGTCACCCGTTATATGCTTGGGAAATATGACAGCATCCCAGCAACGAACTGCTTCATTTTAACATGAAGCAGATATCAATATTTCCTGTTTTCTAAAATAATGATCAACATAATCTGCCAGGTACGAAAACAAATAACAGATCACTGGGTGGGAAACACAGCAACTTCTACAGATCAAACCCACATCATGCCCTCCTTTACACCCAAAAAAGGAAAGAACGCAGACACTGATGGATAAACAATTCTATTCAAAATAGTAGCTTCAAGCTTTTCTTCCTCTTTTCTTTTTCAGAAAATACAAAAAAAAGTAAAACATCATTAACATTACCATACCGCCTGATATAGCACACACCCCACACTCAGAATATTATTGCACGAAATAATTTTTAATTCCAATCACTTTTCTGTTTTAAACTTTGCAAAGACGGTACAAAAAGAAATGTAGAAGGAAAAAAAAAAGGTTGTAAATTCATTAATATCCATTTTGACATGTTAAACAGTTAGCGCGGTATAAACTCCCCAAAAGGGTCAGATTTCATCCATTTAGTTGTGAGAGCAGCAATCAAATACCAGTACAGCAGGGAGTTGAATAATCATCATCTGGATGATCAGCCGGTCCAAATTGACCATACACAGCACCCTGCAATACAAGCTTCACATCAAGCATTTATCACCCCACCTGCAAATGCATACAAAGTAGAAGCCCAACTCAGTACAAGAAAATGCACATACCAGTAATTCACTCCAACTTAAATCTAGCAAAGGGAAAGAGGGTGTGGGGACCCAAAGGCCAGGCATTCTTACTTACTTTAAGTGAATTGGCACAGTGGCACTTCTAGAAACAGAACCGAAGTCTTGCATGACACAGAGGTTTGTTCAATGCACGAAACATGGTAACTATAATGTCTAAATCAAAGGAATATAACATTTATGTTCTTCTAGAGGGGGAGAAGAGGCTGGGGAAGAATACAAGCAGCATTTATTTGGAATTGAAAACAAAAAGAGGAGAAAGCAGATGCACTAACAATAGCCCAGCAGGCAATAATAGATCCATGCTTCTCCCATATATGGCCATGCTAACAAACTAGAAAAATTAAAATATGTACACATACAAAATACCTAAACAAGAAATTCATCCTTACCAGCAGGATGACAGACCCCAAAAGTTACGGGAGTTTGACCCTATGTGAGGCTGCCGAGGCTAAGGCCAGTTATGAGTCAGTCCCATCGCATCCTTGAGTACAAGGTCACACAACCACACAGCCCTCGATTCCTTTTGAACATTCCCCAACCATGTAAAGCTATCATTTTGCAATATTACATACCATATGCTCTGTTATACAGATCACCAGAACTGGGCATCCCAAATGCCTGAGGTTTATATGCATTTCTCAACAAAGAGGAAGTATCATACAAATGATTCCTTGAGAAACAGGTAATGAAATTAGCACTTAAACGCAGATGCATTAGAAAAATGCAAATTAAAATGTATTGTATATAACCAACCAGCCAGAGAGTCAAACTCCTGATCCATTCTCTCATGAAAGTAAAGCCTGGTGGTGGTGCCCTGCTTGGCACAGAGAATCCAGGAGGAGCACAAATTTGAGCCCTTGAAACTGCCAAAAGCTTTTAATAATGGCTAGAAACAAACAAAGTATGAAAAAACAACCCCCAGGGCAGCAAAGAAAAGAAGCGAAAACCCATTAAGAAAACTGAAACTAATAATAATCACTATGAGATCACAATAAACAAGAACTTTAAGCACATAATTGAAAATTAATTACGGTCATGAACCTATTAGATAATTCAAACTACAGGAAACAAAAATAAAAAAGATCAACACCAACCATAAAATCATTTCCATCATTAAACAATTTCTCACCAATGTCTAACAAATAGAATGATCTGGCAACTATATCCAACAATACAACATACAATAAATAAGCGGCCCATATAATCCCCCAAAAAAACACTTTCACACAGACGAATAGCAGAAGGGTCTCAGGAGTATGGTTATGTGACCTTGGAGAGCAGATGATGCAAGGAATCAATTTTTTTTTTTCAAATCTTGCGTGCGTGCAACAAAATGTGGGGCACTGAAAAAAAATGCATGCCGCTAAACATCAAGAAAGAACATAAACAAATTCCTATTACGACCAATGGAAGGCAGCAAATATAACAAAGATAGGTATCAGCAGAAGAAGAAAGAGTAACATAAAGCCAGACAGTACTAACAGAAAAGCTAGTTAGAAGAAAAAGTTAAATGATTGCTGCCATGATTTCAGGGTCTTCAAAAGAGCTAGATGAGAAAACGTTTCCAATTCCAAGATTCTCCAAACCTAAATCTCTATTTTGGTTATTAGAAAACTGCCCAACGACATTCAGATATGACTGTACATCGAATGCTTGATTTTTAGAATCCTCCTGTCTTGCAAAAGGGGATCTGGACTGATTGTTAATTTGTACTTTCCAAGGACTTGACATTTTGAGAGCTACAGCCAGGCAGTCTATCAGTTTCACCCAATAATTTCGAAAAATGCTGAGGTGACGCTATTGAGTCATCCCAAGTGTCAAAGTCCAGTGGTAAATATTTTTGGATTATGCTACTCTCTCCCTTGTCAACAGCAGCACTGAAATCAGCATTAGCTGCATCATCCAGGAAACTTCCACTGTGCTTCCCTGGGACTTCATTTGGAAGCAGAAAGGAATGCTCCAACGGCCTCTCTGAACCAGAAGATCTGCTTACCAAGTTCTCAGGGTAACCATTAGATGTTACTGAAACACTGGAAGAAGATAGAAGTGAACTGTCCCTCATTTTGTTATCAACAAATAGACGATCAGCATTTGAATAACTTTCCTTTCTCTTGATAAAGGTACAAAAGTGTCCCCTGATCCGGACCCATATATATAACACCTTCATGGTTGTCAAAGGTGTAGCAATTTCAAATTTCATTGTCCACATATGCATATTAACTCCAAAAAAGCAGGTTCGACTTTATCTTTGGACAATAAATTAACTATCAACTCTATTGTTGATGCATCTGCAGAGAAACCCTTCTCCACCATTTGTTGAATAAGTACCATCTGCTTCTGCTGCTAAAGATCATGCTACATTCGTCTAAGAGTATGCTTTTGTTTGATATGCTGTAAGTTTTGCTTTGGCCCGTGGATGTCTTCTTTAATTTCCTTCTCTTATTCAAAAAACACAAAGACAAAAACACTAACAGATAGCATGGGGATTATTAATAATTTATATTCACATGTTAATTTCTCATTCTAATCATTAACGCTTACGCTAGTAAGTTACCAGAAACCTTCATATGATATACATGCGGTGAAGGGAATTATAGTTTTTGTAGGAGAGAAGTTAGAGAAAAAGTAATGTGTTATAACTTATAACTAAAATCATACAAGAACCCTTCAATCCCTAATAAATGGAAACGCATAGCTGCATGGGGTTACCCTGCAATTGCGCCTCTGCATCAGTGGACAGAGGATTGTATGGGATCTTTTTTGTAACAGAGCTTCTCATAGTAAATAATAAAATACAACGGAAATTCCATTAAAAAGAATTAATACCAGAAATTCCGGATGCAAGTGAGGAGGCATATTCACCTCGTGCCATACACACAACCACTGTAATATCTTCATGGTCGTCAAAGGTGCAGCAGTTTCAAATTTCATTGTCCATATATGCTTATTGCTTTCAGAAAGATTACTTTATTAACGGCAACAACGCAGGATCCACTTCATCTTTTGACAGTAAATGAACTATCAACTCCGTTGTTGATGCATCTGCAGAGAAACCCTTATCCACCATTTGTTGAATAAGTACCATGGCCCTTGATGTCTCATTATTATTGATAAAACCTTGGATAATTGTGTTATAGGTGTAAGCATTTGGAGAACAGCCTTTCTCTTCCATTTGGATAAGCAAATTTTCTGCTTCACTTGTTAGGCCCGCGATACAGAGTCCATTAATCATTATAGTGTATGTCCTCACATTAGGTTCAAGTCCTTTTGATGATAAACCACAAAAGAGATCCCTTGCAGATTCAATATTTCCAGCTATGCACAAACCTTCAACAAGAATACTGTAAATCACAATATTAATATCCAACTTCTTCGCTTCCATCTCTCCAAACAATTGCATTGCTCTAGAAAGTTGTTGGTTTTTACACAGGCCATCCAGTAAAATAGAAAAAGTCTGAACATCTGGAAGCTGGCCACAAGCTTGCATCTCGGAGAACCACTTTTGGGCATCCTGTATTCTACCTGCTTTGCCAAAACCATCCAGAAGAGTGTTATAGGTAACAGTATCTGCAACTAGTCCCTTATGAGACATATCCAGAAAAAGCATCATGGCCTCATCAATCTTTTTATGCTTACAATATCCATTTATCAATGTGCTGTAACTAACAACATCAACCATGGAGCCCTTGCTAAGCATTAGTTCAAAGACCTTTTTCGCTTTGTCCATTCTTCCTCGCAAACAGTAACCATCCATTAGTGAATTGTACGTAACCGTACCAGGTTCAATACCTCTTTGAATCATCATTTCAACCACACCTTCTGCTTCCACGACCATCCCCTCCTTACAAATTCAGTCTACCAAGATGCTGAATGTGAACACATTTGGAAAGATATTTTTACTCATCATTTCATTCAACAACCTTGTAGCTTCTTTCCACTCGCCTAATTTGCAAACTCCATTCATCGAAGAGTTATAGGTAATGACATCTGGGGCAATACCCTTGCTCATCATTTCTGAGAAGACGTTAAATGCATCATCCACTAGTGTATCCTTACAAAGATTGTCGATGATTGTGTTATAGACAATTAGGCTAGGCTTGCAAGCTCCTTCCTCCATCTTCCTAAGCAACTGAATAACAGCACAATTGTAACCTTTCATGCAAAAGCCCTTTACTAGCGTGCCAGAAGTAACCACTTTAGGCTGACAATTACCTCCCCTCATCATCTTGTGGAGAAGGGTTGCCGCCTCCGCTACTCTATTCTCAAGAAGAAAGCCGTTGATTAGAGTGGTGAAGGTAAAGACATCTGGTTCAAGACCAAGTATGAAAAATTTTCCCAATACAGATAAACCAAACCGCATTTGGTTTAGACGACAACAACAATTTATGAGAATGTTTAGAGTATAAACATCAGGTCCAATTCCCGAAACATCCATTTGGTTATACAAGGAGATGACGGCTGAATAACGTTTCAATTTCGCAACTTGACCCAATATTTGATTGAAACGAACAACTGAAGGCCGAGGATGCATTTGAAGCATTCTATCAAACACATTGAAAGCATCCTCAACAGTTGTGATTTTGGGTGAGTTTCTCACTGGCTGCTCTAGTTGGGTTCTTGTAGATTTGATTGGTTTAGAAGGTTGAGAGTGAAGGAAAGCAAAGTAATCGTTGGCGAAAACAACAAGAGTGGAGTTAGAGTGAAGACAAGGCATACCTCTCCATCTCCTGCTGGTGCAATAAGAAGAAGAAAAAGCAGCTATATTCCGCATCATCATCTTCAGCATCTCTCGAATAATAGCACTGACACTGAGTAAGAAAATGTGCAAAACTAGCCTTTATTTAAACACTCTAAAATTCTAAACGAACTTCATTCAAACACGCTTTTTGATATCTTCTATTTGTTTGAGTGTGCACAGAACAGCCTTCTCCATTCCATGGCTTTGGAATTGAACCATCCGCTTTCGGGTCCCCTTCTAATTATTTAGGCTTAATTACATCGACACCCCTGAAATTTTTGTCAAATCTCACTTTGTCCTTCAAACTCGAAATCACCCAGTTTCATTCCTTGATCGAGGTTTGGTGACCCACTTTGCCTGCTCCTGTCAACTCCATTTAAAAATATGTTAACTTTGATGATGTGGCAAATGTGTTTTTATAATTTCGTACACATGAATCATTATCCATGAATTAAGTGGGTGACGTGGCAAGTAGAGCCCACCTCCACATAAGAATATTTAAAATCTATTAAAAAAAAGAAATTTAAAATAAATAACAAAAAAAACTCAGCCCCAAGCCACCCCTTCCGACACCAATCCCTTTTTGGACCAATTCCGACACCAATCCCTAGCCCCACTGCTCAGATTCATTGCAACTCAAAGCCCCAAGCCACCCCTCCTCTCTCTCTCTCTGTCTCTCTCTTTCTGCAAATTGAAAAATTACAAATTTATAAATAAACCCGATCAGACATGTATTTATAAAAAGCACTATTTAAACATAGAAACACACCAAAATCAACCCAAAAGTCAACTTTTTGGGTGTGTTTATAAATGGGTTTTGAGTGTGTGTAATGATGAGTTTTGGGTGTGTTTATAAAGTGTTTTGGGTGTTGGATTTTTTTATAATTTCAACCTCCATTTTGGGTGTTTTAGTGAAACTCCCTAATCAACAGATTGAAAAGAAAAAATATATATATTTCAAACACTGTTGCGGTGGTAATGGGGTTTGGGATGACGATGATGTGGAGAGGAGAGAGAGAGAGAGTGTGTGTGAGATAGATAGCCAGTGTAATGCGGTTCTAATTATTTATTTATTTTTTGACAAAAAGAAAAAGAGTATTTATTTATTATTACTATAAAATACTATTAACCTTTACGTTAAGGTTTTCCCAAATATTTGCATACGTCAAGGTTTTAACTAAGGCAAGAAAAGGTTTACTTCTTTCAATACATCTTAATTTCATGCCCTTCTTAGGATCATTGAGCATGGCAACTGCATCTTTTGCATTCACGTATTAAGGGCAAATGTGGTAAATGAGCTTTTGTTTTCTAAATGATATCATGCACCATACTAGTTACTGTTAAGAGTATTGTCACACGTTGAAAAGTTAAGAGACATATATGTGGCAGTGTTTTATTACTACCCATTAATTTTTCATAAAAAATTGTATAGTTAGCGTTTCCTTGTACTGTGAATGTCAAATATGCATTTCTGTGCAAAAGATAAATAGGAGATATACATAGACTAGCTAAGTATGATTGGGCTTGTGAGTGTTTTCTTGTTTAGTATGAGCTCTTGCTTATTTTATTCAGAATATTTTTTTAGAGAATATTATTGATCGGGGTCAAGTTCATGTCTCTAAAGATTTTGTTTCAAATTAATAAACTTTCCTTCGTAACGTTGGTTTTATCTCAAAACAAGAGAAATACATGTAACTTGATAGTAATACTTGGCACATACTTGTCATGGTAGTTAATAGATAACTTAGATAATGACTCTAATTAGCCACTAACAACACATCACTTCTCACTATCAGGGCCAAAATTACCATCTGCACTCTCTACATTTTGATACTTGTACAAGCTAGCACAACTAAATACACATTCTCTAGCTTACCATTATTTATATTGTCTGGCAGCCATCTTGTGACCTTTTGAATCAAATTAATCACAGTTGTGCCTAAATAAAACGAAATCCCAATGATCAACGCAGTCATGGCGGTCGATGTGCTTCGGAATGACACCGGAAATTCTTGATAAAACAATGCAACTTGTCCCGGATAATGAAATGCCTCTCCAACACCTACCAAAATTAACCGTGGGAAAAGCCACAAGGCCAACATGGGGACAACTTGCACCAAGCTGGTCTTGGAGGTGGCGGGTTTTTGCTATTTTAAGCCTTTTTGACTCCACTAATGCTAAAAACCATGCCGAGAAAATTTAACGGTGAGAAACCTGCACATATATATATTATATTTTTTGGTTGACTCATGAGGGGATTCGAATTTCGACTTTTTCCGGCATTAAAAAGAAAACACCACTAGATTACAAACTAGAAAAATTATTTTCTTTCGATGACAGAGGGATGAATGGGGGATCATATGCCCCAAGAGATGACAACTAGGCAACAAAGTCTACACAAATAATGAGACTTTGTAAAGCATTATAGTTAAAGCATTTGGTGCAATTTATTTTTCTCTCAGTATTCAAATGGAAAAAGAAATTAAAAAAAAAGTTGCTCTCTACACAATTGTGCTCCATGATGAACACACTACCATTTTGACTGCACTATATCTAATATCTCTAGTGCTAGCTCCTCCTCTTGACCAATCAATTTACATTGGTGATCATCAGGACCACTGCCTGCTCTAGGATGTCAACCATTGATCATAGATTAGACTTAAGTTTTTGTCCTTCATTAGGTACATTATTAACTTGGATGCATTATTCTACCTAAATGGTTTAGTGAACAAATAAACATCAACATCTTATCAAAAAGAAATCTAAATGGCTTAGATGTTAGACGATCACTGGATCTCAAAAATTTAAACTGCTACGAAAGTAGTCAATAACGATAAGGCATACGAGAGAAGGAAATATCAAAGCGCACAAAAAGCAATTGCTTCTTCATAATTCACAGCTTCATGTTGGACTCACCAAGCACCATCACAACTTCTTTTCATGGTTTGTTGGGGAGGCATAGTAATAGTAGGATCCATCCAAAGTTGTCATTTAAATTAAATACTTCCACAAGAAATGAAAAGAAAGCATCTACAAATCAAATGGAAATGGGAAATGGAGGAATACCGATTCGATATTGTATACGTGATAGAGGTGAATCTACACTATTGCCTATAAATCAGGAAATCAACCCTTGATTACTGTATACACGTTTTCTTTTTGTAATTTCAAAGTCTTTATTCTCTCCTGATTTCCTGTAATTGTTTTCTCCAAGGCCTTTATTCTTTCTTGTAACTATGTACTCCTGCTGTGCTGCAACCCATAAAATATTAGACCTAGAAGGGTTTTTCTCTAAAATGCGTAGATGTGATGGGTTATTTTAATTTATTGTTGGTTCAATAAATGTTATGGCTTATATTTGAAAAGCTCTAGTTATAAATATATAATATATTTAGTTAGCAACAAGGTCTACAAGTTTTAAAAAAACATAACTTGCATCTCAAATTCTCATTCCCATAGGCCATCTCCAATCCATATCCAAATGGGGCTAAACCCAAATTTCTCCCTTTCAAAATACAAGTATTCATGTATTGCCTGAACTCAAATAGTTTTTTTTCCCCAATCATGCATACTCATAATTTAAGTCCATAACTTTATTAAATTGTTTAAAAAAGGTTAACCCCTTTTTTTTTTCTCGTTAATTTTTCTTGATAGTATTTTTGTTTCAACCTTCGTGAATTAATTTTCTGAAGATTTTAACCTAAAAAAATCCAAAATTCAAAATATAATATAATTTCACTTAAAAAAAAATTACAACAACATTTTATTTCATAGACTTTAATGAAGATTTATAGAGTTTGAGATGTGTTTTGGGGTTAGATCTGATTTATAATATTTTATTTATTCATTTTAGTTGTTGGATTTTAATTTTAGCCGTTGGATCATTTGTTTTGTTGTTGTTGATCAAGTCACTTTTTAATCACAGTCGTTGGATTAAACTAGCCATTACATTTGAAATAAATAAAAAATCAATTTGTTGTTGATCAAGTCACTTTTTAATCACGTCATCAACTTTCCCTTCAAGTAGCTGACATGGCTGGCCCACCTCCTCAGTTTCTCTTGCTTTCCTTCATGTGCTGCAAGTTGCCTTCAATTTGAGGCCCACAAATTTCTGCCCGGACTGGAAAGCTGGCCAAATACTACCCCCCAAAAAAAGAAAACATGTAAAGTATGAGAATGAAGAAGATGATGTGCTTGAAATGATATGAAAAGTATGAGAATGAAAGGAGATTGATGAAATTGAACAAAGGAAAAATAAATTGAGAAATAGAAAAATTATTTTTGGTAGATTAATTGAGAAATAGGTGGATATTTATAGAGTTTGGAGTGAGTTTTGGGGTTGGATTTGATTTATATTAATTTAAAATATTATTTTGACCATTAGATTTAAATTTCAGCCGTTGGATATTTTTTTTTATTACCGTTAAAATAGTTTAGATTTAATTTATATAGTTGATTTAAGTTACTATTAGAATATACATTAAAATAAAAAAACAAAGTTTGAATTGTTGCCTTTGGATTCCAACGGCAACATGACCACGTCTCGGCACTTGGCACGCTGGCTGCGTCAGTCATCCAACATCCCATGCAACACGGGCCCCAACAGAGGCCCCATTCTATCTCTCTTGTACATGGTTGCGTCAGCAGTCAGTGGGCTCTACCAAATTTTTTTTAGGTCTAGGCAATAGTTGGACTGCTATTTGGCCCAAAGTTTGAGTTTTCCCAAATTTTGGCCCTTTCATTTTCTTGAGTTTGGAGAGGTATTGGGATATCTTGAGTTTGGCCTCATGAGTTGGAGATGGCCTTAGAGCATTCCCAAGGGAGTAAGCAAATGAAATAGACAAAATTGTACTATAGCAACCTAGGTGGCATGTTGCTTATCCATTTGTCTTATAAAAAAAGTTAGTCACTCCAAGAGACTAGGCAATGCAAGTCTACAAATCATTATTATATTTTTATTTTTATATTTTACATTTACTATTATATTTTATAGAAAGTATGTGAGAGAGTGGAGTGATATTTTATTATAAAAATTAAGTGGAACCCAATATACCTCTTTATTTTAAAGTAGGCAATATTGCCTTGTTGGGGAAAGTAGGTATATTTTGCCTACCCATTTGCCTATTCTCTTGGAGCATGAAAATGTTGATGTGACAAGGATAATGAGGTTTGCCTACTCTTTTGTCTCTTCCCTTCGAGATGCTCTTATAGCTTATACTATCTTAAGTATTCAAAAAATTATATTTATTGATTTGTTAATAGTATAAAATACTATTAACATTTACAGAAAGAAACTTTAAAATGAAATGTAGATATAACAAATGAAGAAAAAGAAAAAGAAAAACTCTCCTAACCCCTCCCCAATCTCATCCTCTCCTCCCTCCTACATAGCCCACCCTTGTGATGAAACTCAAAAAGATTTTGTAATGAAATGTTACCATAAATATCTAAATAAAAACAAGACAAGCATGCAAATAAAAACAGGACAAGTACATTTACTTCTAAATCTTCGACATTTTTTGTATAAATTGACGAGTAGTTATTATCTGCATAGGAGAAAAAAAGATATTGTGTAATCATAATTCATAATTAGCAAACATAAGCATCAAACTATCTTTTACTCCCTTAATAACATTTTGATGCTTGTACAACAATCTACCACCCAGTACACATTCACATTGTCAAGCCTCCCTTAGTTTTATATCTTCCGGCAACCATCTTGTAACCATGCCAACAAGACCGAACAAGGCCGTTTCACGTGGAAAGCAATGCTTATTCTCATTGCATTGCAGTCGCAGTGTCTCAAAGTTGACGTTGGAGATTATTGATAGCACAACTGAAGTAACCCGGGAAAATGAAAGGCTTCGCCAATGCCAACTAAAGGAAATAACCACACAGTCAACATTGGCACCGTATAATGGAATTATGGAACTGTGAGCTGTTTTCAGACGCAATGACTCCCCACAATTGCTAAAACAAAACGGAAGCTTCTATAATGAGGGGTTATTGTGGGGGAGTTACAATGAGAGAGTCGAATCCAACAGTCCAATAATAACTCTACATTGGATCAAACGGCTATTAAGGACCCCCTCATTATAACCCCTCAAAACAACCCCTCATTCTAGCCTCCTCAAAACAACCATGCTTATGATATTTAGGACATGGCCTATCGGAAGTCCTTAGAGCAGATTCATGGGATATAGGAAGCGATCAATTATTGGGAGAGATTCAAGAGGAGAGCAAAAGTAGAACTAAAAGAGTAGCAAAGAGCCAGCTGGGATTAAGGATGGGCACAGTTCGGTTTGGATCAGTTTTCATAATAAAAAATAGAACACGAATCGAAAATGCAGACCGATTCGATTTGAACGATTTGCTTAAAATCCATATAAAAATCCGAACCAACCCGTACTGTCGATTCTGGTTACTGTCTTATGGTTCCGATTTGGGCATGGGCCCACTTTTTATTTATTTATTTTTTTTACAGACCTGCCCAAAATGTATTTATATACTAACATACCCCAAATTTGAGGTTCCATCAAACTTTCAACACATCAAAACCTGCCCAAAATGTATTTACATACTAAGCTGTTTGGGCCAAAATTGACACATCCACCCAAGGCCCATCAGAACAAACAAAGTGATTTGGGCCTCACAGATACATAATAGGAAGAGGAGTCAGGACGGAAGAGAACAATCACCATGGCGGCCTCTGGGATAAAAGTCGAATGGCGGAAGTCGTGAGGATGAAAAGTCGACAAAGGTAGCCTACAGGATGAAAAAGTCGGCAATAGCAACGCCATATAAGAAGTAGTGAAGGGTTCGTGACATCAAGAAGAATCTGAAGATTAAGTCCCCTTATATATGTATATACATAGATTTTTCTGTCTTCTGAGAAGGTAAATCTCCCAAGATAGATAACAGTTACAATCTCGAGAGAAGTATAAGCGAGAAGCGAGTGTCGGAAGGCGGTGAAAAAAGGAAGTGATCACCTATCGAGAGCCTATCGCGAATTGAAGAAGAAGAGGAAAAGGGGAAAATATCTTTGCAGCCCAATAAAAAACACAATCACCCTACTCGAGAAGAAAGCAGTTTTTCTATAAATACAAGAAGGAGTGAACAGGGTAGAGGACACTCAAAAAACCAAAAAATCAATCAAAAACAAAAACTCAAAATGACTTCAAAACACTGAAGCAACCAAAGCTCATTGAGCCAAGACACAAACAAACAACTCAACCAGAGCTCACTTGAATTCCAAGTGAAAACCAGCTTTAGATTAGAATTCCCAAGGTTCGGACTTAGAAAATAAGTCATTCAAATTTCTGCAGATCTCTAGCCCAAGTCTCGAAACGACCATACGCCCAGAAGCGCGATTCGCCCACTCGAAGCTTCACAAAGCTTAAAGTACATTGAAGCTCTGCCAGAATCAACCTTTGGTATCGATTTAAAGTTGAAACTTAGCAATCGAGTTGTCAACATTCCGATCCGGCCGGACATTTCGATCCGGCCGGACATTTCAGTCCGACCGAGCGAGCCTCCCATCCGGCGAAATGGAGTTCCAATTGTATCTTCATCTCTCTAGCATGAGTATTTATTGTTATAGTTTTGTAAAAGCGATTACGCTAAAGCGATTTAAATTCTATCGATTACGGCTAAAAGCGATTTAAATTTCATCGATTCTGCACAGAAGCAGTTTAAATTCCATCAACCATTTTGGCGAACATGTTTATCTTGAGATAAATTGTTAAAGTCCTCACCGTCACGAGGCAAGAAAAGAACTTACTTGGGAGATATTCCTCACCCAAATTCACAATCGTTTGTTTGCAGAAATCGGTAACTTGGGGCGCAAGTTATCTACTCCAAACTAAATCTGCTAGAATTTTTATTGCTAGCGTGGCACGCTCGCACACCAAAGAAAGCTGACTTGTCGACGAGTTTATGGTTCTCAAGCGGTGGGGAACTTTGCCCTTCCATCACGGGAGTGAGCATAAAGCGGGCAAACAATTTGCGCTGGTAGGACTTCTCGGTATACATTGTTCTTTACGATCCATGAATCTGGAAGCTCTAGCGAACCACACCACGACATGGAAATAAACCAAGTGGCCTCGGGAAGGATTGGAATCGGAGGAAAGTGATGCGGCATTCACATGGCGGCCACGAGGCGGAGGTCGGGACCGGCTCGAGAAGGATGAACGTCACGAGGACTGCGTATTCGACAAGAGGTCACAACACAAAGGCCAAGACCCTAGATAATATGGCGACCATGATGCAATGGCGGTCAGCGAGCAGTCGGGAAGGATCGGGAGGCTGCCATGGCGAATTCCCAATCCTAATGGGTGGTCGGCAACTAGACCTTCCTATGGTCCCCCACGGGATTGGCACGGCCATGTCAAGAGAATCCTCTCGGTGCGGTGGCCGGGATGCGAGCGGGGAGAAATCGGTGGACACCGCGAGTGGTTGTTCTGGCCAGAGCGTGTGGCCCAATCGGCCGGAAGTTCTGCGCCGGGACAAGTCCCGAGAATCGCGGAACCACGGCTTGTTCGCGACAAGCGGCCCACAAGATCTCCCTATGGCAGTGCTGAGCAGCAATATTACCTTACAGGCCCGGAAGGATGGACCCCAATCCATTCCCTCCACCGCAAGAGGAAGGAGGCGGAGGAAATTATCCTTATGCCAATAACTTGAAGCAGGCGGAGGCAAGCGGAGGAACCACCAAGGACCGAAGAGCGGAGGAGCACGAGGAAGAGTTCTGCCTAGACCATATAGGGCGAGAACCACGAGTTCTTTCGGCGAGCAGGTTTGCTCGGCCCGAGCAGGGTTTGCTCGGCCCGAACAAGGACAGAACCTCCTCCCGTTAATGCTCTAAATGACGTGGGGGCATTGCAGAGAATGATCGGGAGATGATGGAGCCTGAAGCCGGAGGGGGGAAAGGCCCACCTATAGGAAGCCATATCCACCTTACATCGATCAAATACCCTTGTCCCCAGGTTTTAAAGTACCAAACTTCACTTTATTCAATGGAGAGGATCCTCATGCTTCATCAGTTGAGCATGTAGGCAGATTTTCCACCCAATGCATAGCCATAGAGAATAACCCACTGTTAAAGCTAAGACTTTTTGGGAACTCTCTCTCTGGACAAGCTTTCACTTGGTACACTAACCTGCCAGCAAATTCTATTCAGACTTGGGAGCAAATGGAGAGCGTCTTCCATGACTACTATTACAGGATTCAGCCAGAAGTCACCATCAGTGACCTTGCTGCTCTCAAGCAGAGTGAAGATGAACCTGCCCAAGATTTTATAAACAGGTTCAGGAAGCTCAAAATGAAGTGCCGCATCCCCATCGAAGAAAGACACTTCATCCAAATGGCTCAGGCTGCCCTCAAAATTTCTTTGAGGAAAAGATTTGATGGGATGTTGTTTGGAGATCTGTGATAGCGGGACAGCGTAAGTCACAATTGCTCGAGAGAGGAACAGCAGAGGAGAAACTCTTCCAAAGGCACGTATTACAAATCCCCTTCTTCCTCAATACATATGATTGAAGTGGAGTCAGAAGAAGATGCAGAGGAATCAGGAGGAGAGAGAGGTTGCTGTTGCGGAAATGGCAAAATTAAAGCATCCCATCAGTTGTAAGACCCTTACAAAGCCTCCAAGAGATCAAAAGCCGCCACCATTCACAGGAGGGTTCGTTCCAAACAAACCCATGCGAACAAAGTGTATTCTTTCGATCTGACCAAAGTAGATGCTTTGTTTGATGAAATGTTGCTACAGAAAGCAATAGAGATGCCTCACAGAATGCCCAAACCAGAAGAACTCAAGGGCAGACAGTATTGCAGATGGCACAATTCTTGGAATCATTCTACCAATAGTTGTGTTGTTTTGAGATGTTATATAGGAAGGAATACAGCAGGAAGGTGAAGCTAGCGAAAAGCCTCCATCCGTCACCACAGATCCTTTCCCATACAAATTAATATGGTCAACCTAAATTGGCGAGCGAAAGAGGGACGAAGCCTCTGAGGTGACTCGGTAGAAGCGAATAGTTTCAAAGAGACTATGGAAAGACCAAAAGCAACCATTTCAGGAATAGTGCTCATGCAGTGCAAGTGTGAGGTGGTGAGGTAACCACGGAAAAAAGGATCTGCCCACTCAAGTGTTTTTGACCGGATTGGAACCACGCCCGAGATAAGGCAGACGGAGAAACTACCTAGGCTGTCAATCCAGAGAAGAATGACTAGGCAGCCCAAGGAAGAAAAATCAATAAGGTTGCCCAGAAGTGATAAACCTTTGGCAGCCATCATTGAAGGCGGTGGTATGCCCGGGAAAAGTGGCGAGACCAACAATGGGCGACGAACTCAAGGAGGAGGTTGAGAGGCGATCGCACATTCCTCAATAACGAGAAAAACGCGCAGTGCTTCCAGAGGCCAATTCGCCCAAAAAAGGGAAAGAGCGAGAAATGTTTCCCCAGACAGAACAAGCAATCTCTCAACAGAAGTTGGAAAGAGCAGAATCCTCGAAGAAACCTTCTATCCATTACGCCTCCGCCTCAGGAAAATCTACTTAAAACTCCCCAGGCGGAGGAAAAAACCGATCCTATTCGAGGAAGAAGGGCAAATAGGCTGGGTTGAGGAGTATGAAGAGGAGCATTGGATTATGAACCATCTGCGGATGGCGAGAATCGCTCCTCGGAGCGGAAGAACTAGGAGAATGGGCGGAGGTATGAGGAGAACAGATGGATTATGGCGGAGGTGGATCGGCGAGGGCCTTGGTGCAGAGTGGAGGACTTGTTAAGTGCTAACCTAGGCATCAATATGGTGTTCATTCGCGAGAAAAGTTACAGGCGATAGAAGGACGAGAGAGCACTGCGGATGGAGCGTATTTTCCCAAGAAAGTTTTGAGTGCGAGGTTGGCGAGAAGCGAGAGAGGGCTAGGCAGCAAGCGAGCAGTCTCGGGACAGGAAGGAACAACCCACAAGTTGGCTACAGATCAGCTTTGCTTCTCCAAACCAACCAAAGAAATGGCAAACCACCTCAGACCCTTGTTTATAACAGCAAACTTTGGGGTGTTCCTATTCCCAAAACTATGGTAGATGGAGGTGCACCATCAACCTTACCCTCACAGAATCTTTGAGTAAAATGGCGAAACAGAAAGGACTTAATTCAACCCTTTGACCATCACCAATTTCGCGGAGGCATCACCAAAACCCTTGGGATCCTAGATGTGGATGTTGTAGTAGGAAGCAAGAAGGTGAAGGTTGCATTTTGTGGTAGAAACTACCTCTACCACTTACAATGCATTACTTGGCAGAGTCTGGATTCACCAGAGTCTATGTGTTCCTTCCACTCTTCATCAGCAGTTAGCTTTATGGAATGAAGAAGGCTACATGGAGATAATAGAGGCCGATCCACGGCCATTTCTACCTTCTGCCATGTGTTGTGAGGCAAGGTATTATCATGATGACCTTGGACCTTTCACCTTTTTTGGAGTCAACCAGAGCGGCCGCCCCCATGGTGTCACGGCCCGAGGCTCATTGAAGAAGTTCTAACCAATTCCTTGGAGGATTGGAACAGACCTTTTGTCCTAAATTTCCATAGCACTAATGTCTAGTCCCAATCAACAGGAAAAGGATCGAGCTGCAACAATCCGGTCCATTACAAAAAGATTGTTGATATACTGGGAGGAAAATAAGTTTTAGCGAAATTGACCATCAATATGGCAGAATTCACTCATGAAAGCCGCAAGCCGGGAGGAAGAAGAACTACGGGAGGAAGTGCTAGATTTTGCACCAGCCATGCCTTTGGATGACTCTCTGCGGTAGAAGATCCTTTGCGGAAATAAACTTAAGGAGAGAGGAGGATCAAGGCCTACCTTTATCGGCGCACTATTGAGAGAGCCACTTAGAATGAACTCGTTGCACTTCGCAAGAGTTCAAAGATTGTTTTGCTTGGCATTATCATGAGATGCGAGGATTAGGCGAGGTGGTAGAACACAAGCTGCCAATCAAAGAGGATACCTACCGGTCAAGCGAGCGAGAAGGAGGATGTCCATAGACACAGGCGAAAGTCAAGAAGAAATAGAAAGGCTGCTCAAGGCGGGATTCATCGAGCCTCATCTATCTTTGATTGGCTAGCTAACATTGTACCGATTCTAAAAGGAAAAGCTGGGGGTCGAGAATCTGCGTGGATTACGAAACCTAAATGAAGCCTCTCCCAAGGATGAGTACCCTATGCCAATGGCAGACATGCTAGTAGATGGGCTGCACACAACGGATGCTATCTTTTATGGATGTTGAGATTACAATCAGATCATGATGGCAGAAGAAGATATCCACAAGACAGCCTTCATGTGTCGGGGCATATAGGTGCTTTTGAATACAACTGTAATGCCTTTTGGCTTGAAATCTGAGGGCTACCTATCAAAGGGCAATGAATTACATTTTCCATGATATGATTGGACATTCCTGGAAGTTTATATTGATGATGTTGTGATTAAATCACGGAGGAGAAACCACATGAGATCTAAGAAGAGCATTCCTAAGAATGAGCGGCATAAGCGAAAATGAACCCAAAGAAATGCGTTTTGGAGTTCAAGCGGGAAATTTCCTAGGATTCTTGGTCACCAAAGAGGCATAGAGATCGACAAAAACAAAGCAAGATCCATCATGGAAGCTTTGCCACCTAGGAACAAGAAGGAATTGCAAAGTCTCTTAGGAAAAATTAATTTTTTGAGGAGATTTATATCCAATTCTGCAGGAAAGATCCAGCCTTTCTCTTCTTTGTTAAGATTAAAACAGGAACAAACCTTTAAGTGGGAAGAACAGCACCAACAAGCTTTTGAGGAAATCAAGCATTACCTCTCAAATCCACCAGTTCTGTCCCCACCAAGGAGAGGCAGACCACTCAAGCTCTATATATCTGCATCAGAAGTATCCATTGGAAGTTTATTGGTTCAGGATAACAAGGAAGGAAAGGAACAGGCGGTTTATTACCTAAGCAGAACTCTGACAGAAGTGGAAAGAAAATATTCTGCAATTGAAAGACTTTGCCTAGCCTTGTACTTCACTGCTGTAAAGCTCAGACATTACATGCTGCCATACACCATCTATATCATTGCCAAAACAGATCTGATCAAATACATGCTAACAAGACCAATGCTAAGAGGCAGAATTGGAAAATGGACCTTGGCCTTGGCAGAATTTGCCTTGATATGTTTCTCGGCCGTCACCGTCAAGGACAAGCTGTGGCAGACTTCCTAGCAGATCATCCCGGAGAGGAGATTGAAAATATGGACTCTTTAGACATAGCAAATGCAGATCTATTGACCAGAGCTCACACCTGCCTCAACAATCCTATCTACTCAGTTCATCTTGCACCTTGGAAGTTATACTTTGATGGATCAAAAACTAATATAACTTCAGGGGCAGGAATTGTCTTGGAAGAACCACTTGGAATCGAGACTTGCTATTCTTTCCAATTGGATTTCCAATGCACCAACAACGAGGCAGAATATGAGGCCTTAATCATTGGCTTGGAAATCTTGGTAGAACTAGGAATCAATCTGCAAATTCTGCAGGAGATTCCATGCTAGTTTTGAAACAAATTCTGGAGAATACAAGTGCCTAAGCCCTTCTTTGGCTGTCTACTTGGTGGCGACTAGAAATCTTCTGACAGAATTGGAGAAGCCACTTGGGAACATATTCCAAGGAAGAAAATTTGCGGCCAATGAATTGGCCCGGTGGCAACAGTGTACAAATGCCCCAAGGCGTGTACAAAGAATCATCAGGGGTAGGAAAGAAAAGCCTACCATCATTACGGCGGAGGAGGATGGAGATAGATGTCAATTACATACAATCACTGAAGATGATTGGAGAAATCCTATCATGACCTATCTCGATATCAACTTTGCCCTCTGAGAAAGAGTCAGAATCATGGCTTTAAACTATCCTTATGTGGAATGAAGATTTGGTCAGAAAGAGCAAGGATGAGGTGCTTTTAAGGTGCCTCGGAAAGGAAGAATACATGAAAGTTATGGGGGAAACCCATGAAGGAATCATGGAGCACATCAAGGTGGGAGAAAAATGTCTTTGGTTAATTAGGAGATATGGCTACTATACGGCCAACCATGATGAAAGATTGCATTAACTATTCCAAGGGGTGTGAATCTTGTCAAAGACACGGTCGATCCAGCGAGCTCCATCAGTTCCCATGAATCCATGGTAAAACCATGGCCCTTTAGAGGATGGGCAATGGATCTCATTAGTAAGATCTATCCGGCCCGGTGACCCGCTTTATCATTGTTGCCACTGACTATTTCACTAAGTGGGTGGAAGCTAAAGGACATTAAATCTACTACATCTTAAGAGATCATCACTTTCATAGAAGGCAGATTATCCAAAGATTTGGCATCCCGAGAATCAATCACAAGCCCGATAGAGATCTTCCTTCATATCGGAGAAATCTTTGGACATGGCGAGCATTCAAATTGATGCTCAATCCACTCCTTATTATGCCCAAGCCAATGGACAGGCGAATCAAGCAACAAAGTGATCATCAACATTATCAGGAAAATGCTTGAGAAGAATCCGAAACAATGGCATGAGAAGGCGTCAGAAACTCTGTGGGCATATAGAACTTCAAAGAAGCGGCGCATGACTCTATCGTTAACCTACGGTCATGATGCAGTTCGCCTATGGAGATAGTGTTGAGTCCTCGAATTGCTCACCAACATGACTTAGCGGAGAAAACTACTCCCGGGCTATCTTTGCTGGGCTGGAAGAGATTGGATGCGGCGGAATAGACACTCTCAACAAACTCTGGCGGGAAAGCAGGCTGTATCAAGGGCCTACAACAAAGAAGTCGAGGACAAGAGTTTTGAAGAAGGGAGATAGTGCTGGAGGCGATTACGCCTCGGAACCCATGTGGTGGTTATGGAAAATGGTCACCTACATGGGAAGGCCCTTTCATAATCAACCAGATCCTCGGAATGGGGGCATACAGGTTGCGAGGATAGGGATGGAGAAGTTCATCGGCCCCAATCAATGGCAAATGGTTAAAAAGTTTTATCCAACCATGTGGGATCAGGCTGTACAAAGCAGACCGGGATAGACACAAGATTACACTAGAAATCTTTTGGTTCCTTTCAAAATTACCCTTGTTTCTACTTCTGTCTTTTTGAGTTTGTCCCTTTTTTGCTGTACTTCTACTACATCTTTAAGTTTGTCCTTTGTTTCTACTTACGTCTTTGAGTTTGTCCCTTTTTGTTGTACTTCTATACGTCTTTAAGTTTGTCCTTTGTTTCTACATCTTTGAGTTTGTCCTTTTTGTTGTACTTCTATACTTACATCTTTAAGTTTGTCCTTTGTTTCTACATCTTTGAGTTTGTCCCTTTGTTGTCTTGCTATACATTTTCCGTTAAGCGGGGAATTTACCAGCGTAATTTAATGGCCATGTCATTTAAGTCTGAAACCGTTCAAAAACGATTCAAACTTAAGGGGGCATTATTTGGGCCAAAATTGACACATCAAGCCTGAGGCCCATGAACAAACAAAGCGATTTGGGCCTCACGGACTAACATAATAGGAAGAGAGTCAGAGAGAGGAACAATCCCACATGGCAGCCTGCAGGATAAAAGTCGACAATGGCGGAAGTCGTGAGGATGAAAAGTCGACAAAGCGCCTGCAGGATGAAAAAAGTCAATAGCAATGCCATAGAAGAAGTAGTGAAGGGTTCGTGACATCAAGAAGAACTGAAGATTAAGTCCCCTTATATATGTATATCTGAGAGATTTTTCCTGTCTTCTGAGAAGGTAAATCTCCCAAGATAGATAACAGTTACAATCTCGAGAGAAGGATAAGCGAGGAAGCGGTGTCGGAAGGGCGGCTGAAAAGCAGTGATCACCTATCGAGAGCCTATCTGCGATTGAAGAAGAAGAGGAAAAGGGGAAAATATCTTTGCCGCTCAATAAAAACACAATCACCCTACTCGAGAAGAAAACAGTTTTCTATAAATACAAGAAGGAGTGAGCAGGGTGAGGACACTCAAAAAACCAAAAAATCAATCAAAACAAAAACTCAAAATGACTTCAAAACAAAGCAACCAAAGCTCATTGAGCCAAGACACAAACAAACAACTCAACCAGAAGCTCACTTGAATTCCAAGTGAAAACCAGCTTTAGATTAGAATTCCCAAGGTTGGACTTAGAAAATAAGTCATTCAAATTTCACAGATGCGATCTCTAGCCTGAAGTCCTCAAAACGACCATACGCCCAAAAGCGCAATTACGCCCACTCGAAGCTTCACAAAAGCTTAAAGTACATTGAAGCTCTGCGAATCAACCTTTGGTATCGATTTAAAGTTGAAACTTAGCAATCGAGTTGTCAACATTCCAGTCCGGCCGGACATTTCAGTCCGGCCGAGCGAGCCTCCCATCGGCGAAATGGAGTTCCAATTGTATCTTCATCTCTCTAGCATGAGTATTTATTATTATAGTTTTGTAAAAAGCGATTACGCCTAAAAGCGATTTAAATTCCATCGATTACGCCTAAAAAGCAGTTTAAATTTCATGATTCTGCACAAGCAGTTTAAATTCCATCAACCATTTGGCGAACACTGTTTATCTTGAGATAAATTGTTAAAGTCCTCACCCGTACGAGGCAAGAAAAAGAACTTACTTGGGAGATATTCCTCACCCAAATTCACAATCGTTTGTTTGCAAATCGGTAACTTAGAGCGCAAGTTATCTACTCAAACTAAGTCTGCTAGAATTTTTATTGCTAAGCGGTGTTCCATACACCAAAAGAAAGCTGACTTGTCGACGGTTTATAGGTTCTCAAGGCGTGGGAACTTGCCCTTCCATCACAGGAGTGAGCATAAAGCAGGCAAACACTAACATACCCCAAATTTGAGGTTCCATCAAACTTTCAACACATCAAAATGAATCTAACTTCAACAAAAATACAATTCAAATTCAATCCAACTTCAACATATAAATTACAACCCAAATTCAATCAAACTTCAACAAAACAAGTTCCAAAATAAATTACAAGCCAAATACAACCCAAATTCAATCCAACTTCATTAAATTCCTCCTAACATTGAAAAGTAGCTAGAGTTGTGGTGCTAGGTGTGGATGAACTCATAATATCTACATAAAAAAAACATAAACCCATTAAAACATTAGTCAAACATACATATTATATAATACATTAATAAAAAAACAGAATTAAATATTATACAATCGAACTAACAAAACAAAACACTTAAGTAAAAAAATAACTATGTGCATCATATTTATATTTACTTTCACTTCCCAATTAAACATGATGCATATACATGTATTAATCAATTGTATTACATGTATTTACTTTCATTTCCCAATTAAACATGATGCATATACATGTATTAATCAATTGTATTACATGTATTAATACAAGCTGTACATATTAATACAAGCTGTACATACAGATATAATCAAAACCAATTATCATACTGATTGAAGTAAATAACTATCAAAACCACAATTACTGTGCATAAAAGTAAGCATGCCAATTTTCCTTAGTTTTATCCTGAGATCTGCAGCATTCTGGAAATCGCTTTAAAACATCATCTACGATTCACTCCAGCAATATGGCAGGAGATACTATGCCAAACTAATTGGCAGATGAAAATTCAATGGCCAATTCACGATGGCAGACTATACAGACCTCACATTAATAAATAATGTGAAGTGGGTCACCCATGGAATAATGTGAAGTGGGTCACCCATGGAAGATCATTCATCCACACAACCTTAAATCTTTTCAACTTGAAACAATTTCCTTTTATTTTTAAAAATTCTGTCAGTTGATAAAATATGACCTAAATCAATTTGTGAGTACAAAAATACAAACTAAGCCTAGCCTAGCACAAGAATATTGGGTACGATATCCATTGGATGGGATGAGCATCAATTAGCAAATTAACATGGTAAAACATCCAAATTTCAGTTGCAAACATTCAAATTTCAATTGCAAAACATCAAATTCAAAATATCTGAGAGAGAGAGAGAGAGAGAGAGATGAAGAATACCTGAGAGAGACAGAATTGATCTGGAAATTGCTGCTTCTTTGGAAGCCGTGAGAAAATTGATCTTTGTGCACTTGCAGCTGCTTTCTTTGGAGGACACACAAATTGGTCAGACAGAGAATCGAAGGAAAGAAAAAAAGAAAAAAAAAGAGACATAATCTATCTAACTGCGTGAGTGAGAGGGACGTGCGCGGTGAGAGAGAGATAGGAGGAGGATGGTGTGAGCAGCGACGGCATGGGAGAAGAGCGGCTGAGCGGCGTGGCGTGATGGTGAGGCCGAGAGAGAGGTTTGGAAGAGGCGGCTCTGTATGAAGGAACGAAGAAGAAGCGAAATGGAAGAGAGGAAGCGAAGACAAAAAACCTAGGTCATTCAGCGTCTTTTTTTTTCCGTGTGATGCGCGCGGCGCCTATGGTAGTAGCGTAGACACCCAATCAAACTTAGCCACGTATGAAAATAATACATATATATTAATTTTATTGGACCGGTTCGGATTGAACTGATTCCTTAGGGTGGAAAACTGAAACCAGAACCGGTCTGAACCGGTCCGATTTGGATTTGTCTCGGTTTTTGACTTTTACGGTCAACACAATTTTTTTGATTTTTTTTCAGATTGGTTTGGTTCAATTTTGCGATTCTAATGCACACTCCTAGCTGGGAATGTTGAAATATGACACAATGCGACGGTCCAAAAGGGCCCCACAGCCAACCCCAATGCTTTCTTTTCAGTCTTTACCTACCAAACGCCAATAATATATAGACTTGTAGAGACTTGTTGTGACCTCTTTTAAAGGGAAAAATAACCTTTTTTATACCGGAGATAGCACTGTTTACTTGGAAAATATAAACGAGAGAAAACCAAATCAATATTATATACGAATTGTCTACTACGCTGCCCACATACAAAAAGTCTCCAATTATATGCTTGGAAAATATGACAGCATCCAAGCAACTAACAGCTTTGTTTTACCATCAAGCAGATATCTATTTATTTATTTTATTTCTACAATAATGATCCAACATAATCCGAAAGGCATGAAAATAAATAACAAATCCCTCGTAGCACAGCAGCCTCTACAGAGCAAAACCCACATCACGCCCTCCTTTACACAAAAACAATAGCAGACACTGATGGATAAACAATTCTCTTCAAAATAATAGCTTCTAGCTTTTTCTTCCTCTTTTCTTTTTTTGGAAAATACAAAACATTACCATCCCGCTTAGTTACAGCACACACCCCACTCAGAAAATAATTGCACGAAATACTTTTTAATTCCAATCACTTTTCTGTTCTGAACTTTGCAAACACAATACAAATAGAAACTTAGAAGGGAAAAAAAGGTGTAAATTCATTAATATCCATTTTGTCATGTTAAACAGTTAGCGCAGTATAAAACTCCCCAAAGGGGTCAGATTTCATCCATTTAGTTGTGAGAGCAACAATCAAATATTCGTACAGCAGGGAGTTGAATACTCATCATCTGGATGATCAGCTGGTCCAAATTGACCATATACAGCAACCCGCAATACAAGCTTCACATCAAGCATTTATCACCCCCACCTGCAAATGCATACAAAGTAGAAGCCCAACTAAATACAAGAAAATGCACATACCAGTAATTCACTCCAACTTAAATCTAGCAAAGGGAAAAAAGGTGCGGGGACCCAAGAGGCAGGCATTCTTACTATCCTACTTTTAAGTGAATTGGCATAGTGGCACTTGTAGAAACAGAACCAAAGACTCGCATGACACAGGTTTGTTCAATGCACAACATGCTAACCATAATGTCTAAATCAAAGGAACATACAAATTATGTGCCTTTATGAGGGAGAGAAGAGGCTGGGAAGAAGAAAAGCAGCATTTAGTGGGAAGTGAAAACAAAAATAGGAGAAAGCAGAAGCACTACATGATGCAACAATAGCCCTGCAAGCAATAATAGATCCATGCTTCTCCTCTATATGGCCATGCTAACAAACTAGAAAAATTAAAATATGTCCACATACAAAAACCTAAACAAGTAATTCATCCTTACCTGCAGGATTACAGACCCCAAAAGTTACGGGAGTTTGACCCTACATAAGGCTGCCGAGGCAAAGACCAGTTATGAGTCAGTCCCATCCGTGAATACAAGGTCACACAACCACACAGCCCTCGATTCCTTTTGAACATTCCCCAACCATGCAAAGCTATCATTTTGCAATATTACATCCCAAATGTTCTGTTATACAGATCACCAGAACTGGGCATCCGAAACTTTGAATCTTCATAACCAGAATAATACTTGTTGAACCCTAGTCTCTCATTTCTCAAGAGCTCTGCCATACCCAGAGTGCTTCCACCCTGAGCCTCATTCCACCCATCCCAGTGTCCATTTGACATGACCCGGTTTCTAGACTGTTGTTGGAGGGACAATTGAGCAAAAGGGGATAGATTGCTGCTAGTCTGAGATTGATCCAAAAGCATCGAAGAAATTCCATAAGAATCATTGACGTGAGAAAAACCATCGCCAAAATCAGGAAATCTAACGTTTTGTTGTGGGGTGAGGGATCTTTGCATCAACAGTTGAAGCCTTGCATCATTTTCATAGGCACTTAACTGTGAAGGGAAGTTTGATCTCATTTCAAGGCCGGGGTTGTTAAGCCCACCTTGCAGTCGCCCTTTACCAACTGCCAATATAGCAGGATCCATAAACTCAATATCCCCAGAGCTACCAATATTACCAGTTGCCTGAGGTTGATATGCATTTCTCAACAAAGAGGAAGTATCATACAAATGATTCCCTGAGAAACAGGTAATGAAATTAGCACTTAAAACATCAGATGCATTAGAAAAAGTCAAATTAAAAGATATTGTATATAACCAACCAGCCAGAGAGTCAAACTCCTGATCCACTCTCTCATGAGAAGTAAAGCCTGGTGGTGGTGCCCTGCTTGGCACAGAGAATCCAGGAGGAGCAGAAATTTGAGCCCTTGAAACCACTGAAAGATTTTAATAATGGTTAGAAACAAGACAGCATGAAAAACAACCCCCAGGCCAGTGAAGAAAATAAAGTGAAAACCCATTTAAAAACTGTTACTAATAATAATCACTGATCATAATAAACAAGAACTTTAAGCACAGAATTGAAAATTAATAAAGGTCATGAACCTATTAGATAATTCAAACTTCCGGAAACAAAAAATAAAAAGAAAGGTCTCACGAGCATTATTAAGTGACATGAGAGCGCAGATCATGCAAGGAATCATTTAAAAAAACATCTTGACTGCGTGCAACAAAATGTGGGGCACAGAAAAAATGCATGCCGCTAAACATCAAGAAAGAACATAAACAAATTCCTACTAAGACCAATGGAAGGCAGCAAATACAACAAACCCCAATAGGTAATCAGCAAAAGAAGAAACAGTAACATAAAGCCAGTCAGTACTCACCAGAAAGCTTGTTAGAAGAAAGAGCTAAATGATTGCTGCCATGATTTTCAGGTTCTTCATAAGAGCTAGATGAAAAACCATTTCCAATTCCAAGATTCTCCAAACCTAAATCTCTATTTTCAGAAAAACCATGGTGGAATGATTGGTTATTAGAAAACTGCCCAACGACATTCAGAGATGACTGTACATCGAATGCTTGATTTTTAGAATCCTCCTGTCTTGCAAAAGAGAATCTGGACTGATTGTTATTTTGTACTTTCCAAGGACTTGACATTTTGAGAGCTCCAGGCTGTCTATCAGTTTCACCCAATAATTTCGAAAAATGCTGTGGTGACGCTATTGAGTCATCCCAAGTGTCAAAGTCCATTGATAATATATTTGAGATTATGCTACTCTCTCCCTTGTCAACAGCAGCACTGAAATCCGCATTAGCTGCATCATCCAGGAATCTTCCACTGTGCTTCCCTGGGCCTTCATTTGGAAGCAGAAAGGAATGCTCCAACGGCCTTTCTGAACCAGAAGATCTGCTCACCAAGTTCTCAGGGTAACCATTAGATGTTACTGAAATACTGGATGAAGATAGAAGTGAACTGTCCCTCATTTTGTTATCAACAAATGGACGATCAACATTTGAATAAACTGCACCATAAGCTTCACTATGCAACAATGGAGACCTAGAATGATTTGAAACATGGACCGCATTAGCCAAACTAGGCAAATATGTTGAACGACTCACTTCTGGATCCTTGAGTCTCTGATTGTCGAAAGATAGTACATCCTCTTCCACCTCAAAAGATGTATTTGGTACTAGTTGTGCTTGTGACTCTGATATCCAGTTGGCTTGTTCCCTTGCAACACACATTGCATTAACAGCTGTCACAGCAGTTATTGGAGGTTCTCTGGACTGCTCAGCACAATATTGCTGTAACCCTTGGTTCCGAGGCGATTTAATCACAGAATTATCAGAAAGTGAACTATTAGATCTGACTACACCAGAATGTTCTACCATGGAATTTCTATCTTGGACCACTTCTTCAGTGGAAACAATGTTTTCTTTTTCATGACGGGAACCGTAAGATATATGACTATGGTTGGTGGCATTGCTGATGTTTGGCTGCATGCTGCTGCCTCTATCATTATCCTTGGTTGTTTGGGGGGAAGATAAAGGGCTACTCCCATTCACAGAAGCAGGAGCTTCATCGGGTGCAGCAGGTTCGTCAGACAGGTCATTCTGACAATCCACGCCACTATTCTGTCTCACAATCTTCAATGATTCTGGTTTACCTTTAGCATGCATAGTCTGACTTTCATCATTTAATGCTGACCTCTTTCCTGCATCGCTATGCAGTACAGAAGCCTGAGTAGTAGCAACCGCTGCTGAAGAAAATGGCAATGTGCAATTGACATCAGGTTTCTGTTTAGTATGTCCATTCGAATTTATTATACTTGTAGCTGGTGGTTGGCAATTTGAACCACGTGTTCCCCTGCAACGTGCACTCAGTACTTTTAGGATTGATTACAATCATAAAACAATGTAAAGGAAAAAATAATAAATAACCAGATACCATGAGGCTGCAGCTGGAAGAGCAATAGATCTACCAGAGCTTCCATTTGGAGGAGAACCTCTAAGAAGGCTTCCAGTATTCTGCCAGGTTAAAAACAAAATCAAAACAATAAGATATGACTCAAAACTGCAACTTATAACCGGCTAATATCAAACAACCACACAACCTAAACTTCATATTACCAACTATCTATAAATTTAACTTCACTTTAATATAGGTTTCCAGAATTCTTGTCGAATATTTCTAGACTATCCAGTATGAAAAAGATGTTCAAAGGAATACAAGAACACTCAAAATAAACAGCAAACAGAAATGATAGCATCCAGCTTATCCTTGCAATTCCATAACTACCCAGTGACATATGACACTTACACTTGAACCATTTTTAATAATTGGTCCTCCAGCAGAAGTAGAACTGCTGTTACAATAATCATCTAGTGGTGGAGGCAAAACACTCCCTGAACGCCGTTGCATACTGTTTGCAGTACCGGTAATTTGTTGTACCCTACTCCTTCAGGAAACCATTATCCAAATTAATTAATCATCCAACGAAAACACCACCCAAAGTTTAAAAAACATGCAGACAGTACAAGAAAAGGCCTATTTAAATAACATACGAAAAAATTGAACTATATTAAAGCATTTAATGTATGATAAATTTCTTTAACCTTCATCTCCACAACCATCTATCATTAATGTTCACGACCATCTTTGGGATGGATTTATCAGGCCTAAGGCCAACTATATCCTTCCAAATAATCCCAACGCAGAGAATGCTTATCATTACTCTAGACAACATGATAAGCATCAAGCTGAAGAAAGGCTATTATGCACATTGAAGAGCTTGGTTACAATTCCAGGCTCATTGGAAGTGCTATAGGTTTGGCAGAGTTCATACACACTGTGCCTCACCAACTGTATTTTTGTAGGAAAAAAATGCTTCTAGCCTAGGTTTTGGCGAATGAAGCCATAATAAACACCTCTTCCAAAACCTCCTGATAGATTTATTACAATCAACAAGGGCAGCAATAATGCAGTACACGGGTCATTTGGAAAAGCATGGCCAGGTTGGCGAATTAAATACCTAGTGTATGCAGAAATTATTTCATCTTTAGTGAAACTGTCCTCCTGAGACCCAACCTCATGCAGATACAAACAATCAGGATTGGTGCAAGGCTGGAAAGAACAAAAGTCAGTCCTCAAATAGATTCTTTAAAATTTAATACAACTACAATAGAGAAATTTTATAAACCAGATAGACCAAGTAATGATTCATACCACATTTCTCAGCCATGCATGACAATACTTTGTGGTCCCGAAGCATGCCCTGAAACATAAGGGATTATTATACCAACGACTCTATGCTGTAAAATCATGCAATTCATTAATGAGAGAACAAATATAAACATGCATGTACCTCAGCGATCTACCATCCAAGAGGAACCCATGTACATTTTGAATACAACGAACCGCTTCCTCTTCTTTTGAGTAAGTAATATATCTGAGCACAAGGAACCATTATGAAACCAACACTAAGCACACAATGGCAATCGGAAGATCGCAACAAGCTTAATGCTACGCTGGAGTCTTAATATTAGAATACCAAAATTGAACATTGCGATCAAATCAAATGAAAGGTGAATGTGTAAAATATCAATAAGAAAATTAACAAGCAACAATCACCATCACATGGCCGTAAACAAGAAAATTAACATGTCCTGCATGCGAACTTTTGAGCTAATTATAAAAACAGTGGGATCCAGCTGTATAAAAACATCTCTCCAAAGAACATAAGGAAATGAAAAAAAAATTACCAAACCAATTCTCTATGAACAGGTTTACTTACACACTACATGTATTGTTTGGAAATTGCTGAATGATACCAGCTGCAGTTCGGGACATAGAAACTTTTAAAACCTTGCCATACTGACCAAAATATTCTCTGCGCTGCAGAAGCTGCATAAGAGATGCGTTAAATTAGTGAGCCTCTACAAGCCAAAACAGAAAGATGCCAGACACAGAGTGAGAGAGAGAGAGAGCTTACATCTTCATCTGCCAGATTAAGAGGCAACCCAACTATGTAAACAAGGTTCCTTTGAATCACTCGCACACTGCTGAGCTGCTTCCGTCCTTCAGTCGATTTAACCTTTGCCTTCTGAGACTTCATCTTTTTCTCGGTATTGATTTCAGCCACCAATCTGTGGGGCAAAAGTTAAAGAAAAAGGTCCAAGCAATTACAACAACAGTTGCTACTTATCTAATTAAAAATTGATGTGGCTATCGATCGTATGCAAAAAAAAATTATGGTCCACAGAAAAACAACCTCTCGCACTTTCCAGCCGTCCCTACAATCTTTTCCTTATCATAAGGAGTGCGGCATGCAGGACACCGCCCCTCTGTCTCATCCTTCTCAGCCATGTCCATTATGTGGTGCCAACACCAAACACATATCTGTGATCAAGTAGAGAATTTCAGAATTCGGCAGAAATAAGAATAAAGTCCATGCAAAAGTTATAACTTTCAAGGTGCACAAACATAAATACAAAGATTCACAATTAACAAAAACCAAACACACAAACCGAATTATCCCAAATATTTGACTGCCTGTCAGGGGCATACATATTGATTCTGAACAAAGCCACCACACACTGACACACAGTTCAATACCCTGCACTCTAATATCCCAAAAGAAAACTCTACTATCATGTCTAACGCTATGTTCTGTAAAGAGACCCAGATAGGAGAGCAGGAAACGGGAGTTTATCCTTCATTTGGTAGGAAGGAGAATAAAAGGTAAAGGAGCCCTCTGGGCCCAACAAACCAAATCTGTCCAACTTTGAAAGGAACAAAGGAGGGAGACAAGAGATTCCTTTGATAATTGTACTCTTTTTCCTCGACCCAGCTACTAAAGCAAGGGGAAAGGAACCCTCTGGACCAAACTAACTAAATCTGTCCAACTTTAAAAGGATCATAGGAGGGAGGCAAAGAGAAACTTTTGATACTTTTACTCTGTCCTCAATCCAACTACTCAACGGTTTATACACAGCATTTTTTTTTGGTCCCTTTCCTCTAAACAAGTGAGGGTACATTTTGTCTTCCAATCACTTTATCCTTCACTTATGATTTTATCCTGTCCATCCATCCTACCAAACAATTGTAAGAGATTAATTGTGGTGAAGAAAACTTTTCGTATTTCTCCAACAGTGGGCAAACACTCACACCACTGAATATTGGGTTCCTACAAACACTCACACCACTGAAGCTTTCTCAATTAAAGCCATTAAATAAATAAAAAAAGACACTTCCCAAGTTTGAAAAGGAGGAACACCTGACGTTCCAAAAAAATATTCTAGAGAAGCATAAGACAATATGTGGAACAAAACCAGTACTGAACCAACCTGGACCCAATCTAGTAGAGTCAAATGTTAATACCTTTTTTCATTTGTATTGACGGTTGACTATAAAGAGACTCAATTCTATGCTTTGCTTTGCAATGATGACAAATTATCTTATACTACCCATAGGTTTTGCCACTATTCTTCGTAACTTGCAAACTCAATACCAAATCCACATAGAACTGTTTCAATAATGTGGCAGGAAGAAAATAAATTCATAGAAATGCCCAAATAAGTTGAAGAGTGCACAGGATATGTCACGTAACCAAATAGATTAGGATTGCAAACTTTTAGTAGCGACAAACAGTCCATTGGAAGTGACTAGTTGAATGACTAATCATGCAGTTCGAAATTCAAATCAAAAGCACTATGTAGACAAAATAGGAACAACTATCCACCAAACCTCCCCCCAACCCACAGAGAGATAGAGGTAGGTTAGTGTCCCAGACCTCATAACCGCATTTACATGGCTTCAATTGCTGATCTGTCAAATCCATCTCCTCTGCACAAAGAGGACAAGTCTTTTCTCCCTGGTCACTCATGATTACCCTTAAAAAATTCAAAAATAAAGTGAAAAAAGTAAATAAACACAATGCACAAGATTAAATGCAATTATACTCAATACAGCATTAATCTTAATAGGCATGTGCATACAGATAAGAAACAGAAGGAAAAAAAACTTCAAAATTGCAAAATAAAATCCAAATGCTTGACTTAAACCTGAGCAAACAATGCTTGAAAATATTAAAAACAAAAGAGATGTTAGAAATATAAATAACAGATGTGCCATTTTATGAGGAAACTAACAATGACATGAGCCTAAAAGAAGAACTCAAACATAAAAAACAATTCAGAATGTCCTGTATTTCCTTTTTCCTACTAAAAACTAGGCAGAAAACAGAAAATGTGGTAGCTCAAAGTCGCCAGTATACATTATTTAATTTAATATGCAAATGCAGCTCAATAGCAATTTGTTTCACATCATGACAGCATATTCACATTAGTCATTCACTTATCGACATTCACATTACGGAAACAGCCACATACAAGTAACAATTATTTAAAGTAAAATTCAAAAATGACAAAACCCTAGAAAAATCTCAATCGCAATAAAACGAACAAAAAAATTGAGCTTGCACAAGTCTGGAAAAGCCCCAAACTGAAACCCTAAAAGCCCAATCATTTCAGCAAGCGCCAGTAGTACATTAACAAATTCAAAACCCAAAATCAGCTCCCAAGACACAAAACAGATCAAAATCGTAGGCAAAGCAGATCAAAATCAAACATCAATAACAACAAAAATATTGAAAAAAATACATAATTATTATCAAAATTAAAGTAAAAACCGGTAATTAAAAACCTAATCGGAATCGTTGACATGCAACATAAGGAACCAAAGGCAAGGATGTGAATGGAGGTCAATCAGACAGCAACAGCCTCCGAGTAATTAAACAAAGTAAACTGATTTGAAATCAAAATTGAAAATTCAGTCTCGTACAAAATGGATTAAATTAATTAGGGATCTGGAGGATGAAAGAAATTGATCGGACGGACAAATTAGGGCTAGAGAAGAGAGAGAAGAGATAGCAGAGAAGAGGAGACTTACAGTTGGGGATCGAGAAGAAGAGGACGAATCTGTGAGAGGATGAGATTGTGGTGTGAGGATCGCAACGCAGAGAGAGAGAGAGAGAGAGAGAGCCACAATAAGAGGGGGTGCTTTTTAAGAGAGAGAGATGGAGAGAAGGGCTTGTTTGGATGGGTTATTTGGCTGCTCTGCGCGTCGCTGTCAATTAAATATAAACGAGTTCCACATAATGCCCTTGGATTTTGGTGAAACTACCGACATGTAACCTTTCCTTTGTGGCCTGGCCAACGTTGGCTCTTTTGTTTTTGTTCTTATTTTTCCGGTTTTGTCGACTTTCGGGAACTCGCTTCTTCTTCTAATAACGTATCTGGCCCTATTGGATTTATGTATTTTTCCGGTCTTGTACACGTATATTTCTTTTCTTTTTAAATTTAATTAGGTGGTGTATTGGAAGTTTGCCAAGTATATATTTGGTTTTTATCCACCCAATAAGATTCTATAATTATTTTGTTTATATTTCTGCCTCTTGGGGTGTAAGGAAAATAAATTATGACTGTTGGATTTCTTTTCTATCAAAATTTCAAGAAAAAGAATCATCTCATGAGCTTAGAAGACGTTATCCTTAATTTTGACGCAAATTTAAACGTAATTGACATTATGGATAACATTGATGTGCACATACGAGGATAAGGATGACGTTAATTGTATTAAGAGAACGTAGACTAAAATGATGAGTTTGGAAATATTACAATGAGGATTAGTGATTTCAGACGTATTCATTTAATCATTTTGTGTATGCTTATGTAATTTGACTTTAAGGGATGACATTTACTCTGACAGATTATGAAAATCCATCAACAATCTGGTGGCTGGCAAGAATAATTTAAGTTGCCCTGTGAATGTATTTCTCTCTGCTGTGTTCGTTTAATGAAACATCCTTTTCGACAGCAACCAGGAAAAAAAAAAAAAAAAAAAAAACAACAACAACAACAACTCTAGTGGATAGGAATGTAAAACTTTACATTCCCATATGGTGTGATCCAAAACCAAAATTTCATGTTTCCATTCATGCAGGATTGAGCTCGTCAATAATTTTTACAGAGTTATTCTTTATGCATTCTTTTCAACTAGCCGCGCCAATTGGTTTTCTTTTTTGTTTTTATTTTAATTATTTTAATTATTTTATTTTATTTTAGAATTGAGAAAATATAAAATTAGTAGTTATGTTCCATAAAAATAGAATTTATTATCTGATTTTGTTTTTAATTTTAATTTTTGTAATAGGAAAAATATAAATTGACCATATTATCGTCATTTAATTAATAATTTCAATTTTTAATATTTGCATTTACTAAGGGCATTTTCTAGTATTTTGAATATTTCACCATTCTCTTTATATATAGGGATTACTTTCCCCTCTGAGCATGTGCCTATTGGTTTTCTTTTTTCTTTTTTCTTTTATTTTTAGAATTTAGAAAAGATAAAATGGGTAGTTAAGTTCCATAAAAGTAGGATAATTATCTTATTTTGTTTTTAATTTTAATTTTTTTAACATTAAAAAATGTGAATTTACCATATTATCCTTATTTAATTAATAATTTCAATACTTAATGTTTGAATTAACCAAGGGTATTTTCTGCTATTTTGAATATTTCACGTCATTCTCTGCCTTTTGTTCTATATATATAAATTAAGAATGCTAAAATATAATAGAAAATATATTTACAAACTAAACATAATTGTAACCTTTGTTTATGGTTACAAATACAAACTACAAAACACAATAATCTATTTTAGTAATTCATAGTTTCATTCACTGTGCATTTGATCACACATGCGATGCATGTGTAAGAGGATAAAAAAAGCAAAAAAATGTGTGCACTTTGAAAGTCTTAATAGTTGGAGCTAATTGGCATTTGATCTATGATTTTTCACAAGTATTGTTCTCTTTGTAAATAAATAAATAATCCATTGTTCATCCACAATTGGAGTACGAGTAAGAATAAGTTTCTTATGTGCTTCCCATGAAATACACAATTATTTGGGTTCATAACGACAATGGGATTGTGCTATTATTTTTCCTTCCAATTTAAATAAAATAATATTATTATATAATGCAAATTTACTTACACCAGTTGGTTACGACAATGAACCGGTCCTTCTTACAACTAAATTTGACTCCCCCTTTCTATAAATTAGATTATTTTAGAGTAATTTAAATTATCGCTTGTATTAAAATTATGATAATGCACATTCATGCCCCAAATATTTCTGATAGAAGTAGGTTTAGGTAGCCGGCGACTCATAGGCAGTGGCTTGGTTAAGGGAACCCACTGGAGCCGTAGCGAAAACGAGTCTTCATAGGGCCATTGTCACTGCTTATGAACCCGAACTTGGGTGATCTATCCATGACCAGGATGAAGCTTGGGTGTTAGAACCCTATTTTGTATAAGAGATTTGAAAACCTATAATCCATAGTTCCCAATGATAAAACCTTAATCTAAGGCGTAAGGCCAGATAAGATGCATGCAGACTCATCAAGATCATGACATTTGGCCAAACCATGTGAGTCAGCCCGAATGCTCAATGTGTTGGGAATTAATGCAATACATGTTTCCCCTTATACTTTCTTACACATCGCAATGCCAACTCAGGGATTTGGGTTCCGTCAAAAGTCCAAGCTCCAAACATTTGGAACATAAATGGTTGTGTTGCTTTTATAATAATTTCTCTTCAATCTTGGTTTATATTTGATCTCTTTATTATCACACTAATACTGATACCTACTTTTCTATTTTTCCCATCCATACTTAATTGTAATTTTAATTTTGCTTACTACAATTATGCTCCTTATTTTTTTAGTTAAAATTTAGCTAAAAATACACAAAAACTATTTTATGAGCTTTCTATAAAATTTGAACTCCAATCATACTCCTTAGTTTAGAGAGTCATAAATACTATAATTATTTTTTAATTCAATATAATTAGTCCATCTCTATACACAATAATATAAAAAAATAGTTTGCATTAATTAAAAGTTTAAAATATGCATAAAACAAAGCAACATTAAAGAGCCATTAGGAATCTTTTATCTCTCCTTAGATTTAGGAGTTCCTATTTTAAGAGGTGAATAAAGACTATAGTTGGAGTTGTGTTTTTCCAATTTCTCCATAAAATGTGTCTAATGAGGTGGTTTAGAGAGCTGATTGTGGATGCTCTTAAACTCGAAAAATTTGATGGTAATAACTACTTGATTATTTTCATATATATTAAGTCCTCAATTGTTTTCATATGAGTAATGCTACACTTACCACATCATTATCCCATATTTCAATACCACATGATGTAGCATATGCCACATCAATTAAATGAATGAAGTGTATTTTAATAAATAAAATTAGAAAAACAAAAACTAGTATTTTACATGATGTGGAATATACACATCAGCTACCACATCATGTGGTATAAAGAATGTGGTAAGACTAGTATTATTATATATATATTTTATGGTAATCACTCACTTACCTTAATCATATAATATTTGAAAATATTCATCCAAAGAAACCCTAGCATCCACACCTTTCCTTCAGCGCTGCACCAGAGGGAGGGGTCTATGCCCCTTCTCCCCCCGCACCATCTCCCCTCCCTTTCCCTCCTCTCTTCCTCCTCTCTCTTCCATCCGAACCCCACGATTGCCAATTGATTTGTTTTTCCTTCCATGGCTTCCCATTCCCTCCCTCCTTTCCCCTTATAGCCATCCCCTCCCTCAATTTTTTTTTCCCTCAAATTCCTTTTTCGCTTTATTTTGTGCAGTTCTTTTATTTTTGCAGGTGTTTTGGTTTGGTTTCGGTTTAGTTTTTTTTTTTTTTTTTTGCAGATTCAGGAGTTCCTGTATAGGTATGTTCCAAATCTATACTTTTCCTGAGGACTAACAATTGGTTTTTGTCGACTTGAGTGATTTTGATGGAACTCTTGTGTATCTTGGAGATTGTTGAAGAAGCCATCGTGAAACACCATTGTCGCCATGATTTAGTTGTCGTTTTTGGCTCACATACACAGGGTTTTGGCTCATGTTCAAAGTTTGGAGTTACAATAATGGAAATTGCCAGTTTGTGTGGGTATCTCTTTGGGTGCCAGAGAGGATGTGAAGCGGTGATCCTAATTTTCTTTGTCTGTTTTAGTCTATTACTCATTATGAGTTTCTTGGTTTGTATTTTGCTTTCCATTGCGATACAAATCTGTTGTTTTTGTCTTTGCACAGTGGATTTATATTGTTATTCTGAGTACAAGTGCTTTGGGTCGCTGAATCAAGGGTTTGAATATTTATTGGTTTAGGCATAATTCTCTCCATATCAATTCATTTGGTCACTGGAGATGTACCCATTTCGACACTTTTGTGGCTTTGTACTATATTCTATTTCTTCAATAAATACTATCGTTTTGTTTCAAAAAGTCCTTAATTAGTTTAAATAAATAATTTAAAAGTAAATCAACATCAATAGTTCAAAAGGCAAAATAGTTTAGTTTTAAGAGCATCCACAATTGGCTCCCTAAACCACCTCATTAGTTAAAATTTAGGAAGGAATTGAAAAAATCCACCTCCAATCATGCTCCTTATTCAGCTCCTAAAATAAGGAGACCTCTAGGGGCTCCTAAATCTGAGGAGAGAGAAAGGGTTCCTATTGACTCCCTATAATTAAATACTACTATATTTTATTATGATTTTAAAACAATTGTTTAATGATTTCTTTAATTCTATCTTCTTATTTTTTCTTTTTGTTTTTTGCATTTTATATTTTGAATCACCTTTCTATTGCACACTACCTACGTCATAGCTGCTTTGCAAAGCACAAGCAAATTTTTTTTTTCCGATTCTTTTCACTATATATATTTAGCAGCACACAAACACCCCTTTTTTTTTGTTCTTTTCCTTGTAGGTATTTTGCAAAACACAAAAACCATAGAATTGTTTTTGTAGTTTATTATTTGGGACTATTCAGTATTTGAATATGAATATTTTATTGCAAATCAGGAATTAAATTTAAAAAGAAGTAAAACATTTATGACTCTCTAAATTAGGGGTATTGTTGGAGTTGAAATTTGTTAGAGAGCTCCTAAAATAGTTTTTTTGTGTGTTTTTAGCTAAATTTTAACTAAGAAATAAGGAGCATGATTGTTGATGGTCTAAGTTACATCAACAATTTCACAAGCCTAGTGGTGACTAGCTTTTTTGAGTATGACATTAATGTGCTAGCGCATTCAATGGAGTTTGAGATACTATGATTCTCGTTTTGGAAATAAACATCACAATTCAAAATTAGATGTTTTATCCCACAAAATCAGTTGAACATAAGTATAATAACTTTTCTCATTAAATCATAGTATCCCTTAAAGGCCAAAGCTCGTTTAAGAAAATTCTCAATCAAATCACCAAGGACAAATATAATTGTGGGGAATGAATTTCTTCATTAGTTTGGAAAGACTTTGTACCCTAAAATTAAGAAAAGAAAGACAAAGTCAGCCCTTAAACATACCAATGTGGTGATGCTTAAGTCAAATGAGCGTTATGAAATAAAGATAGAGTTTCTTAGTTCGAGGAATAGTACCTTCTCCAAAGGAGGTAGAATGGTTTATATGGGGCTTTGTGTTGGCTGCTTTATCTATGTAAGAGCATCTACAGTGATGCTCTCTATTTCTTAGCTAAAATTTGGCTAAGAATATAAGAAAGCTATTTTAGGAGCTCTCTAAAAAATTTCAACTCCAACCATACTCCCTAATTTGGAGAGTCATAAATGATATAACTCTTTTTTAATTGGTCCATCTCTATTAAAAAATAAAATAAAAAATAATTAGCATTAAATAAAAGTTTGAAATACTCATAAATAAAGCAGCATTAAATTATAGGGAGCCACTAGAGTCCTTTCTCTCTTCTCGATTTAGGAGCTCCTAGAGGACTCCTATTTTAGGAGGTGGATAGGGAGTGTGGTTGGAGTTACATTTTTACGATTTCTCCCTAAAATTTGTCTAAGGAGGTGGTTTAGGGAGCCAATTGTGGATGCTCTAAGAGGCTACATGTTGAACATTGATTGGTTATGTTAAGACTCGTCAACCTGCACATCAAGTCAATTAGCCGGTTGGCTTGGAAGCGTGTGGATATTTACTCGAATTGGATGAGTGCGATAATTATGAGTTATTGTTGTGAGAGCATTTCCACCCATTTGCCATGGCAAAAGGCAAGGGGAGGTAATGGTTGTTACTATTCACATGAATTTGAAAAGTGATGTGGAATTTTGATGTTGTAAAATGTGGTGCTCTTAATATGACAGATGATTGTGGATTTGAGGTTGTTGATTTTACATGTGAGATTCCCAAAACCATTTCATGAACCAATCTGGTTTAAGTCTTTCTGAAAAAACAGTTGAAGTATTTGGGCCACTGGACTTGATTGTCCTTAGCCTTATTTGAACCCTTTCATATTCAGAAATGAAGGAATATTTTTACAATCAACGTGGTATCTGAAATCATCCTCATTTTCTGAACGTAGCTTCAGCAGTGCTTTGGACTGGTGTGGAGAAACGAACATCTGATTTGTGAGTTGGTTGTGTTCATGTATAGGAACGGGCTTTTGACTGGCGTGGAGAAAGGATGGAAAGCCGTTTACAAGGATAGTGATGATACCAAGCCGTTTTAAAGGACCCGCCTAGCCCGCCTAGGCGGCCCATTTTTGGAAAACTTGAATGGCGTTTTTTTTATTTAGATCTCTTGTTTCCTTGCGAGTCTGGCGTGTCCGCAGATACATCAAGCTGGGGTTTTAGCAACTCACGTTTATCAACAACGTAAAGGTTAGCTCTTCCTAACAATTCACTCTCTCTTTTCTGAACACAAAATCTATTCAGCCCCTTGTGGGATTATTGTGTTATTTGGAAATTGAGTGAAGACCAAAGGTTAAGAGAAACTTTTTAATTAACAGTTACTAATTCATGTTTCTTTTTGTGACTAATTTTTAGATTGGTTTATTTTTTTATTTTTTTTAGGTTTATTGAGTTGATGGATTTTTGTTTTTCTGGGGCTGATGAGAACACGCAGACTAATGGAGGAAATGAACTTATTTTTCCAGTTTATCCAGTCCTTCCATGCAGAGATACAATGCAGCACTCAAGAACAAATTCCTGTGATCTTCTTGTCCAGCTTCCTTCTTCTCTGTCCTTAGACTCTGGGTACCTATATATATATCCTTTTCATTTTAGCATTTTTGTTTACTCATTCAATCATAATTACCAATTACCGTACATATCTCGACAAAAGAAATTAATTAGTTTTATTATATCATTAACCATGGCTGCTCATGAGCAGTATTTATGCACATCCATTGATATCAAACCAGCCCATTTGGTTGAACTCATCTTCCAACAGAGATTCAAGTGCCATGGCAGTGAGCTCACAAGTTCCCATTTTCCCTAGCTAGTCCCAAAAGAAAGTCCTTTTCTGAACATATAATTAAATGTAACTGTATATTTCTACTTACATTTTGCAGGAAAGAGATGGGACCAGAGTTTTGGTTCCAAGTGCAGAGGGTTGATTGAGCCGTTTGTCTCCAAAGATGTATGATATTTTATGATGCTTCACTCAAACCTTGCTTTAATTTCTTATGTTAGATTTGAAATTTTATTTTGGTCGCATCTCTCACATATAGTTTTTTTTTTTGGTAACTGTCAAATTCACAGGTCTCTGAAGACCAACAATCGATTGATTATATCACAGCACAATGCAACATTTCACTGGAGGAAGACACCATGCTTGGTGCTGGCTGCAATACAAGCTTCCCTGTTAATATAAATGACATGAGCACTGAAATACAACCACAGCCCTTTCCAAGCAATGAGAATCAAGGAAATGATCACCTAAACAGTAATCATTTCCAGCAGTCGCCTGTTGTTTCCCCAGTGGATCATGATTCGAATGTGCCATACGACATATCAGCTGATAGAATCCTTCTCTGCCGCACTTCTCCAATGAATGTCCTGCAACATGTCACTTACAACTCAGAGAACAGCATGAAGAATGTCCTTGTTTTTGTGAGAATTGATAATGCCCTTGTATTTGATAGAGGACATGTGTTGAGCTGAACACGAATGATCGTAAAAAATTTCATCTTTTCTATATGGTTTTGAATGTGTAGTTGATGTCTTGTATGATTCTTAATTGTAAATAAAGGATGGGATTCATTGCTTAGTACCAACAGATGGCAAGACCCTCGAGGTCAATGATAAGAATTTTTATTTTAGTATTTTTCTGATGTGAAAATATAGTAGCTAATAGTAGTATAGAATGTTATGTAATAATATTTCTTCAATTCTTATACAAGTTGTTGTAGGAGGATCATTGGCAAATATATCAATCATATTAAGAGATACATATATGGTGCTTGTTGTACCTTATTTATATGACAATGAATAATGATCTAGCATTTTCCTTCATCATAGACATTATATCTCCACACATAGAGAGTGCCTTATGATCCCTGTTGGATTGGAACCCATACACATTTGATTCATTTCTTTGAACAGCTCCTCAATACCTTCGGCAAAAACTTTGAGATCCTTCATGGGGATATCTAACGCCTTGGAGGGACAATTGCTGTCAATAATGAAGCAAAAACATGCAGAACATGATATTTTTTTTAAGATTGTTTATGTATAGATTATAAGAAGCTTCAAAAAAATGTTCACTTGTCAATGGTAACATTGTTATCATTCAATTTCATTCAATTTCAATGGTAACATGTTTTGTTAGATCTCCATAGTCGGGTATGCATGTGTTTGAGTATGGGATTAATTCAACCTTAGTAGCATCTCCAGGTTCACCTAAAACAAACATAACACTTAATAGTGAGTTTGACGGGATACTGTTGGACTACTCATGGCAACGTGCCACGCCTGAAACCTTGGAAATTGGCAGAGGTGGGGTTGGCCCATTCGTGACTAGTGTCTTGTGGGGGGAAGGGATCGGGTGAATATAGTGTTTTCTAATTAATGTTGTCTATGCCACAATGCAGGCTGCATCCCTCAAAGAAAAGATTAACCGAATGTTTGGTGGAGAGCATGTTTTCAAGTTTATCTTCCTTTTTAAATATGGAATTAAAATGCTATTTTAAACACTTTTTATCTGTGATTAGCGAGAAGTGTTTCCTATTTAAAAAAGAATAGGGAGATTTTGGAAAAAGCAAAAAAAGAGAGAAATTTTTTAAAAGAAGCCAAAATGGACAAAATTGCCCTTATTTATTTTTGGATTTCCTAAGGAATCCTTTACTCTTACCACATTTGTATACAACATTCTCATATCACCTTATGTGGCAGATGAGGTAGACAACACATTAATTAAAATTAATTTAAAGTTTTCTTAACTTTTATGATTTATTGACACTTTTTAATTGATGTGATTATCCACTTCATCTGCCACATAAGGTGGTATGAAAATGTGGTAAGTGTAGCATTACTCTTATAGTAAAGATGAGACCAGCTTATTTCTGAAGCCATTATTATCATGTGATTCTTTTGCATTCTGTTTTTCTTTTTCTGGGTGGTGCCTTCAGATAAACAGCACAGAAAATAGATCAGTGCTTCATGTAGCTCTTCATGCTCTCCAAGGGATGCAGTTATACAGAGTGACGGGAAAAATGTGGTCTTAGATGTTTGGGAAGTTCTGGACAAGATCCATTTCTGAGAGTTTTCGAAGTGGATTTTGGGTAATCACTACAATTTTTTTTAGCATCCATTTTGGGTCCATATTGCCCGAATTGTGAAGTAATTGGCAATTCTGGTAGGTTGGTGCCACAGGAAAAGCCCTGAAGGATGTCATTGCTGTTGGTATCGGTGGCAGCTTCTTAGGTCCGAAACAGGTTTAGATGATGCTTTCCAGTTTGTCAATTTATGACTCTATTTTGCAGTCTTGTTTGCTATTTAGTGTGAGTTTCCTTGTGAAAATGATTAAGCTTGCTTTGGAATAAACTTTGGGTAGTGTTCACTGGTTTGATTACATTTTGTAGATCCAGAGGCTATCGAAACAGCAAGGGGGAGGCAACTGCATTTGTAAGTACTTGCGTATCAATTTTTAATTGATTATTTTCCAGTTCTCTATATCAATGAATTAAGAGCTGGTAAGATGCTAATGGTATGAATCCATGTCTTGAGGCTTTTGAAGTGATTTCCAACTGCTGCTGTCAAACATATTAGCTTTCTTTTAGCTCCTTCATTTTAGGACCTACCTGATTGGAACAATGAGATTGTCTGTGTTCATGAGTTTACTTCAGTGGCATAGTTCTTGAAGGAGGGATGCATTCATATGTTAAAGACATGTAGAGAAGCATTTTGTATTTGATCCGGCACATAGGATTTTAGGACATGGCATGCTTTTCTTATGCTTTCAAATTTTCTTTGTGTTTTTATTTTTGAAAGCAATCTATATTCTGTGTGTTTGGTTGTAGTTGTGGTGGTTGAAGAAACATAGCCTATATTCAGGGACTATGCTAGATGCGTTCTCCATGTAAATATTTGGTTGTAGTCTTTTGGTAGTTGGGTTAAAGGATTAGATGCACTCTGTAAAAAATCTACTAGCGTGTGTTATGAGTATAGCCGATCGGCTGTACTATTTATAAAAAATATTTATGAGAAGGCCCCGGTAAGCGGTATAGCCGGGTGGCTATACTATTATTATAATAAAATTCCAAGTATAACCCCACGGCTATACTATTTCTTTTTTAAAAAAAAGACCACCTGACTCCTAACGCCCGCTTCCACGTGTCCAAAATCGTATTGTGTGGAAATATTATTTAAGGAGTATAGCCGTGCGGCCATACTGTTCAAGAACTTAAATATATTATTTCAAGTGTATAGCCGCGCGGCTATACTATTTATAAAATAAAATAAAAAGGACCCGCCTAGCCCCGCCTAGGCTGCCCATTTTTGGAAAACTTGAATGGCGTTTTTTTTTTGAAAATTTCTTTTTTCCTGGCGGGTCTGGCACCTCTGCAAATACATCAAGCTGGGGTTTTAGCGACTCACGTTTATCAACAACGTAAAGGTTAGCTCTTTCCAACAATTCACTATTTTTTTTACTGTGCATTCTTGAAGCTGTGACTTAAGAGTGCATTCATTTGAAATTTCTCAAATTGTCGATAGCTCTGAACAAGTAGTCGAGTTAAGGCTTTGGACAGGATGGGAATGGATTTAATAGAAACTGGAAATCCAGATGCATTCAAACAGTATCTGTCGGAGTTTGATAACACCATTCATTTGTGGGCGACATCCAATTAGCGTCTTTCTGCATGTAAGTTCCTTAAGTATTGCCTCAAGTGTCTTGGCAAAGAAATTTCTATATATTATAACTGATCATCTGAGAAAATGACACCCTAGGATGAAACAGGGTAAAGGCTTGAAAGGCATTACACTACTGTGTCTGGATTGTGGAGACAAATTTCAGACATTTGCTAACAAACATGCGGGGGATGCAGTTTTCAAAAGGAGCAGAAAATATAATGAAAGGAACCTATCCTTGTTTTTTCTATTTCATATATTGACATATTGAAGACATCAAATCAGGTTGACAGGAAAAATGATAGGGAGAAGAAATTTCTTGAAGAATTAAACTTAGTTGACCTAGACTGCAAATTATTATTATTATTTTTTCATTGGTTATAACTTCGACACCATTTCTTCAGTTAACTGCATCTAGAATATTGGTTTTGATCATTATTTCATCCCTTTCAATTTGCTTCTCTGTTTTTCCCACCCAGCAGCACCCCACACAAAAATCTGCAGGGCCAAAATGACGTCGTTAAATAACAGAAGTCACATTAGAGTAGAAGCCATGTCTGAAAGTAATTGTAGTTTCTAATATGCATGCAACGCCAGAACAAACAAACTACCTCGTCTGAGTGGAGATTGTATCGGTTGGTGCCACAGGAAAAGCCCTGAAGGATGTCATTGCTGTTGGTATCGGTGGCAGCTTCTTAGGTCCTCTTTTATTTATTTTTTATTTTTATAAAAGTATAGCCGCGCGGCTATACGCATTAAATATATTATCTAAGTAGTACAGCCGTGCGGCTACAATTCTTAAATATGGTTTGAGGAGTACGGCCGCGCGGCTATACCGTTTTAAATATATTATGTCAATAGTATAGCCGCGCGGCTATACTATTTATAAAATAAAATTAAAATGACCGGCCTAGCCCGCCTAAGCAGCCCATTTTTGGAAAACTTGAATGGCGTTTTTTATTTTATTTTAAAGATTTCTTTTTTCCTGGCAGGTCTGGCATCTCTGCAAATACATCAAGTCAGGGTTTTAGCGACTCAAGTGTTTCAACAACGTATAGGCATCTCTGAAAATCAGTATTTTCCATTTTCTGTTTGGTTTCAACAACGTATAGGCATCTCTGCAAAAAATTGTTGAATCATTGGTTGAGATTCAGTTCAGTTTACCATATACTGGGCATATAAAGTCTCATCTAATCCAACTTTCTGCAACAGGAACAGTTGGAGAGCAATGAGGGTGATCCTGAGTTACGTGTTTACATTCCGTGAGTATCCACTTTTGTTGTTTTATGTGTTATCTTCAAGACATGAGTTAAAGAATGCATAAACATGAAATGGATGGGTACAAGGAGATCCATTGGTTGACTAGTAGTTGTACCTATTTTTCCATATTTTTCCGTAGTTTTGAAGACCTTTACAACAGCTAAAACTAGGGGTGGGCATCTCATCCGAATTATCTGCATACCGGTTATACCGTACCGACGGTTTGGTTTGGTTTGGTTAAATAATTATTTTTTCGTACCGTAATGTTTGGTTTGATTAACGGAAACTATATCCCTAACCCGACTGAAACCCGTACCAATCCAATATTTATACTTATTTTATTATTTAAATACAAAACAAGAAACCGAAGTTAAATACAATCAGCATTTTGTAGTACTCTTTTATCACCATTATATCACTTCTTTATCATCCGGGTACTGTAACACTTTTTGGTATGAACTTCCTATTCTTTTCAGTTTCAATCTTTGTCTCGTTTTTTACCTGTAACTTTCCAACCGTTGATCCAAATTTTATGTTCTTTATATGGTTGGATTCAACATGAAAAATTAAAGAACTTAGCATGGAACAAATGTCAAAATCATTTACATAAATATAGAGAATTCAGTAAAAAGAACACTCAAATGTTCAAAAAACAAACACAAGTGGCTCCCGGTACATCTTGAGTACATATTGAATGATATAGTGACTAAGTTATTTGATTTCATAATTGGATGAATTAGACTATTGGATTTTTTATATTTTACAAGGATAATTTGGTGTATTTATTCAAGAACTTATGTTATGTGAAGGTATTATAAATTGTACTTTTATTAGTATATTTTTATTACGGTACTACCGGCGTACCGAATCAATTTGAACTGAATATTAGGTTAACTTATCCGAAATCTTTGGTTTGGTTAACGGAAGAGAAAATGGTATACCGAAATCTTTGGTTTGGTTAACGAAAGAGCTATCTACTGTTCCGAACCGATCCGTGCCCAAGCCTAGCTGAAACTATGTTGAATGTTCGAACCCTTAGGGAATGGATTTCATCTTCTCTCGGGTCAGTGCACTGCTAGCACTTCTTCAAGTATATGAACACGTTGTTTCAGCTCAGGATTTGCTTAATAATCTTTGGGTTAATTTAAACAAACGTGAATGAGCTTGGGAGTGCACGGAATGAATCATATTTGAATAGCTTAGTAATTTTATAATTGAATAATTTAGTCCTCAAGATGGTATAATGGAGTGATGGAGTGAAGGTTTATTATGTCTTTGTAGTTAATCATTGATTTTTGTCAAATAAAATGTAAGCTTTGAAGATCTGCCTACCCCTCTCTCTTCACTACTAAAAAAATGGGTTAAAAGCACAATCCAAGGAGCACAAAAGAGAGGTTCATGTCATTTTGAATCACATTTGACACAGATATGTAGTATTTGTGTGGTGTACAGGGAAGACAATTATTTTGTGTCCAATTTTCATATTCTCCAAGAGCTGCTGACAAGAGATGGAGTGCAGGTGGGGCCCAACTACCATCTGAGTCAATTGTCAAAATATAAGCACAAGACTTCATTTGTGGTCTAAATGTCAAAATATAAGCACAAGACTTCATTTGTGGTCTAAACGTCTGACACGAAGTGATCAATTTGTGCTACATAAACAATGGAAACTCCTATTCAAGAGACCGATCAACCGACCAATTCATAATGGCTGCACCGTGGGTATTTTATAGGGCACAATTATTCGTTTTTTTTTAAACATAAAGAGAACAAATAGAATTCGTGCCTTTAGCACATTTTTCTAGTAGTGCTTTCTCATGATTGAGCGTAACAATTTCAGCCATGATGCAGTTGCAAAGCATATGGAATGGCAGCAGCCATCACTAGTCTTATAGTATGGCAATTTCCTTTGTTCTCTTGCCTTTATTTGATTAAACAGTCAGATTATCGCCGCTAAAATATGAATATGGTTTGAATGTATTAGGTTGAGTTTTATTCTTTTCCATAAGGAGATATATATAGGAGTTTACAAATGAGGGTTTTACAAGGAATTAGATATAGTAAAGAATTAGGAAAGTATCTCCTAATTGTACAATGATTTATCACTTATATAAAAATAGGAAAGTAAATCCCTTAATTAATCAAGAAGTAAATCTCCTTGATTAATTACGAGACTCACGTCAACAATCACTAAATTTAATTAACAATTTTTCATTATCCGTTGGTGATTCTGAATTTATGTACTTTTTTCTTTTCAATTTTGATGGTGATGCTATTTATTGAGTTCATCAGGACGAAGGTCCTAAAGATATCATTGTTATTTCTATTTCATATTGAGTTGATGGTGATGCTATTTAATGTCTAACTCAAGTAAATATGCATTTCATGAACCCTCATAGGTATATGTTTTCTCAGACTTTGTTTTTAGAAGAGGAGGTAAAGTTTGGAAGCCTACGATTTTGAAAGTATAAAGGGTACATGAATTTGAAAAGTGATGTGGAATTTTGATGTTGTAAAATGTGGTGCTCTTATCATGACAGATGATTGTGGATTTGAGGTTGTTGATTTTACATGTGAGATTCCCAAAACCATTTCATGAACCAATCTGGTTTAAGCCTTTCTGAAAAAACAGTTGAAGCATTTGGGCCACTGGACTTGGGTTTTACTTGTTCAGAAACGGAGTGCAAAGTTAGGCGAGTGAGAGACTATTGGAGGCTCTTTCAACATATCATGTGTCTCTTTTTCTTCTTCTCTCTCTACTATGAAGATCTTGCAAAGATTTTTGTGATACAAAGACAGAATAAGAGAGCTCTCAGGTTATGGTTGTTGTAATGGGTAATGATGAACCATTTTCTGCAACATTAATGATAGGGGTTTAACAAAACAGAATATTTTTTGAATAAAAGGGTTTGCAATAGGGCTGAAAAATCACATACCAGTGAAAGAATTGAGTTGTGGGTTTCAACCCTTGTTCCTTCTCCTTCAGCAGTGTTCTCCACAGTTGAGTGTCTTCGTTTTTTTCTTTTCGAAGTAGCAAATTCGGCTTCTGGAAGTTGGAAAGGGGCAGCTATTGTTTGTCTTCCAGAGGAAGTTTCAGACATAGGACTTTGGACCTCTGTTTCAAAGAAAAGAGGAGATATGAGAGAGAAGTTCCGGGTTGCTCATTTTGTGATGGGTAATTTTAACCCGGTTGTAACAAAACTTCCCACTTAAATCTGAACCATTAATTTGAAACTGACGGTTGTTATCATTCCGCACATAACCTCCTCATAATAACCTCCGCATTCTAGAAGCTCCCCATAATTTATGATATCATACACAAAGCCCACAAGCCGTCCTTCCGTCGCAACTGAGAAGGTGAGGAACGCCGTCGTTCCATGAATACAAGTATACGTTTTCTCATACTTTGTTTTTAGAGGAGAAGGTAAAGTTTGGAAGCCTACGATTTTGAAAGTATAAAGGGTACATGAATTTGAAAAGTGATGTGGAATTTTGATGTTGTAAAATGTGGTGCTCTTATTATGACAGATGATTGTGGATTTGAGGTTGTTGATTTTACATGTGAGATTCCCAAAACCATTTCATGAACCAATCTGGTTTAAGTCTTTCTGAAAAAACAGTTGAAGTATTTGGGCCACTGGACTTGATTGTCCTTAGCCTTATTTGAACCCTTTCATATTCAGAAATGAAGGAATATTTTTACAATCAACGTGGTATCTGAAATCATCCTCATTTTCTGAACGTAGCTTCAGCAGGGCTTTGGACTGGTGTGGAGAAACGAACATCTGATTTGTGAGTTGGTTGTGTTCATGTATAGGAATGGGCTTTTGACTGGCGTGGAGAAAGGATGGAAAGCCGTTTACAAGGATAGTGATGATACCATACCGTGGCTTGTTGCAGTATGATCAATGGCAGCAACTAGTAAGTGCTTAACTGTCTACTTTTTATCAATCTTTTTATTATTTGTTTTCTTTGCATCCTATAGCATCAAAACCTACTCGCAGTGGTTGTTTATTTTTTGGTTCCTTTTTCTCTGATCCTTTTGAGAATCAGAATGAGTTTTTCTATATACGAGTCTTCTACCCCTTCAACATTGTTTTGCAGGAAACTTTTACCATAATGTCAAAGTTAGTATAATCTATGTATTGCCTCTCATGTATGGGGTATAGCCGTGCGGCTATACCGTTAAAATATTCGAATATATTTTAACAATATCGCCGCCCGACTATACTCTTTAAATATATACGAATATTTAAAGCGCTGTATAGCCGAGCGGCTATACCATGAAAATATTCGAATATATTTTATGTATAGCCGCCCGGCTAGACCATTAAAATATTCGAATACCTTTAAAATATTCCGCTATATTAAAGAGTATAGCCGTTCGGCTATACCATAATTCGAATATATTTAAAGTTTATAGAGCCCCGCGATGACAGGTCATATCAAAGCAGAAGGCTGAGGAAGATGAAGCTAGTTCTGAAATTGCAATTCTCAAGTCCTGATGCGTGCTAGTGAAGCAAGGTTGGCTGTTGCTCGGGAACAAGCTCAGTCTGGTCAAGAGGAGGCTCAGGAGTGGAAATGCAAATATGACATTGTAGGAAATATGAGTGCTAAATGGCTATAAAATAAATAAATAAACACTACAAACAAAACAGATTTTTACAATAGTAGAATGGAATTAAAAGAACCTTAATTGAGTCGAGGCAAGTGTTAAACACTCTGACCTTAAGACGAATTACACCCCACACTGGTGCTTATGGTTCTCTAGCGTTCGCCTCCCAGGATACAACGACTCCCCTCCTTATGAAAGAAGCACTACAATTTACAAGGAACTTTGAACCAAAATTATGGAGGAACCTCTCTTTATGAAACTTTAATGCTCTCTATATATGAAAGTATGTATGTAGAGAATTGATTGAATGATTAAAACTGCAAGAGGATTGCTCTATTTATAGAGGATGAAATACCCTTTCCAAAAAGGTATCCCAATCTGAAAAGGCAAACAATGCATCCCTTGGTCTTGAAGAGTTGTTACCCCAAACAATGTATCTCTTAGTTCGAAGAGTTGTCACCCCAAAATTGAAGATGTCTTTAACCCAAGGGTCATGTCCTTAACCCAATAGATTTTATTAATTTCCATTCAAATAGAAAATTAATATTAAATATAATATTAAATTTCTCACAGACATTGCTTTTAGAGAAGCAAAAGCTGCCCTAGAGAAAGCTGCAATTGTCCAAGAACGTTCGAATAAGGAAACACAAAAGAGAGAAGATGCTTTGAGGGAAGAATTTGCTGGAAGTTTAGCTGAGAAGGTGTTTCCCTCTTGTCGGCCCCCAAATAGAAGGTGATCCTCTCTCTCTCTCTCTCTCTCTCTCTCACGCTCACGCGCTCACATCACACACACACACACACATAGGCACACACAGACACCTTAATGCATACTCCAAATCTTTGGAGGGATTAAATTTTTCTATTATCTTGAGGTTTACCATGGTCTGTGTTTTCCACTTGTTTATAATTTGATTATCTACAAGCTTTTTTGGTAAGGATAACACATACCAGTTGAGTTAAAGCTCATAGGCATTATGTCAAAAATCAGTCATCAGAAATAGAACCCTATGGAAATCATTGAAAATGTTTAGGGATGAAGAAGAATCCTTATTTTGCCAATGTTTGTTTTTCTTTTCAATATATGTATCTATCAATGATGTGGTACTTGACTATTACACATTCTTTGCAGACTGCCAAATCGAAAGTAGATAGTTATGAATCATGATGCTGAAATATCATAGATGAAGCTTGAAATCAAGGACTTGAGTCAAAAATTAGAAGCTACAAATGCAAAGGCCCACTCATTTGAGAGAGAAAAAAAAGATACTCGGAGCAGGAGAAGATCTATCTGGGGCACAAGTACGAATCTGAAATAAAAAGACTTGATCAAGTCCAAGAAAGGTGTAAAATCGCTGAAAAAAAGTCACAAGAGCGACTGATATTGCCGATATAAAGCACGAGCTCATGAAGCATATGTTGCTCAAAAGGAAACGAGTGAGATGAGTAGTTATTGGCAATGGAAAGATTGGCCCAAATTGAGAGGGTTGAGAGGTATACCGGAAGTTTGCCAAGGGAAAAAAGAAACTTGGATGACGAGTTAGAGAGAATTTTGTGTATCAGAGACAGGCCCGGCTAGGCAGGAAGTCGACCGCCCTGGGCCTAGCTCAAGGGGGGCCCAAAATTAATTTTTTTTGTCATTGTCAGGTCATATTTAACGATTATATAAATAAATAAAAAGACATCTTGACATAAAGTATTGCCACCGGTGTTGGTTAGGCCTGATTCTTAATTCGAGTTTTTCCAAAGTTCAAATCCCAGCATTGTGTTTCCATCCTTATGCATGGGTAAATGCTATTAACTATTTGAGCTACAAGTGCCTTCTAAATTTATTTATTTATTTCTAATGCAAACATAAATATTTAAGCAAGGCATAAATTTAACTAAATTCATGCATTTTAAATCACAAATTCCGAAAATAACTCGAATTGATCAATGACCATTTCATAGAGTGGCACACTACCTTCACTTTGTTAGATTTTTTTTTTTTCTCTTTCATACAAGTGATATTGATACAAGAGGAAATCGAACGTAAAACCTCTAGTACATGGATAAAAATGCTATTAACCACTTGAGCTACAAGCCCATTGCTATTTGTACCAATTGGTGTCCAAAACTTAGAAGAATCTAGGTGCATGTCAGAGTATTGTACCAACTCGAAAGGGAATCATCCCGATAACAAAAGGGTAATTGCAATTCGGCCATGATCCGCTATGTTGCAATCCCTATATGTGGGTAAGTTGAATTCACTTATAAAATTTTGTAGCTCAACTCGATTGGGTTCTAATGATAGTTTTGGAATGTAATTAGGTGAACTTACATGTATTTACATTATTTTGAAATATAGTTGGTCAAAATAATAAGTTGGCTTAACTTATGTAAAGGTCACCAGCTTCGCAGTGCTTCCTCCTCCAGTTAGGACTCAGGACTATAAAATCCCACATTGAAACAATGGAATCAAATTTCCATATCTTTTGGAATTTGAATCATCAAATTTGCATAAATCTCTTCCTAAGATATTTATGCATGCATCAAGCTCTCAAAGCTCCTGAACATAGCTTTGCCTGAAAACTATCGAACCAGCGTTTGGCCCCAAGCTCCCTAAGATTTTTGATAATTTTGAAGATAAACCTGTAGCATCTGGAAGTATTGCTCAAGTGCATCGATTGAGAGCTACTTTAAGATTTAGGTACCCTGGTCAACATGTGAAGCCTCATAGTAGTTGCCATAAAGGTTAGGCATCCTGGTGTTGGTGAATCGATTAGGAGAGATTTTGTTATAATCAATCTGGTAGTAAAACTTTCGAATTGCATTCCTACTTTAAAGTTGTGGAGATTGGATGAGTGTACAAAATTTTTTATCATGTCTCAAGTTGACCTTGCAAGGGAAGCTTCCCATTTGCATCCCCTTGTGCATCCTGCTGTTTTGGTGGAAACTTGGGAATGTTGTCAATGTTGGTAAAAAAAATAAAGATAATACGTGAGTATAAATTATTATATGTGAATTTTGTGTGTCTTATTAAAATTTTTGTAAAAAAATACATGTTTTAAACAAGAAAAATACTTTCGTACGTGTATAATACATTATTAAACGTAGAAGTGCTAAAATCTTTATACATATAATAACTCTGGGAAAGTAAAAAATCAAAAGGAGATGAGAAAGACATGAGCAATAGCCTAATAGTAATGGATTAGACTCTTGGGCTATGGGGAAATTTAACTAGGGATAAATTACTCAAATGATTCTTAAATTTATACCCGATTTACATTTTGGCCCCTCAATTAAATTATTCGTTTAAATGGTCCATCAACTCAAAATATATTATTCGCTTCATTAAAGGTCAAGATACTGTTACATTATATCAATATTTCCATTAAATATGAGGGCAAATTAATTTGGTCATTTTGTCCATCAACTCTCTCTCTTCAAATTTGTCACTTTGTCCATCAACTCTGTCTCTCCTTCTTCTTCCGTTCTTTCTAGGTTTCTCTTCTTCTTCTTCTTCCTCCTCCTCTTCCTCCCAATCGGTTGGGTTTCTTCTTCTTTTTCTTCCTCCTCCTCCCAATCTGACGCCTAGCTGGGTTTCTTCTTCTTCTTCAAAAAAAAATAGAAAAAACATATAGGGCATCCCAAGCCCAAAAAGCGTAGGGGGAGGGACACCCAATGCGGGAGTGAGTGAATAATATAGAGTTGATGGACCATTTGAACAAATAATTTAATTGAGGGACCAAAATGTAAAGTTGGGTATAAGTTTGAGAAGACCATTTTAATAGTAATGAATTGGGCTCTTGGGCTAAAAATTTAATTAGGACACCCAAACGATTTCATAAGAGTTAATAAATAGAAATTAATTCTTTTGTAGAATTTTTCTTTAATGTTTTTAATATTAAATAATAATTACTAATTAAAGTAATTCAAAAAACCTAAGATATTACTTAATTACATATATTAAATTAAAGAAGTAGGTCAAAAAACAGAAGTAAATAAAATAATTTTATATTTTTTAAATTAAAAAAAAAAACTCTCCTGACGAAAGTTCATCGACACATATCTATGCCGGCAACATTTTTGGGATTACAATTTTCTTTTAAAACAATATAGTCGTGCAGTTACACTATTTATATAATAAAAATGGACACGCCTAGCATATCAGATTCTATATATATATATATATATATATATATAAACACAGAGCTTCCATTAATGGATCCCTCAAATAAGCTTATTTGAGGAGCACCCCTTGTAGGCCTCACTCCGGATTGTATTTCACTAATCCAAACTATATATTTTGTAGATACTCATTCAAAGATCATCTCTACAAAAAATCACTTGAATCCAATATCATTTGACCACTCAATTGAGTTATTGAAATTTTAGTACTTTCTTGAAACACCATGTTCATTGATTTTGTAAGACACAATTGGATGTCGAAACGGTTTCCGATTTGTCTAATTTTTTGTAAGGATGATCTTTGAATGAATACCTAAAAAATAGATGGTTTGGATCATTGGGAAAAAAACTGTAGGATACCCTAAAGGGCGTCCCTCAATAGAAGGGGACTGTATATATATATATATATATAAAACATTTGTAAGTGATAGATGGAACTGCTATGAAGCTACTTATGTAGTAGATCACGCCGAAGAAATATACTGATATAGAGCTCCCCTCGGGTAGAACCCATGTCTCCAATCCAATTAGAACTCCGGAGTAAGTGCTACTCTTTCATTCACCCCAAAAGGGGCTCATTTCACTTACTTTTACACAGAGGTGTAGAAGATACACTACAATTCGGCACTCGGGAGAGGGACGATCTCCAGAGATTCTTGGAAACATCATAAATTCAGTTTATTTATTTATACAATCGAAATCAAGGATGGTGAAATCGAACCTACGAACTCGGATGTATAGGTAAATGCTATTAACCATTTGATCTACAAGCCCCTTCTAAATTCATTCATTTTGTTTTTTCTAATGCAAACATAAATATTTAAGCAATTGAACTGCATAAATTCAACTAAATTCATGCATTTTAAATCACAAATTCCAAAATAACTCGAATTGATCGAATACCATTTCATAGAGTGGCACACTACCTTTACTTTGTTAGAAATTTTTTTTCTCTTTCATACAATTGATATTGACACAAGGGGAATTCAAACCTATAACCTCTAGTACATTGATAAAAATGTTATTAACCACTTGAGCTACAAATTCATTACTAATGTACCAATTGGTGTCCAAAACTTAGAAGAATCTTGGTGCATGTCAGAGTATTGTACCAACTCGAAAGGGAATCGTCCCGATAAAAAAAAAGGTAATTGCAATTTGGCCATGATCCGCTCTGTTGCAATTCCTATATGTGGGTGAGTTGAATTCACTTATAAAATTTCGTAGTTCAACTCGATTCAGTTCTAATGATAGTTTTGGAGTGTAATTAGGTGCACTTACATATATTTACATTATTTTGAAATATAGTTGGTCAAAAAAATAAGTTGGCTTAACTAATGTAAAGGTTGGGTCCAAATAGAGGTTGCCAAAACAAAATGACCAAACCCATAATCACAAGGATTTTTATTTTTTTTATTTTTATTTTTTGGGGTCAAAATCAAGTTGCATTAATAAAAAGGGAGTTTCACTAAAACACCCAAAATGGGAGTTGAAATTATAAAAAAACTCAAGCACTATTTAAACATATAAACACACCCAAAATCCATCATTACACACACTCAAAACCCATTTATAAACACACCCAAAACGTTGACTTTGGGGTTGATTTTGGGTGTGTTTCTATGTTTAAATAGTGTTTGGGTTTTTTTATAAATACATGTCTAGAATTTGGTTTATTTATAAATTTGTATAATAAAAAAGTCAATGGCAGAAACTCAAAAAATGAGTTCAAACAAATTCAATTGAAAAAACTCACTAAAATAATAAAACTCAAAATAGGCATAACACTCAACATGCATAAAATCATAACCCAAAACTGATATAAACTCAGATCCCAAAACTGACCTAAAGCCAGAACCAACCAAAAACAAAAAGGCAAAAAGCCCACAAATAGCAAATGCTCATAATAGACAAAGCCCACAAAATACAACACTGCCTTAAGAAATCCTAAAACAAATAACATATATGTATCGCACAATCCAACAACCACAAACTATGCAACCAAACTAAGTCGACAACTACCAAAGAGAACCCGGTAACCAACGGAAAATGATGATGGGCAAGCCACCCACACTACGAGTGCAACGAACAACACTACCATAATCCAAGCAATAAATATTATTTGCACTTTAAGGGCATCACAACAAGTAACAAATTGTAACATCAGTTAAAGTCTCCGTGATTATTACTACAAGAATAATGCTTTATATGCCTAGTAGCCTGTGAGTCCATATATTGTTTTAATTTTATTTTCAACTACAAAACAGTCAGTCATCTCACATCCTTATCAATTATCTTATAGTAATATCATTGATATGAAGCTCAAATATAAATGTGAAGCTATATAATCAATTGGTAAATATGCTTCAAAGAAGAGAAGATAAAATGTCACCAAATTATATGCTTCAAATAAACATGGTTAAGTAGTTATTTTTAGTAGTTTATAACGAATGTCTAAGCTTTTATTCTAGTACTACAAGAATTCTCCTCCCATCTTGGAGAAACTTAGACATATCAGGGCCGATCTTGAGATTTTGAAGGCCCTATACAAACTTTAAATTGGGGCCTCATATAAACTAACACAAACTTACACTATTATATAATGTCATACAATAAATGTTTTTTTTCTTAAAGTGAAAATAGCTAGGGTATTGAATGTTGGCGTTGACATCGAACAAGCCTTTGACACAAGCGGGTTCTGAAGTTGCGTCCTGAATAGAAGTTGAGGCCCTGCAAACCAACACAACTAGGAACGTCTTTGTGTCAACAATTTGCTCACTCGGTATATATATAACATTTGTTAAACATGTATTATATACAGTAAAAAAAAAATCGGGGCCCCTCAAAATCAGAGGCCCTGTATGGCACCACTTGCACACCTCAAGGCTACCCCTGAGACATACCATAGATGCCTTTAGCTCATTGTTTTTTTAAACACGAACGATAGTCTAAATTAAAATGTGAGAAAAATTTCTCACATACATACTATCAAAATGTCATATAAATTCGAACACTAGAGTCTATTGTTACTTACACTAGTGATTATTGACCTTTTTTTTTTTGCGGTTGATTTTCTGAATTTGAGAAGAAAAAAAAGTTGAGACTTCAAATTTGATGAGATTGAGTTGTGATTATTGACTTCAAATTTTATTCCAATCCAAACGTGTGAAGCGGTACACACAAGAGGCCAGGCGCTAGTGCGCGATTTCGGTCGTTGTCACGTGGTGTTGTCACCCAGCCATCAGGCATATCAACGTGGCATTTTATCATTCGTGTTCGGAGCGACGCACAACCAACAGTCAGCCAATCAGATTAAAGGAGTGATATAAGGTACGTTGTTGTATGAGGTGGCTTTAGCATAATCCTAATGGAATCTTCCGAAGCCAAATGCGTTCACACTTGCGGTGAAGTTAATTTTTCCGTTTCGGATAAATTATTAATCACTTTAGAGTTCTGAAATGACCAAAGTGACCTTACATACATTATAGCGCATCACGACTCTTTCTTCTCTATTTTTAGTGAGTGATTACTGTCCTCAGAACGGTTATCTTGTTTTCTATTTTCTTCATTGCTTTCCTCCTTCCCTTATATATGTGTTTTTTTGGGTTCCGCTATGTTTCCGTATTTAATAATAAATTGTGAACTCTTTATAATACATATATATATATGTATAAAGATTATGATAATTCCAATTATCTCGTGAAAATATTGTTCCTAAACAGACCTAATATTTGTATATTTGTTTATAAATTTTCTAAATCAGTACTCTCATAATTCATGTTTCACTAATTTCTCTAATTTGTATTTATAGTAACGGTTGACATATTTAGTTGTTATTTTTAATCTTAAAAAAGAAACATCTTACCCAAAAAAATGTGAATGACAAAACATTTCCATGTGATATTTTCGATAATATTTACAATGAGCTCATTTTCTTTGTGGTCAGGACAATGAAATTGCAACTGAACTCATTTATAGACTCTCATAAAAATAAAATAAAAAAAAACCAAAACCATGGGTGGCATCCACAGATTTTTCGGCATGGCTTTTTCCAACTTGGACCAACGCACCAAGGGCATTTTGGTCAACACGCACGATAATCCGATCCAAATTCCTCAAAATGTACCTTTTTTCTGGTGGGCCCACTTATTTTTTTGCCATCCCAGAAAATCTGAAATTTTCCCTAAACACAAGGTCTTGACCGTTCGGGTCTCCTTAAATCAGCCACCAACCCCGCAATCACCACCGTACATCCAATTCCCTAAATAAATCTCGACCGTGCAAAACCACACCACGAAGCCAGCCGCAAGATCAGAAAAAATCCAACGGCTCAGATAAAAGCACTAGAACCTTCTCTTCCTCCCAAACCCCCCTATATCTTCCCTTCTCAGCCTGTGCTTGTGCTCTACTCGTGCCACTCCATCACTAGGGTTTCGAAGCTCTCATTTCTCTCATCACCAACAACCAGCCTCTGTTTCCAAGGTACGTGCCGAGCACTCTCACACTCTCACACTCTAGCAGATCGAAACGACCGCGTTTATAGAATACCAATCATCTGAAAATCGGATCTGAGCTGAGCTGAGCTGTTTGGTTTGATTTTGATCTGAGATTTTTGTGTGTAATGTTGCAGAACCTTTGACCATGGGGAAGAGCTACCCTACCGTGAGCGAAGAGTACAAGAAGGCCATCGACAAGGCCAAGAGGAAGCTCAGAGGTTTCATCGCTGAGAAGGCCTGCGCTCCTCTCATGCTTCGTATCGCGTACGTCTCTCTCTCTTTCTTCTCTGTGTGTTTTTGTGCGAGTGAGATTTGATTGCGTGTGGTCGGGTGCAGATGGCATTCTGCTGGTACCTACGATTCGAAAACAAAGACCGGAGGCCCATTCGGAACTATGAAGCACGCAGCTGAGCAATCACACGGGGCCAACGCTGGTCTCGATATCGCTGTCAGGCTCTTGGAGCCCATCAAGCAACAGTTCCCAATTCTCTCTTACGCTGACTTCTATCAGGTAATATTTAAAAAAAAAAACAATTGTAATCAATTATATTTAAGTTTGTTTGTGTTTACAAAAATGAATTAAGGGTTGCTAATTTTTGAATCGGATTTGATTTGGTTATTTTAAATTCTGTTTATAGTTGGCTGGTGTTGTTGCTGTTGAGATTACTGGTGGGCCTGATGTCCCCTTCCACCCAGGAAGAGAGGTTAGTAACTTTTGTTTTTCTTCGTATAATGTATTAATAAAAGTTGTAATTGTCATTTAATTACCATGAATTTATCAAATTTTTCTTTGCCTTTGATCTTGTTTGGGATATTTCGTTTTTTGATGGGATTTTTTGTTTTGTTTTCAATTGAATATATGTTATCTGTGTGCTCGTGGTGCAATAAACCCAAATACGTTGAGTTAGAAGATTGTATTGCCGTGGATAGTCATCTATTTTGAACGATTTCATTCCAGAAAGAGCTTAATTTGTTCTGTAAATCAGATTAATAATGTTTGGTTGATTGCCCTCATTTCCAGTAATTGAGTTCGTTATGGTTTCACAACAGATTTTCTTTTGCTTCAGTTTTTTTTTCCTGTGGTTGTTCAGTAGTCTTAGATTTAAACCCTTTTTTTTTTTTTTTAAACTATTTAGGGAATCTTGTTCTCTTTGTGCCTTCTTTTCTTCTTCAAAATAAAGGTGTTTGCTTTGCAATAATATCATTGGTTCAATTTTTGAACTATGCATTGGATATGCTAGTACAATGTTTTGTTTGCTTCATTTTCTTGTTATATTGATATTCCTCTTCTTGTGCCAGGACAAGCCTGAGCCACCTCCAGAAGGCCGTCTTCCTGATGCTACTAAGGGTTGATAATTACATGATCTTATCTCATTGTTTTAGTTTTAGTGTGTTGTTTCTCTGGTTGTGTGCGCATAATGCTGATATTATGTTGCAATGCTGCAGGTAATGACCATTTGAGGGATGTCTTTGGCAAAACCATGGGCCTCAGCGACCAGGATATTGTTGCTCTCTCTGGCGGTCACACCCTGGTCTGTTAACTCTTATTGCCCTGTTTTCTGCTTCGGTATATATTGTGCTAAGAAATTGCAGTTGGTAATGAAACATTTGTTATTGTGTCAATGTCAATACTGATTTCTGTATCTGTATGCTCACTGGTTATGGAACCTTGCAGGGAAGGTGCCACAAGGAGAGATCTGGATTTGAAGGACCCTGGACTCCCAACCCCCTTATCTTTGACAACTCCTATTTCACGTGAGTTTTGTTTCCCTGCTATGCTTTCTTGATACACCTTTTTGCATAGAGCTATGCAAGTAATGTATATAATGTTGTTTGATGTTTTAGGGTGCTCCTGAGTGGAAAGTATGATGGTCTTCTAATGCTTCCAACTGACACCGCCCTTTTGTCTGACCCTGTCTTCCGCCCTCTTGTTGAAAAATATGCTGCGGTGCGTGTTTTCTTGAGTTTGAAAAGTTTGCATGTGTGTACTTAAACATTACATTGCTGCATTTCCTGATTGTTAAAATTAACTTTCAGGATGAAGATGCCTTCTTTGCTGATTACGCTGCAGCTCACCAGAGGCTTTCTGAGCTTGGGTATTCTTTATATTCTAATTGTGTTGTTTGTGATTAGTTCTAGTTCTACTTCCCCTTGAAATTTATTCAACACTGAATTGGCCTTAATTTCGATTACATGCTTTTTTTTGTAGGTTTGCTGAGGCCTAAGCTGCGAGACTACAAGGATGATGCCAATGCCTGCATGCCATGCTTTTGTTTTTTAGATTGCCTCTTAGCTTTGGGGTTTTAGGCTGTTGGTATTTTTTTTCTATTGGGTTAGGGAAGTTGTGACTTCTGCTTCAGTTTGGAGAATTAATGTGTTAAGTTGGATATAATGATGTGGTAATCATCCTTTAGATTAAATAATACCGGTATTTTTCTCAGCCTCAGTTTGGTCTCGCTGATTGTTAATCTTTTGTGCCCTTGTTCGAAAATGTGGCAATATGGTCATTAATATATGAGCTAGCCCATGTTTGGCGAGTAAGATTGGATTCAATTATGAGATAGAATTGTATTGCACTGAAATATGCTATTAATGGTCTAACAAGATTAGACACTATCCAATTCAACTTAATCCCAACATTATGATGACCTAATATGATTAGACATAATTGAATTCACAATGATTTTCCGTGATGTATTTAACTGGGATTATCCTATCCGGTAATATAATGCAGTTTACCAGAAGATTTGCTGGGATGCGTGTTTTATGTTTACTCTGGACAAGTTCTGGTATAATTGATTCGTGCGACTTCGCTTCCGATTTTATTTGCGGGTCAACAACTAAAAGCAGCATGTTGGAGCGGCCGATGTTTGACGACTTGATAGCCCAAGCAAATTCTCATTGCCCGGTTTAGTTTTTGGTTGTTTGGTGTTGACTGGTGCTTGGGTTGGGCTTTGTGCCATATCTCTGTTCTAAACCAACTCTTAATTGGTGATGCAAAATGGGTGTGTGTGATCCCGTAAGTATAAGGAATTTTGGGGGTACCCAATTCTTGTTTTATGCCTGTGTTTAGATTAGTTAATTAATAAGCTAGCTCAATGTGGGTGAAGTTAGTGGAATGAAAAGTCTACATACTCCTGTATTTACTTCACATGGAAGAATGAAAATTCCATATAAAATCAGGAATTCAACTCCTAATTTTGGAAGAATTGGACTCTTGGGTGGGAGGTGATATTTTATTTTCTGGAGAACTAAGCCGTCTTTTGTACCCATTATATCTTTATACAAATTTTAAAATTCCAAATTTGTCATATACTTTATACAAATTTATAAATAAACCCAAACTCCCCTATATTTTAACCCAACAACAAGGGTATTTTAGTAATCAAACTAATTTTGATTCTAATTCACGGTAATTTAGTAAACAACTTATAATGAATCAATACCACTCATATCCGTTCCTTCTCACTTGATTGCAGATTAGTTAACATGTCATCTATTTGTACCATGACTAACCGAGCAACTAGTTAAGCAATATCAGCCACATGTTGTGCTTTGAGAGGTCGTCATCTTAGCCAATGAAGCCTTGCCACAAGTCACAACTAGGGGCATTGTTACGAGTCTCACATTGGAAGACTATAAGAGGTGGAGACTCTCATTCACCTAGGAAAGAAAATACAAATTTATAAATAAACCCAATCCTAGACATGTATTTATAAAAAAACTAAAGCATTATTTAAACATAGAAACACCCAAAATAAACCCCAAAGTCAATATTTTGGGTGTGTTTATAAATGAGTTTTGAGTGTGTGTAATGATGGGTTTTGGGTGTGTTTATATGTTTAAATAGTGCTTGGGTTTTTTTATAATTTCAACCCCCATTTTGGGTGTTTTAGTGAAACTCCCGAAAGAAAACCACTCTTTACTTAGAAAATGGTATTGACCCTTGGGCCTTGAACTTTTGGGCTTTGGAACTTAGGCCTTGGGCCTTCTTCCCTTTATCTTTGGGTTTAGCCCCTTGTACAAATGTAAGCCAACATTATTATAATGAGAACATCATTTTCTGTGGACGTAACCTATCATTCAGGTGAACCATATATACCTTGTTTTCTGCATATTTATTTACTTACTTTATTTATGATGAATGTCACTAGCTGCCGAAGGCAATAACTTGTCGATGGCCTTCACTAGTCATTAACCTGCTGAAGGTCCTCACCTTCCACTTAACCCACCAAAGGCAGTCTCGTGCCTTGCCTCCTGAAGACACATTCACATGCTGAAGGCCCTTGCCTTCACACATCATTCACCACTTCATATCTATCTAAGTTGATATTAATTTTGGATGTCAACGTCATCAAATATGATATTTTATATCTTCCCTTTATTTTCTGGCTACAAAATGTTCCTTATAATTTTGAATTATCAATGTCCACGTATGTGTGCAGGCCACTCACGGTAGTTGATCAATGTAGAACTCATTTTCAACTATCAATGTCAATGTCCATGTATGTGTGTAAGCCACTCAAGGTAGTTGATTAATGTAAAACTCGTGGTAGGATCCATTTCAGAAAAATAGCCCATCCACTTTTGCGTAGTGTCAACGGTCAACTTTCCCCATTATCCACGCTGGGTTTGCTTTTTGACTTTTCTGAGACCAGATGTGCTCACGTAGAATTCATAATCCAGTCTAAAAACCTACTTCCCATCTTCATTTTCATGTAAAATGGAGAATGCTACACGTGTTTGAAAATTTATTTTTTTGGTCAAACACATGTTTGGAAATTGGATAAATGTAAAACAGATCAACACCCTTTACTCACAACATAATTATATATATTGTGTTTAAGGATGAGAAATTTCCTTCTCATTTTAAATGATTATTGTGTGTGACGATAATATCATCTGACATGTCGATATAGTGTTACAAATGAATTACAAATTTGATTCCCACTCTAGGTGATTATTGTTTTTTGAATTAAGCACAAATGAAGTAGACCATTTATAATTCTAAAGTGGATTTGCAACCATCACATGCATTCTTATGATATATCTTATTGCATTTTAGTACACATCATTAGGGTTTAAACCAGATAGATAATATAAAAGAAGCCTCTTTACTTTGACCAAATCTGTTCGCCTGCAGGTAAAAGGAAACACATTGGTTTGTGACCAGTGTGAAATGGGAATTTGGATAGGTAATTTCCTCATGGTCTTTCTTTTGTAGCTTTTGTGTCAAACCCATTTTGCCAAAAAGTTTTCCAAACCAAACCCAGCAGTCAGTCTTTTATATAAATTCCAGGGACTCTTGGCTGAAAAACGTGTGTTCTTATGATATAGCAAAGCGGTGAAGAATGATGATGAGACACGCAATTAAAATAACATCAATAATGGAGCACTCCTCCTCATCTTTCGAATCTTGTCCTTGCTACAGGTGGGCTCATTACAATATAACTCTTATCCTGTGTCCTTTCATAATAACAACGACAAGTGCTTCGTTTATCCTTCCATTAATTTTACACATTTACAACTCAACAATATTTAGGTCTTGACTCGGTCATGTGGAAAAATAATCACGTATGACATGCTGTGATTGGCATGTGATAATAAAATAATGTTATTTCTATTTCACGTAAGTGTTTCTCGTGATAAGGATGAGACGGTCCTTATTAGTCAGGACTCAACTATTGTCAATATAACGTACTTCGCTCACCACTTGCTGTTAATCTAGTAATTTTTTAACTTCTATTGTTAAAAGAGATCACAAGTTTGAATCACGCCGCCGCTGTTGATAAAAAATTTACTGACACAATGAGCATTATTAGTATGATGTTTTTTTCCCTTGTTTGAGGAGACCTTGAGTTCAAATCTCATATATGATAGTTGTTAATTTAAAAGTTGAGCACGCCATATCAATTTGATATTTACTACAAATAGAAGTTAGGACTAGAATAAGTGAAAGATTTGCTTCCTTCAAATAGAAGTTACTGAAAATTCATACCATCATCCGTTTACATATATGAACAAAATCTCGTTAAAAAAGTATGAACATAAGACCATATTTCAAACTCTTAATCCTAGACCATTAGACAACCTTATTTTTTTGGAAGTTTAGATCCTATTTCTTGTTTTCTAGGTATTTTCACTTGTGAAAGCACAAAATCATGTTCAAAACATAGTCAACGGTCCACAGCAATCCACGGAGGAAGTGCTTCAGCACATCTCACTGCCACTGCTCACACGCAATCACTGTCCCATAAAATACTAAAAAAAAATTCCATAGCAGTCATACAAGAAAATAAAAAAAGCAGAATAATGGCCGTTGAAAACTTTGAACGAATCGTAGCCGTTCATCAGAGGCGGCTGCAATCCTGGTCCTCTGATCCTCTCCCAAACGCGTCCTCGCAATTTCTCACTGGCGCGCTTTCCCAACACCAACGCCCAGCGCCCTTCTTCCTCCTCCTCTCAGCTTTTAAAAGCGCTCGTCTTATTCTTCTCCTTCTTCGTCAACAGCAACAGCAACACCACAACACAAACAGCAGCAACTTTTAGAGAGAGAAGCTGAAGACTATTAGAGAGAGAAAGTCAGGTCACGGACTCGCACAGTGTATTGACATGGCCGACGTCCCTCCCAGCAGTGGCGATTTCCCGGCGGTTCCGTCGCACGGCGGCCAGTACATTCAGTACAACATCTTCGGCAACCTCTTCGAGATCACCAACAAGTACCGGCCTCCGATCATGCCGATCGGTCGCGGCGCGTATGGCATCGTTTGGTACGTCGTTTTTCTCCGAATCGATTCTTTCTTTTCTCCTTCTTCCTTATTTTGAGTTTTGGTTTTTGATTATTGGAGTGTTGTTTGGGATTTTGTAGCTCGGTTTTGAACTCGGAAACGAAGGAGATGGTGGCGATGAAGAAAATCGCAAACGCCTTTGACAATCACATGGACGCCAAGCGCACGCTCCGTGAGATTAAGCTGCTTCGTCATTTGGATCATGAAAATGTGAGATTAAGTGCTTGTATTAATTACCAGTTGTTTCAATTCAGTTCTAATTGCTTGTATTTATGACAAAGTTGACTTGTTTATATTCTTACTATTTATGGACTCAGAAAGGGGTATTACTATATTTAGTTAATTGGCTGAAGTAGAAGCTTTTGGGAAAGATTGAAGAATTTTATAAGAGTTTACTGTTAGAGATGGAAAGTTGAAGGGTTTGCTAAAAGTAGAATTTGATGATTGTCAAACAGGTCGTAGCTATCAGGGATGTGATTCCTCCACCTTTGAGGAGAGAATTTTCGGACGTATACATTGCCACGGAACTCATGGATACTGACCTCCATCAAATTATTCGCTCGAATCAAGGTTTATCTGAGGAGCATTGTCAGGTACTTTATAGTCTTTGCCTTTTAATTTCTACAGCCAAGCTCCATTGATTGGTAGTTTTTGTGTAAATAAATGGTTTTTATCATTTGAGGACTGATTGGCGTATGTTGGTATGCTTTGCAGTACTTTTTGTATCAGATTCTTCGAGGACTGAAATATATACATTCGGCAAATGTTATTCATAGAGACATGAAGCCCAGCAACCTCTTGTTGAATGCCAATTGCGATCTTAAGATATGTGATTTTGGCCTCGCTCGTCCCACTGCAGAGAATGAGTTATTGACAGAGTATGTTGTTACCAGATGGTACAGGGCACCTGAGCTTCTGTTGAACTCTTCAGATTACACTGCTGCAATAGATGTGTGGTCAGTAGGCTGCATCTTTATGGAGCTTATGAATAGGAAGCCTTTGTTTCCAGGCAAAGATCATGTGCATCAGATGCGCCTATTGACAGAGGTAAGATGACCTGACTTTGACTTTGGTATTTAAGAATAACACTTTAGAAGAAATGAAATTTCACTTGAAATACTTATTCTATATCTGGGATATGGTTTTCTGCTTTAATTAAAGTGGCTGCTGCATTGAATTTAGCTAAGTATCTATGGTAGTTACAGTTCTACCATTCTGTTTTCCTCCTGTCACTTGAATACTTACGCATGTTTTTTATTTTTTGTTACAGCTTCTTGGGACACCAACCGAGTCTGATCTTGGGTTTGTACGGAATGAGGATGCTAGAAGATATATAAGGCAGCTCCCCCCGCATCCTCGTCAGCCATTGGCGAGGCTTTTCCCACATGTTAATCCGCTGGCCATTGATCTCATTGATAGAATGTTGACATTTGATCCTACGAAAAGGATAACTGGTAATTTTCTACTCCCATGCCATTCTTCTTTTGGTGCTGTTTTTACCGGCCATATGTGTAGAATGTTGACTCATTGAGGTCCCAATTATGAATTTTAATTGTGTAACTTGTGCTTCCACAGTCGAAGAAGCATTGGCTCATCCTTACCTGGAAAGACTACATGATGTAGCTGATGAACCAATCTGCAATGAGCCTTTCTCCTTTGATTTCGAGCAACAACCCTTGGGAGAAGAGCAAATGAAAGATATGATTTACAGAGAGGCTATAGCACTGAACCCAGAGTATGCTTGATTTGAAAAGCAACATTAGTACTCGGTTTCTATATCTATGAAGTAGAAAGATTTGCATTTTCAGAGCTCTTTGATAAAAAGGTTAGGAAAGGTTATTGTTACCAAAATATTGGAATCATCTACATCATTACTTAGGTGGGTTTGCTGATTTTTTCCATGATGACCGCCCATCAATTTTACTAGACCTCTATATTAATTTTTGAGGTCAGTTCCTCCTTTTTCTTTTTCGGTGATCGAACTTGTATTCTATTTATCTTGTTTGTATCTTGATTTTTTTGTTTTTTGTTTTTTTTGGCTGTACCGAACTTGTACCGTGTATAGCAAGATTGTATTGAGGAACCTAACTGAGATTCAATAAATATCTTTATTCACTCCTTGTGAGACTAATTTGGGATCTTCATTCACAAGCTGTGAAGCTGATATTCTTATTTCATCTGCCTTTTGTTTGATGGACCAATTTATGCGTGACTTGATTCTCAGGTGAAGATTATTTAAGATGTTTTTCTTTGATGTAAGATACTCTTTGGTATTAATATAATACGGTTGAGCAATGAGTAAATTAAAACTCGTTTCACATCGGAGTCCTCCTTGCCGGCTTATTTGCTTGTTTTGTCACTGTAATTCCATTTCCAGCATTTAAGTTCTAACTGCAATGCTGTCGGCCAACATCCATATTTCATATGAGAAGATTAAGATTCAACATCTTACCTTTCTTCTAACGTGTGGTAATTGGTACCCCGCGCTCCATCTGAAAGGAATTTAAGGATGAAAATATTGGCAGTGCAAATAGTATCGGCACTCCAATTTATGAATATTTTGGGAGACATATTGATATTATTTTTGGTATCGGTGTACATCAACGTTGTTGGTTTTATTTGGATTAGAATGTCAATTAAGTTTTAATTTGGTTTATATTTGACTTAATTAGAGTTACGTTTTGGTTTGAATTTGCATCTTGTTCCTTGTAATAACCTTCAAAAATCATGAAATTCTCAACTATCAGAGTATGAGGGGAGAAATAAGCTTACCCACTAGTGTATCGGCCGATATTTTCGTCCTTAAAAGCAATTACATGAACTTGCTTACTTGAGTTAGACCACTTGCTCCAAGTTTCCTTCAAATAGGTCTTCTCAAAGGTTGCCTTCGTTTTTGGAAACTAATCTAGTTGAAAGTTTAGGCATCTACTGGACTAAAATTAGTGTAGGTGGATTTATCTACAGGGTTTTGGCCCTGTGACATTTACCACCATTTGAAATTGGGAAGTTGCTGTCATTGCCATTAAGTCTGGCAGCTGGGTCCGATGATGATGACAGAAGGGAAAGCTAGACCACAATTAGTGTGGCACCTACAGGACTGCACCAACTTTTTTACATTATTTAATAGGGCCGGCAGCTTATGAACATGCATTTTCAGTTAGGACAGGAGGCTGCCACAGAGTTGCAGCAGTTGGGTTGTAACATGGATGCATCACTCTCTGTTGATAGAGATGCAGAAATGCTTGATTCCGGTGGTAACCGCGGTGGTTGGATCATCTTTTTATTCATCATAGGTCTCTCTCTCTCTCTCTCTCTCTCTCTCTCTCTCTCTCTCTCTCATGGACATGACTATATATATGTTCATCACTTCTGTATGTTTGCAAAAATCTGTTTCTTAGAAAAACATGTGTTTTTTTCATTTGGACCAGGAACTTTTATGTGCTTGACACTTGCTGCTGGGGGATGGCAATCAAATTTGATTGTGTATCTGATTCAGGAATTTAACGTGAAGAGCATTGATGCTGCTCAGGTTTCAAATGTAGTCAATGGTTGCACTTGTTTATTTCCAATCATTGGAGCAATTATTGCAGACTCTTTTTCCGGCTGCTTCCCTGTCATCTTGATCTCTTCTTGTATCTCTTTTCTGGTAACAGCCTCACTCTGTCTCTACTCTTGCGCGAGCACGCACATACACCTTGACTTTCATTTTTAAATTGATTACCCTTGCAGGGACTGGTCCTATTAGTTTTGACTGCAACTCTAGACTCCTTGAGGCCTCCGTCATGTGATGACAGATTGAGCTTGTGTGAAACACCATCAGAATCTCAGTTTGCAGTTCTCTATGCCGGTATAGCTCTGGCATCAATTGGACTCGGAGGCACTCGCTTTACTATAGCAACAATGGGTGCAAGCCAATTTGATAAACCAGAAGAGCAAGGGATTTTCTTTAACTGGTTTTTCTTTGCAATGTATACAGCTTCTGTTATAAGTTTTACAGCCATTGTATATATTGAGGACAATGTCAGTTGGGGCTTGGGATATGGCCTATGTGCTCTTGTAAATTTGATTGGTTTACTCATTTTCTTATCGGGAAGCAATTTCTATCGTCGGGATAAGCCACAAGGCAGCCCATTTGTGAATATAGTTCGTGTTCTTGTTGCAAGCATCCGGAAAAGGAATGTTCTGCTCTCATCCAGAAGCGAGGATTATCACCACCACAATGATGGAGAGGCAAAGATGGTTCCTGAGACACATAAAAAGAGCTTGAGGTGCGACTTTGATTTTATAAAAAGCATCCTATTTTCCTCTTTATAAACATATTCACATCAACCTTCCTATTTCTTAAGAAAAATGGAACAGTCGGTACTTTTTTGTTCTTTTGATGTAGGAGCAAATCATTATAGAACAAAGCGGAAGAAAAAGTACTTTACAGTTTATACTCGGTTTTATTTTCGTTATCTTTTGGATGGAGGAAAATAGTATAGTGCACTGGAGATGATGGTAGCTTTTCTGTCTGATGGAAAAGAAAATAAAGTTGAAGATAGATGATCTTGAAGCTTAAACAACTTTTAATTTGCTTCTTTTGACTAAAAGACACAATTTTACGTATAAGATACATTTATCTTCTATTGCTTGGTTAGTTGGCCACTTTGGGATGTTTGATACACCTTTGGTGAACAGCTGCAGTGTTCACTTTGTGCGGAGTCAAAGAGGAAGGAAACGTTTTCTCCATGCCATATTCTATCCGTTATTATCATCACAATGACGTCATGACCACGTCATGGTAATGTCATAACAGCCTTGTTATTCGGCATGCACCACACCGGCCTGCTGGGCGCCTAGGCCTAGGCTTAGGCCGGGGCGAGACTAATTAATTAGGCTGAGGAAAGGATATTAGAAACTTTGTTGAGTTTGGGAGTTCAGACAGTGCTTTTCCTCTAAACCCTTGACAGTCATTTTTATTGTTGCAGCTTCATAAAAAGAAAAAGAAATGACAATTTCACTTTGCTCTCTTGTTGCAGCTTTCTAAATGGTGCAGCCCTGAAAACTGAAGGCGACTTGAAACCTGATGGCTCAATTGCAAAGCCATGGAGCCTGTGCACATTCCAACAAGTAGAAGATCTCAAAACTGTCATTAGAATTTTCCCTTTGTGGTCATCCAGTATATTTATAAGCACCCCAATAGCAATCCAAAGCAGCTTAACAACCCTCCAAGCTCTAACCATGGACCGTCGCATCGTGTCACATTTCAAAATCCCAGTTGGATCTGTGCTAGTCTTGGTTCAATTATCTACTTGCATCTCTCTCCCAATAATTGATCGCTTCCTATATCCCGTATGGAAAAAACTGACCAATCAATCTCCAACTCCCCTCCAAAGACTAGGAATAGGCCATGTCCTAAATATCATAAGCATGGTTGTTTCAGCATTAGTGGAGTCAAGGCGTCTCAAAACAGCCCACAGCTCCACGCTGCCAATGTTGGTTATGTGGTTATTCCCACAGCTGGCCTTGGTTGGCATTGGTGAAGCCTTCCATTTTCCGGGGCAACTTCAGTTGTGCTATCAAGAATTTCCAGCGTCGCTTCGAGGCACAGCGACTGCAATGGTTGCAATGACAATAGGCATTGCTTTCTACATGGGCACGGCTCTGATTGGTCTTGTTCGGAGGGTTACAGGGTGGTTGCCGGATGACATAAACCAAGGGAGGCTTGACAATGTGTACTGGATGGTAGTTGTGATTGGTGCGCTGAATTTCGGTTATTACTTGTCATGTGCCAAGTTGTACAAGCATCAGAATGTTAGTGAGGGAGTAGAAGGTAGTTCAGGCTCTGATGGTTGATGCTTATGTTTGCTAATTAAGAATTAAGATCGAGCAAGTGTCTTGGAGTCTACTACTAGAGAGGAATTGTGAGTAAACAGTATCTTTTGATTTTCTAGGCAGACAATAACTACTCGTTAATCTATATAAAGAATGTCAAAAAGATGAATTTGGATGTTGGAGTGAATGCTTAAAACTACTTTAAACTCTCCCTAAGTTTTCCATTAGTTAGACCTACATCCTCTATTGCTTTTGTTTTTCCTTGAATGTTAATTGAAGCATTTTATTACAAATTTACGAGTTATTTATTTTTTTGGTTGTTGCTAAAGTTAGGATGGGTGATGGGGTTTTCTAATACACACTTCCAAAGTAATGGGGACTCAAACTTTAAACCACTCATCTACAAGTCAAAGCACATAATATAACGATATAGGCAAATAACAGTAAAATATTCTTTTTTAAAATATATAGAACGATAAAATATTCACAAGATCACAAAATGTCATTAATTAATTAAATTTTAATAAATAAAACTATTCATTAAATAAAGATAAATAGTAAATTAAAAAAATTTCATATTAAAAATTTTTAATAAAAAAAGAGAAGAAAAAACAAAGGAAAAAATGGTCCCAAGAAAAAGAAGAGAAACAACGTTAAAGCCTGGTTCAAATTAGAGCACTTCCACCTCAATGGGGGAGGGCAGGCAATAGGGGGCCTCAGGCCCAAAAATCCCAGGGCCGCAAGGTCCAACCCGGGCAAAGGGTGGGACCCACCAACTCGGGCAACCCCATGGCAAGAATCGCTTGGGCTGTGGCGAAGGCTACTAACGTCACAATTGAAATCTAAATTATTTATTTATTTATTTTTAACTGTTGCCGAGTGAATTTCACGGAGCAAAATGATGGAATAGAGTTGAGCATATCAGATTATGAGTTGTCTATGGTTACTATACTAGGTTGAGCATATATGTCTTCATTGGAGCAAAATGATGGAATAGAGTTGGTACTCTTTTTGATATGCCTCAAATTGTAGAAAAACTTGTATGAAACGGAGATTGCACTGTTTTGCTATTCCTGACCAATCAAAGGCTATCATGTGAAAAAATTATCACGCATGGCATACCGTGATTTGCAGAGAATAGCAAAATAGTGTTATCCCCGTTTCATGTAAGTATTTCCCCTCAAGTTGGACAACTTTGCTGGGTTATGCTTCACATGCAGCTCACTATAGCAGTACTCTTATGTCTCAAGCTTTGGATTGGTGCTCCAAACAAAACAAAAATGCACTCTACTCTGCTTCAACTACAGCAAAATTCAACGCTTTTCTGCTTCTTTGGTTTAAACATTATTGTTCCAATCTCATGGTTGGATTCTCCACCCATGATCTTGCCAGGGGATGTTAGATTGTGTAGAACTAGGGTTGTGACAAGTGTCACCTATTGACTGATGCTTTAGAATTAGTTACTAAGCTGTTATAATCAGTTAGAGCCTTATAAAACTCAACTCTCTAATTGTATAGTTATCTGAGAAACAATATAGAAAAGTTCATCTTCTTCTTAATTCTTCTCTCTCTATTTCTCTTTCATTAACATATTCTAACTATAACTACTGGCCATAATATTAATGATTAATATAAAAGTACACATCAAGAAATGTATCATCTAATTAGCTAATGTGATTGAAAATGTGAGTCCTTTAACATTACACAGTCAATTTGAATAAAACAATATGTACTATAACTACCCCTCTTATAAAGTTAGGACCCATTATATTTGATTTGGGATTCTAGCAACATACAATATTCAGCTACAATAACTATCAATCAAAAGTGAATACAAAACTTGAATCTTTGAACATAGTAATTCTCCAATTGTTGAAATCGGAGAGATAGAGGATAAATAGCAGACATACTCAACCAAAAGGACATCCACATGACCCAAATAGCAGAAATGCAACTAACAATCTGAAATCCACCACATATCATAGTTGAGGAAATAGAACCTCCATAGCCAAACATGGAATTGAAGTCAACAAGTCAAATCAATCTGAACAGCCACACTTTGAGTAGTAATCTTACAGAAAACAAACAAATCCCAATCGATGGATCTTTAAATTCTCAAATCAATGGAGAAGTACGCGAAACAGCCACAATTCTACATACTTCCGCAAGAATTATTGTATGAGCCCATCATGTGACTTTGATATGCAACATATATGTGAGCTTTACTATAGTCGTAGCATAGACATGTTTTAAAAGGTAAATTATAAATGTATAAAAAGGGAAGTCGTGTATGACACAAAAATTCTTAAAACTCTAATATCATGTCATGTGGTTAGTTAACATCGTGATTAAATGTGATAATTCTAGCATTATTCTTTTTTGGAGTGAAAAGATGCATTATTGCTTATAAATGCCTAGCTGACTAGTGACTTAAAAGACATAATTATGCATCACATGGAACCCCCTAAATAGTCAAAACTCCACATATATATATATATATATATATATATATATATATGATCATATTGCAATCTTAACATCTCTTGGCTTGGCTTGGCTTGCAGGGCATTGTTCTATTAGCGTTGACCGAGACATTTAACTCGTTGAAGCCTCAACCTTGTGTGAAGGAACCAGAGCTATGCCAACCCACCTCCAAGCTACAGCATGCAGTCTTGTACACAGCTATAGCCCTAGCAACAATTGGGGTGGGAGGCACAAGATACACCATGGCAACAATGGGAGCAAATCAGTTTGAAAACCCTAAGAACCAAGCCACTTACTTCAACTGGTTCTTCTTCACCCTCTACGCAGCTACAGTGGTCAGCATCACAGCCATCGTCTATGTTGAGGACAATGTGAGTTGGAGATTAGGGTTTGGCCTGTGCGCCATTGCCAACCTTATTGGACTGGTCATTTACTTGTGTGGGGCCCGTTTCTATCGTTTTGATAAACCACAAGGGAGCCCATTTGTGGGTTTGGCTCGCGTGGTTGTTGCTTCAGCTCGGAAAAGGAATCTCCAGCACTCGTCTGGCGGAAGAAAGGATTATTACTATGGGCATGGTAGAGTGACAGATGACTTGGTGGGTTCTGCAACACCTAGCTCCAGCTTCAGGTACAAGCATTACTTTAAATTTCTAATGTTTTATTAGCTAACTTAAGATTTTAGGGTTAGTATAACATAGCATCAACCACGCTTTGATTTATCCTCTCTCATATGCCTTATCGTTATTGACCAATTTCGTAACAGTTTAAGATCCAATGATCGTCTAACATCTAAGCCATTTAGATTTCCTCTTGAGAAGATGTTGATGTTTTTTTGTTCACTAAGCCATTTAGGTAGAATAATGCATCTAAGTTAATAATGTACCTAATGAAGGACAAAAATTAAAATCTAATCTATGATCACAGTTTAATAACAAGTCATCTTGTCAGGGTTTAAAAACAGGTCGCCAATTAATATTTGACATGCTAGAGCAGGGAGTGGTCTTGGTGATCACCAATGTAAATTGATTCGTCAGGACAGGAGGAGGAGCTAGCACTAGAGATATTAGATATGGTGCAGTCAAAATGGTTGTGTTCATCATGGCGCACAATTGTGTAGAGAGATTTCATGTAAAGCAAATGCACTTAATTATTTGTGAGAGAAAAACAAAATGCACCAAATGCTTTAACTATAATGCTTTACGAAGTCTCATTATTTGGGTAGACTTTGTTGCCTAGTTGTCATCTCTTGGGGGCATATGATCCCTACTCATCCCTCTGTTATCGAAAGAAAATGATTTTTCTAGCTTTTAATCTAGTGGTATTTCTCTTTCTAATGTCGAAGGAGGTCCAAATTTGAATCCCCAACCAAAGTCCCATTTTCTCCACTTTTATATTAGGTGCTCCTAATAGCTTACTAATGCAATGACCCAATTGTTTACAAGAACAAAAACTTAATCTATGAAATGCAACAAACAGAAAAACTCAGCAAACGGCAACAATTGCCACAGATTCAAGAAGAAGACAGCAACACCAAGAGAAACTGCATTAAAAACCATCCAAGTATGAAAAAAAAATAAGTAAATTTAGGTTTTAGCCAAAAAAAATATTTTACTTTTGGAAAAAGCCAAAACTTTTTAAAAAGATAGAAAAACCTCTCAACTTTCAAATTAAAGACATGCAAATGTAGAACAATCGCCACAGATTCAAGAAGAAGACAGCAACACCAAGAGAAACTGCATTAAAAACCATCCAAGTATGAAAAAAAATATACAGAACCATCCAAATCATTTACTGCATAAAACATTTGTGTTGGTAATTCACATCATGGACAGAAATTGACAATGGATAACTGAGTTGGGAATTCAAATTCTATCTTGGTATTTCTCTCGGATCCTAGCAGTCTCTGCTCGTCTATCGTCACCGCGAAAAAACTCAGAAAATTTCACCAAACAAACATATACAAATTAAAACTCAAAAATACCTCGAAGCACTGAGCTGGCTTTGGCATCTGGCAAGGCGATGAACTAGTGACGAAGACAACTGAGACAGAAGCAAAGAGGTTGGATCTGATGGAGGTAGAGCTTCATCAGATCTAAAAGGACCTCCAGAAAATCAGAATCGATCAAAGGAAATCCACTACAGATCTAACAAACACTCAAAGTCTATGCCAAGAAAGACCTCCAAAAGTAGAAGCTTCCATTTTTTTTTCCGATGAAGGATGCAGAGGTAGGAATCTTGGGAAAAAAATCAAACAGACTTATTTTTTAAACTTTGCCATCAAAATAAAAAATAAAAGTCTTGTTTTTTTTTTTCTTTTTAACTTAGAAAAGTACACTACATATAAAAGGGAGGGTGGCTTGCGGTGGTGGTCATGGGGGAATGATGGAGAAGAAAATGGGTGGTTGCGGCGGTTATGGGTTCGTGTGGGGGGCGTGTTTGTCTGTGGGTTCTGGGTTCGTTGGGGGTGGGTCTGTGATGGGGAATGGGAGGAGCTCGAATGAGGGAGAGGGAGAGAGAGACCACACACAAGATTGTTGTGTTCAAATTCGTGGTTTTCAGAAACCAATTAGTTTTTTTTTAAATTTGGAATTATTCGTTGCGAGGAAGGGTGGCTTGCAGGTGGTGGTCATAGGGAATGGGGAGAAAGAAAACTGTGGTTCATGGGGGTGGGTCTGTGGGTTATGGGTTCATTGAGGGTGGTAGTCATGGGGAATCAGGTTAGGATGGGAAGGGTGAATGGCCTCGGGGTATAAAAAATTGAAGGAAGGGAGGTGGGGTATTGGTCTGGAGTGAAGGGTTGGTGGTCCTAGAAGGGTACGCGTCCGCATTGCACGGGAGAGATGATGAAGAATATGCCAAGGAGTTATACTCACTAGTCACTGTTACAGAGGTCCCTCCAGAGGGATTTACTAGTTTGGGCACCAAGGTGATCGACGAAGAAGACTGGACTGAACTAGTTTAAATCCCTTGTGTTTTTTTTCCCTTCTAGTTAGGTAATTCCAATTTTGGCTGTACTTTTATTTACTTGAGGATGTGTACCGGTTTTGTCCGTCTTGGAAATTTCTTCTGTTCAAATTTTTCGGAATTCTTCTTTTTTGTGTAGAAAAGCCATAGGATTTTTTTTTTTTCATTTTTTTTTTCCTCTAATTTTTTTTAAAAATATTTTTTTTAATGATTTGACGGATTATTGGATGACATGTTGTTGATTTAGACGGTAGGGGGAATTGAGAATAAAATTTAGTTCGAGCCTTTAATTAACCAAAAAAAAGGTCAGGGGGTAATTAACTAAAAATGCCTTCTCACTTGCATCCTTAATTTCTGGTATTAATTATGTTTAATGGGATATCTAGCACTCTTTTGAACTTTTCCCTTTATCTATGGTGATTTATTTCACTTCGTATTCCTATCACTTAGCATCTTGCAGTATATAAAAGGCCAAATATATAAATTTAGGCGTGCCTTCTCAGACTCTCCTAGCTTAAAATGTTTCTACAGATAATAGTCTACTGTTTCGGATATCAGAAACCTCGACAAAACATAGACCATTATAGGTTAAGTCAATTGACATTGACTTCAAAATTAGTTATCTACAGAGGATCTTTAAAATCAAAGGTTGGTTTGTCTCTCTTCCCACATAATGTATAATATATATACTAATGGCTTCTAGTTTGAGGATGAAATAGTGAGCCTAAACTTTGGCAATCCATTGATGTTCTGGAGAGGAGTGTGTTATTTTGGGATAGGAGCTGATCATGTTCTGGAGAGGATTGAACTTGTGTTGAGTTCCAATTAATCTTAATGTTAACTTAACTAATTTTCTAAGTTAAAACTCTTTCGTTTCTTGCTTGGTTGGAAGTGGGAACTAATTAGCCATGATGGAAAATACTTGCCCTAATGCCAGGATTGGGATTGGAACTTGGAAGGGAAGGGTGAGTTTATAGAAAGTGGTTTTTGAAGATAGTGAACTATATTATATATTACCTATCAAAAAGAAAATGAAATGCTTTAATATGCAGCTAGTTTTCTATGCTTTCATTTCATATTTCCATCCATACAGAAAGTAAAACTCATGTGTGTTTGTAAACGCCTATATTTGTACGTGTCGAAGACCACCTAAGGCCATCCCCATTGGGGACTCTACAGGGGGCTGCACCACCATTGTATTGGGCTGCAATATATAGCAACTGAAGGAAAAAGGGCATCCCTAGTGGTTCAATTTTGAGGCTTTAAATGGTTGAGCCCAACTGGAGCTATACCCATATTTACGAACATATCATAATGTGTACACTAAATTGGGGTTATTGACCGAAATGGTCCTCAAATTTTGCTCTGGTATCATTTTGGTTCACCAACTAAATTTTTCGTTTCAATGGTCCCTTCTTCATTTGGTATCAACAAGGTCATACCATCAAAGTCTGTTAATATTGCCGTTAAATTTAAGGGTAAAATTATCCATCTAAATTCAAATATTAATATAATAATTAAAAATTAAATGAAACTATTATAGGAACTTGTACCAATTTTAAAATTTTAAAAAATGAATCTCACCACCACCAACAATAAAACACTCACAAATCAAATCATACCTAGCTAGTCTATGTATTGCTCGTATTTATTTTCTTGAAAGAGATTCTTACGGACATTTACAATACAGGAGAATGCTAGCTATACATTCTATATCAAAAGTTATTTTCAAGTAATATGAAACACCGTCACGTGATAACTAGTCCACATGTCATACAGAAAATACAAAATTGAATGCAAAAGACCTAGTTGCAATACACGATATCCTAAGAAATGCATATGGAATTAAGAAGTTGTATTGGAAGAAGTAAAGCTTGTCATTGACGTTGACGTATGCAAATTTTGTGGGCAAACTTGTAAGCAATTAAGTAGCTCATTTCTTTGCAAAATAAGATTTATCTTGTTTGAACTTTTTTCTGTAAATTTTGGAGGAAGGGTCACTCCCACATGAGATCATTTCGTTAGGCACAGGGCATGCTTCTTTAATTAATTTGCAATATGCGTGTTTCAGACTTCATCAAAAAAGTATATCTAATTGGACTGCCATCTTCTTGTCTTTATCCTGACATCGCGTGTAAAATCATTCATTCCTCTCCCTTGTTTTCTGGAAATGGCAACCCAATTAAAATTTTGTTATTGTTGTAACTGCGGCTTTTGCCTCTTTTTCTAGTAAGACCATCTCCAACCATGTTGGGGCTAAACTCAAATTTTCACCCTTCAAAATACAACTATTCATGTATTTTCAGGACTCAAAATTTTTTTTCCTCCAACCTTGTAGACTCATAATTTGAGTCCGCAACTTTATTAAATTGTTTAAGAATGATTAACCCCTAAATTTTGATTCTTGTTAATTTTTCTTGACATTATTTTTGTTTCAACACTCGTGATTTAATTTTCTAAACATTTTAACCTAAAAAAAATAAAATTCCAAAACATAATTGAATTTCACTTAAAAAATAAAAATAAGTACAATACTATACGTATGCTCGGAATAATTCGAACTCTTCATTGAATTATGTACGTGTGTTTAAATTATCTAAGCATTTTTAAATAAACGACAATCATTAAATTTTGCCGTTGAGATTGCTTAAAATTAATCATGATTATTGATTACAAATATAGTTGTTGGAATATTTAAAATAAAACCAAACAAAAAAAAAAAAAAAAACAAAACAAAGAATATCAAAGTTACAAAGATATTATACAGTTAGAAAAAATAATAAAAAAACAGATTTTGGGCCCACAAAATTATCAGTCCAGCAAAAATGGGACTGATTTGAGATTTCTCAAATTTCCACCCCCCAAAATACATGGGTTGGAGATGGTTTTTGGAGGCTAAACTCAAAATTTGAGTTTTCACCCCAAGGGTTGGAGATGGTCTAATGATTTTTATAAATAGCTAGGGAACCTAAAATAATTAAAAATCTACAAGGGCATAAGATAATTGAATGCGGGGTACATATGGGAGATATTATACAAGAGTTGGTGATGAGTTATTAACTCTTGCTTGGCGTACCACACCAATACAATGGGGTTCGCCTCTATTAAAAAAATTGTACACAATATAATTAATATAACTAGCATTTTCGTTAACCTATTAAGTGGATACTGGTAATTTAAATGAAAAAGTTTTGTTAAGTACCAGAACTTTCTTAATGAAATACATACAATAATAACGTCATGAAGGACTCTAAATTTAACAAACAGAAATTCAGGACACCAAAAATATAATAGCAAATATACTGCAGACGTGTTTTGTGGGTTGTGTAGAATTGAAGGATACTCAAATATATATATTAACCCGTGCAACAGGTTCATGTTAAATATCACACTACAAGTTGTAAGCACATCAGCAACTTTGAGGTGGCGTAAATAGTTGACCCTCCAACATGGATGAGTCCCTTTCCCACAATGATGAAGCCCATGCATCATCATCGCATTCCGGTCGCAGGCGCGGTGGTTGGATCACTTTCCCATTCATTACCGGTCTCTCTCTTTCTCTCCATCTCTTTCATTTTATTAGTTTGCTAACTCACTATAGTGTTAGTGTAGTGATTGTCGAACATGTCCGAGTTATGATTATGAACTTCCATATTGCGCAGGGGCTTTGGTAGGCCTGACACTTACAGCCGGAGGATGGCTCTCAAATTTGATTGTATTTCTGATTGAGGAATTCAATGTAAAGAGCATCGATGCTGCTCAGATTGCAAATGTGGTTAACGGTTCTTCATGTTTTTTCCCAATCATCGGAGCAATCGTAGCTGACTCTCTCTTCGGCTCATTCTCCGTTATCTCAATTTCCTCCTGCATTTCCTTGCTGGTAATAAAATAGTCAATCTCTTAGTACATGCTTGTTCCGTCTGTGCCTGTTCTTTTGCTGCTGATTTATGTGAACACATGAACAAAACTTTTGATATGTACCTGATTTTAGTTGCTATATTCACTTTTATTTGGCAATTGCTAGCTAAGTACTTGGGTGGAAATGCTTAATTGAGGGGCTTAAATTGAGGGACAAGTTATATATTCACATTTAATGGTTGAATTTAACAATATAACATCGTTTGGTCAATCTGATCTTAGATTGATCACGTAGAGATGAATTATCTAACAATATAACATATCAGATATCAGCATAACCTTTTAACTCGTTAAACTTCCTGCATAAACTTGGATTCAAATATTTTGTAGGGCATAATTGTCTTAGCATTAACCGCGACGCTGAATTCGTTGAGGCCTCAACCTTGTGTCGTGAGATCAGAGTTATGCCAACCCACTTCAACATTACAAGATGCAGTATTGTATACTGGTATAGCTCTAGCTTCTATTGGCTTGGGCGGTACCCGCTATACCCTAGCAACAATGGGAGCAAACCAGTTTGACAAGCCTAAGAATCAAGAGAGTTTCTTCAACTGGTACTTCTTTACTCTATACTCTACTACAGCTGTAGCCCTAACAGTTATTGTCTACATTGAGGACAATGCTGGATGGAGATGGGGGTTTGGCCTATGTGTCCTTACCAACTTAATCGGCTTGGCCGTTTTCTTAACTGGAACCCGGTTTTATAACATTGATAAGCCACAAGGAAGTCCATTTGTTGCTTTAGCTCGTGTTGTTGTTGCCGCTTTTCGAAAAAGGAAACTCCAGCTCTCCTCCGAAAGCAAGGATTATTACGATAGACATGATGGAGTGAAAGAAGGCGTAGTGACTGGAACACTTAGCACCAGTTTCAGGTACAAACTTTACAGGGTTAATTACTTATATCGAAAAGTTATGCTATCTTACCAAACTTTTGTTGTCAGATAAATGCTTATGTTGTCAAAGAGTGAATCTTGGTCATCTTAGATTTGTAGTTTGGCGCAAGACAACAATTTCTTTTTTGTTTTTTTTTAAAAAAAACTAGTCAATGTCGTATAATATAGAAATCACGTAGAAATATGGGTTGAGAGCAGTCCCGCCTGCCCAGGGGCAGTCAGTGCGACTGCCCTGGGCCCATTTTTCAAGGGGGTCCCAAATTTTTTATTATTATAGTAAGTGTCATATTATATTATATAAATTGATTTAATATTTTTTCATAATTTTTAAGAATAGGATATTGAGATGAATATGAAATTTTGGAACAAAGGATCCATGACGAGAGTTTTAAAAGAAATTCTTTGATATTGGCTTGACTTGCATTCTTAAATTTCTTTGACTCACTGGTATGGTATCCATAGTTGGACATTTGTTTTCATTATTTAGGAATATGGAAGACATTGCTCGAAGTCTAAAAATATTTTCGAATAAATACTTTCTCAAAAAACCCAATGCTTAGTTGATAAAACAAGAAGTATACTAGTATTAGTTATTAATGTGTGTAAAAGCATACTTTAGATTTTCGCCCTGAGCCTTTGAAAACTCAGGACCGGCCCTAGTTGAGAGATCAATTCAATTTGGACTATAGAAATGCAAACTTGATGTCCCCTCTTCGCATACAGATACCTAAACCGTGCAGCACAGAAAATTGAAGGAGACATCAGATCAGATGGTTCCATTGCAAAACCATGGAGACTAAGCACAATGCAACAGGTCGAAGATTTCAAAACAATTATAAGAATTTTACCATTATGGTCAACAAGCATATTCTTAGGTACCCCATTAGCAGTCCAGACCAGCATGATAGTCCTGCAAGCTCTAAGCATGGACCGTCACATTGGGCCTCATTTCAAAATGCCATCTGGCTCCGTTATAGTCATTGTCCTACTTTCCACAGCCATCTCTCTCACCCTTATTGATAGGTTCTTATGTCCTGTGTGGCAGAAGCTGACTGGTCGATCTCCAACGCCCCTCCAACGTATAGGATTAGGCCACGTGTTAACTATTCTTAGCATGGCTCTTTCAGCACTAGTAGAGTCAAAAAGGCTCAAATTAGCCAAAGCGAACCACCTCCAACCTGTTGTACCAATGCTGGCCGTGTGGCTTTTCCCGCAGTTGGTTTTGGCAGGTATTGGAGAGGCATTTCATTTTCCTGGACAAGTTGCATTGTTCTATCAAGAATTTCCAGTGTCTCTTCGAAGCACATCGACGGCGATGATCTCGTTGGTCATTGGGATTGCATTTTATTCAAGCACAGGTGTAATTAATTTGGTTCAGAGGGTCACAGAGTGGTTGCCAAATGATATAAATAATGGGAAGCTAGACAATGTGTATTGGATGTTAGTTGTTGTTGGGGTGCTCAATTTTGGTTATTATCTAGTGTGTGCTAAGTTGTACAAGTATCAAAATGTTGAGGGTGTAGATGTTAATTCTGGCTCTGCTGATAGTGAAAAGTGATGTTGTCAGTCCAATATTATGTATTTCTACTATTGTGGATGAAAGAGATTCGTATGTATTAACTGTTGAAAGGATTATCTCACATCTGAAAATGAAAGCCTTACCTTAATAGTTTAAATGATCTTGAGTTTTTCCATTTATTGTCAATTAATTTTGGGTTACATGATTAAATTATTTTATTAACATTGAAATCGATGTGTGGAGAAGATTATTTTTCTTTTTCATTGTCTTAAATTTCAAACTCTGCCACAATGTAGAAAAGAAAATTGCACGAATATAATAGAAATTATATATATATATATAAGAGCACTTCCACCCGTGGTGTCATGGTCCCATATCAAAGGACAAGGGCAAGGAAGGTGACACTATTCTCGTGAATAGTGACTGCCCTACCCTTTTCTATTTTGCTTTTCCACCCACTGCCATAACAAGTAAAAGCAAGCATTATTCACATGAGATATGAGGAGAGAAATTTGTATGAAATTTGGTGTGGGAAGTGAAGAACATGGCTAGGTATTTATAGAACAAATATTCTGAATATTTTGGTATTTTTCCTTCTTTTTTTGTGTATTTAAATTGGTCGTTGATGTCAACATGAGATCAGCAAATCCAAACAGCAGCTCAATCAATTCTTGCCTTTGGACTAACCTGGGTAAATGGGGCTCATCTTTGCCCAGGCTACCTTTCATTGTTGGGGGCTTGTTACATGACTGGGCTCCCTTTTGCCCCGGCAAATAAGCACCGGTGAAAGTGCTCTAATAGAAGAGGATTATTGGAGTAAAATTCTTATTATTAGCTCCATCTTTTAGATTATATGCAGAGTCAAAGGATTATCTGAAGAAAGAAAGAAAAAAAAAAGCTAATTATCTTGCAATTAGTTTGTAAAAACAAACGTGCCATAACATATAATATGATGATATTTACCAAAAATAAAAAATAAAAGGACATATACAACCAACCCTGGTCCCTGCCTTTGTTGCCTATAATGGGTTGGGTGTTCTGACCAAAAACTTGATGTGGTCTATACAACTAACTAATTTTGACCATGGATGTGTGATCAATTGTTACATAGTAACTATTTTTACTTTTATTTTTCCGAAAGTTGGGCTTAAGACTATAGCCTATAGCCCATCCAATCTTGTGGCTGGCTCCCTGCCTGCCTACTTGCTTTGTCTTGGAAAGAAGCGTCTCGCGATAACATCTTTCCCATGAATTGAGAATTTGACTTTGCCGCTGTCGTCTACGCCAACAAGAATTTTTGTGATGTCTGAGGAAGATTTAACAACAACACGAGCAAACAGTGGCTGCGAATTTCGCTCGTCTGCTCCCATACATATTGCTTCTATACACTCTCCAAATTTCCTACAGATAATATACACGACGCCTTAAAACATTTAATTCTAATCTTGTCGAAGCTGATAATAAAATAATAATAGAGAATAACAAAATTACTTGTAACATCTTAACTAATCCTGCGTTGTACCGTCTCTAAATAGAGATTCGATCCAATGCGGCATGTGAGAATGTGATCAGTTACCATGTAACAAACATAGAAATACTCTAACTAATACGAAAAAAGAGAGCAGAGAAGCACCTTGTAAAGAAGCCTCTGAGTTCTTGTTCTGAAACAGGATGGCCCCTTGAGAAGGTCAAGAACAAAGTTCTTTCATTCTTGTCAGCATTGGGGTGGTGCCGATCAGGTCTTTCATCACATGCTTCTTGGGCTGGCAACGAAGGTTGAGCCTCAACAACATTAGGATCAACGCACAAATTAAGTGAATTTTGAAACCCTTGTTGCACTCTTAGACCATTCATCAAATGCAACAAGGGTTGCTGGGAAACAATAGGTTGTGGAATAAAAGCCAAATATGGATATATTGGAACTATATCGCTAAAAGCTCTCTCACACACTTTGTTCACAAATTCCTCCATGATTTGCTTGGTTTGCTCCTTCTTGTTAAACACAGAACTTAGTGAAACTTTTACGGGAACAAGAAGACGCAGTTTCGGAAACTGGCTATCGATGTCCTCGAACGGAGGATGAACGCAATCTGAATACAAACGTTTCAATAACTCAAAAGATTCGTTTGCCAAGTCATTGAAGAATGGATCGTGCAAAAATAAGGTATTCACCATAAATTGCTGGCCAATACTTTGTCTTTCAAGCGTGTACCAAAGGGCTACGATATACTTGGATAGGATAGGGTCAAAACCTAATCCCACCAAGAGTCGATAATATATGTTGCGATCGAGTGTATGGAAAAGCTTAAGTTCTTGAAGCGCTCTGTCAGAAGATTTCATGGTGATATAAGTGGCAGTACTTCTTGGAGTGGTTGGGGAGAGAGAGAGGCTTTGGATTTTGAAAAGGGTTGGCTAGGGTTTTAAAAAGGGGTGAATATCGGTCCTGGGGTTCATTGACAAGCAAGGCACCTTGTTTTATAACAACTCTAAATCAGTACCAAAAAGGGACTCTAATTTTTAACCAGTAAAATTCTCCCTCACGATCAAGGAAACTTGATTTCTCTTTTTCAATTAAACCCCAATTAAGTTTTTATTGTTTTATTCTAATTAGGCAAGTTCCAAAATTTTGTTGCTGAAGCAATTTTGTTGGCTCTTGAAGTTCCAGAGATTTGATGTTTTTGTGATGCTGCTGAAGCAACACAATATCTTTCATGTGCCCCAGTTGATAGGTGAGTATTATGATTGCTTGTTCTAGGTTTTGCACGTTTTGCTATATTTAGGTTTCCTTATTTCAATTGACTTCTTTCTTCTATGAAATTAGGTTTCCTTATTTCAATTGAAAAAAAAAAAAGTTGTTCTATTTTGGTTTAAATAGAACAACTCTTTAAATAAAGCCAAAAGAATAGTGGTATACTGAAACTCAAGAGCAATGGAAACACATGAGCAATTGAGTAGCAATTCATTGATTTTATAGGAGTGGGAGAGTTACAATTCCTTGCATATAAGGATCCAAAACAAATGAAGAAAGAATATGTAGCAATTGTGGTGCCATGAAAGCATTAACTTTCTTCATTTATTTTTGGGTAATGGAGGACGCGGATACAAAGCACATGGGGTATTGAGTCAATTTCAAATTCATGGGGTTAAATGAGATTTTTAGTGAAGCACACGGGGCATATCAATAAACAAGCCTTTATTTTTATTTTTATTTATCCTTATATGCAATTGTTGTAGCAATTTGTGGGTTACGAAAGCAATTTGGCAGGGGATCCAAAAGCAGTTCGTGTGTTATAGTGTGCATGCACTAAAAAGTTTTGCAGGACAACTATTACCTCTCCGGCTGCTTCAAGCGCAGCTAACCATTCATCCGAGAATGGAACGACATCTGATGGAAGCTTTATTTCTGGGGCATCTTGTTTCCTATCACTTCCAGACTTCTTACTGCAAGACAGGAAAATTGATTCACTCACAGAACTTTTGTACCATCTAAAACAATCCATAAATCATGTGAACCAAATAGCTCAAAACACACAAGGACACCACATGCAATTGCACACATACAAGTAGATAAAACTGATCTAGGCTTTTTGGTACATACAGCTCTTTTCTTGCCTCATTATCTTCTGTGGGGTGCAAGGTATCTTCCAACTCATGCTGCAGTTCACGGTTAAAAGTATGACTCTCTTCTAAGATATTAATTCCAGTCTCCAGATTCCTTATCTGCCAAAGTTTTTCTGCTCATCAATAATTAACTTCAATATCCTGCAGAATTCTTCCACTTGATGATCTCGGATCAAGCGATAACAGATGAGCATATCTATATGGAATAAATATATTTGAATCCCACCCAGGTGGTAATGATTTGTATTTTTCTAATTACCTAAAGTTCATTGTCATTGGCCTTTGGAATTTGAAGCTGAGCAGATATGTTCTGTAGCACAAGTAGAAGAATATGAAGAAGGCCAGATTCATTGCCTAACTCAACTCTAGCTATAATTATCACAAGAAATGGAAAATGAATATATTACCCAAAGGACTATGCACCATTAAATTTTCTAATGCTAACAAGTTCAATCTTAAGGCGTCAAAGTTGAAGTGCATGTTGTTCTCTATAAATTTGACTGCTTATGAATTTCTACTCCTGCTCAAGATACGATAACAGAAATGATAAATAGACGCCGCACTGACCTGATTTGCTGTTAGCAGCACTCTCCTACTAGAATTTGATCCCCAGGCACCAACTACACATGTGCAAGCATGGCTGCCAACATACTTTACATACATAAATACATTTACATTTGCAAACATGCTTGCAGGCACCTGCATTTGCAACAATGGTTAAACATCTTTCTCAAAAGCTTGATTCCCTTTTTCTCTGGCTACCCTTTTGCATGACTAAACAACTATAGCTTTAATAAGCGACTGATAGGAATGCTCCCACCAATTTTTATTAAGCACAACGCAGAACACACACACAAACGCAATCCAATACCACAATCTTGACAGACAAACTATATGAGCTGCAACTGTTTGTTTTTAAATCTTACGAAAAATCAGACGGTACGTAGTTACGAACTGTTGATGTATTCATCAATGGATTGTCGATCCCCATTCAATTAATTAGGTGGGAGCTTAAAAATAGTATTCTATCATGGGTCAAATATACATATATATGCCAGAAGTCTATCTAAATTAGCAAGATAACTTCCAATCCTCTCAACATTCTGTCAGGTGTATAAATTTCTCCAACTAATCGTAAATACAATCTGCTACAGGTGCCAATTAAGAAAAAGGAAATACCAATTGGACTTCCTAGTCTAGTTCCTTCTAGATTCTTCTAGAGTTATCCTATTTCTAATCTAGTACTACAAGAACGACACTTGTGCATCATGGATAGACAGAGAGTTAGAGAGGCTCAATCCACACCACTTTTCCAAAACAAAGAAACAATTGGAGAAAAAGCCTATCAGATAAACAATTCAATTTCTCATATCTAATCAGACGTAATTCCTCACCCAACAAGCTTTGGTCCGTCGAATCTCCACATTCAACCGCCACAGCCCGATTACTCACCCATCTCGGCTTTCTGCATATTTCAGCACACAATCAAACACCAGGCACTCAAATATTTCCGTTTCCCCTTTCTCTCCGTTGCTACATTTTCTCGGCAACCAAACAGAAACAATGGAATGAGGAACAGACGCGATTCATATAAACCTGAAGAGCAGCTTAGATTTTTCGTCAACGCCAGCATAGAGATGAGCGAAGGCATCGTTTGAGGTCGCGCTGCTTCTCGAAGTCGTACTTGTCGTATTTCTCCTTTCCTCACAGAATGAGAAGAAAATATGGCTGCGTTTGAGAGAGAATCGCTCTCGTCTCGTTCTCGTTCAGGCATTCTCTCTCTCTCTCTCTCTCTCTCTCTCTCTGCGTTTGTTCTATTTCTCGACTTGGGGCTGGGCCTATTAGTTTCCAAACGAAATAAGGAAAACTAGTCTCCAACGGCTATTCTTTATCTCCAAGTAACTGCTGGATTATAAATATAGTCGCTGCCATCAACACAGTTGATCAAAAATAAGCAAACAAACACTTGAACAAGAACCAAGGTCTTTTCTCTACCTCTCTCTGTCTCTCTCTCATGGCTAATTCCGGCGTGACGCAGCTGCTCGGCTTCCGGTTCGACCCCACGGACCCAGAAATTATCGGCTTCTTTCTCTACAAGATGGTGGTGGCGAACAACCCTCTGACTTTGATGCCGCCATACAACAAGGTTATAAACAAGTGCAACCTCTTCGGCAACAAACGAGAACCCTCAGAAATTTGGAGAGATTACGGAGGGGATCAACTTGACGATCAAGACTTGTATTTCGTTTCCGAGCTCCAGAGAAATGGTTTGCGCATCCAACGCAAGACTGGCCGCTGCGGTACTTGGAGTGAAACCGAAACCTACCAAGATGTTTAAAGATGAGGTGGATGGGGTTATAGGTAGAAAACAGAAATTCCGGTACGAGAACGGCAATACTTCGGAGGACCACGCCGGCTGGCTTTTGGATGAATATAGCCTTTCCTAAAAGGGCTGCAAGAATCGTACAAGTCGTAATTGCTATGATTTTGACGTTGTGATTTGTCGGCTGAGAAGGAAGTGCAATACGGACAAGTCCGGGAAAAAGAGGAAGTGCTCATCTCAAGATCAATCAAACAAGAAGATGAAAAGAGATCAATCTACAAAGGAGATGAAGACTGAAAATTCAGTGGGGCCGCAAATTATGAATGATGAGAGCAATCAGTTGATGATCAACGACATTACAACTTGTGATCAAGATGATTTGATCGACACCAACCATAAAAGTTTCGACATTGATGAACTCTTCGTAAAACTAGACCGCAAACCACCATTGTTACACTCGCAGCAACTACCTCAGATTGTTGAAAGCCTACTTCTTGCCTCTGTGTTAATCAATTTGATGGACCACTGGAAGCAGCCACCAGCAATCTGAGTAATTTTGAGTATAATAGCGATCAACTAGCAAGATCAACATGGCAACATAATATGAATGCCGATGATCATCAAGATCCGAATTTACTCTTCACCGTCGATGAATTATTGGCAGAAGATGCAGAGCCTTTGTCAACTTATGCGCTCGATGATGTTTATAATGTTTAGACCAAAACAGTTGTTGGTCCAAATCCTTTATGGATCAGACTTACAATTCCTATATATACTCATCAATAGAGGAGATCATAGCTGACAATTAGATATATTGTACAAGTGTAATTGGCTGTAGAAAAAAAAAAAATTGACTGCTCGTGGTAATTTCCATTCTTAGTACATGATATTGTTTCTTTATCTCGTTGAATTTCTGCATGCAAATTCCTTAATACCAATACAAAACTACTAACTATCTATTAGTTAAGCAAGTAATGACAGGTGAACCGTTGTGCAATGACAGTACAAACTTTGCACTATGTTAAACCAAAGTGGTAAAAAAGAAGCAAAAATAATAATAATAAGAATTGCTTGATTTTCTTTGTATGTTTCATAGCAAGATAATGTGACAATTATCTGTAAAAGTAGAAGAAAATGAGGAAAGAAGAATGGTGTCACACAGTTAGTGATTAGGCAGACTCCTCTTAATTAGGTCATTGAGAACTAGGAGGGACGTTGTTGGTATGTTTTGTACAATCAAATGGTCCGATTACTTGATTAGTTTTTCGTTTCACCTGAAATTCAACAATGGAAACACATGAGCTCATAGCAAAATAGATAATGCAAATAATAAAATTACATACTAAGCCAAAAGCACACCCCAAGAATAGATATTTAGTCATATACCCATTTTTAGCACTAAAACTATAAATAAACCCCACACTATTTAATTTCTATAAACAAACCCAAAAAATAACAACTGGCCCTATTGAATTTAATTTTGATTATTAAATTACTTTGATGCCCTATTGAGTGTTTTGAGTTTTTTTATGAAGTTTTTGAGTTGGGTTTGTTTTAAGAAATCAATGGCAATTTTGTAATTTAAAAGAAGTTAAAAGCCTTTTTGTTATGTTGTAAATGGACTTTGGGTGTGTTTCTAAAGTCATTTTCATATATTGTTTTTTTATAATTTAGGCTCCTATATTGGTATAATAGCAAATCACCCTTGTTTCTCTCCCTATCTCTTTGTGGGGGGTCCAAGTCTATGTATGGAAATGCAAACAACGAATAGATGATTGTCCAGTAAGCAAAACCATACCGGGGACCATGGACCTATTTGAGGTTCAGATTTGTTCGGGGGTGAATTTTGTACAGCACCACTTTTCTTTGTCAAAATTTCCTGCACCAAAACTTGGTATAAGATTTTTTGAAAAGAAAAACTTGATATAAGATTACAACATCAAATAAATTAAGGCTAATTGTCTTCCTATAAAATGTGTCTCTGTTTAAACCCAGAACCGCATTTCATTGATTTTAAAGAAGTGGGACAGTAGCATTACATACATAAAGGGTGCAAAACAAATGAAGAAAGCATATTTAAGAATTGCATTGCCACATCACAATTCATTGATTTTAAAGGAGTGGAGAGTAACAATTAATTGCTTATGAGGATCCAAAAGAAATGAAGAGAGAATATGTAGCCATTGTAGTGCCATGAGACATTTGGTAAATAAAAACAAAAAGTTATAAAATGCTGGTATGAATTGCAAAAATGCAGTTCGTGTGTTATAAGTTATAGTGTGCATGCACTAAAAAGCTTTGCAGGACAACTATTACCTCTCCGGCTGCTTCAAGTGCAGCTAACCATTCATCCGAGAATGGAACAGCATCGGGTGGAAGCTTTATTACAGGGGCATCTTGTTTCCTATCACTTCCAGACTTCTTACTGCAATCAGAGACAGGAAAATTAAATCTCTCACAGAACTTTTGTACCATCTAAAACAATCCATAAATTATGTGAAACAAATGGCTCAAAAGACAAAAGGCATTTTATCACACTTGCCATTGCGCACACATACAAGTAGATAAAATTGATCTAGGCTTTTTGGTACATACATCTCTTCTGTTGCCTCATTATCTTCTGTGGGGTGCAAGGTATCTTCTAACTCATGCTGCAGTTCACTGCTAAGAGTATGATTCTCTTCTAAGATATTAATTTCAGATTCCTCTGCCAAAGTTTTTCTGCTCAATACATTAACTTCAATTTCCTGCAGAATTCTTCCACTTGATGATCTTGGATCAGAGATGACAGATGAGTATAACTCCCCTTCGCAGGAACTATATGCCAAAGTAGAGGCAGAGTTTTCTTCATTGGTTGTTTTTGCAGATACATCAGACTCCACAGAACCAGCTTGATTGCTTAGCTTATTGTCATGACTGGACTTCGTACAAGTTTGAAGATTTTCTGATGATGGTTCAATCTTGAAGGAGCTGGTCACTGCAACTTCCATTTGTAAGTAGTCAGCCTTTTCCTCCAAATCAGGTCTGCCATCATGCATTGCTGCTGCTACTTTTGAACTCTTTGATTCAATTCCACAAGCATCACAGTCATCTAGACCAACCTCATGAACAGTTTCCTCAAATACCTTGCAGGAAGCGTTGTTTGCAAGCAAGGTTCCATTCAAACAAGATCCTGGATTAATGTCCTGGTACTCTCGTATGACACCAATATCTGAACTGAGATTGATCTTATCACTCTGCTCTACTGAAGTATCTTGCTGGCAATAGCTTTTGTCATCTTCAGTCTCTAGCTGAGGGACACCATAGCAACTTTCAACAAGTAAGTTGCAATCTTTGGTTCCAAAATCCTTGGGCTCAATTATGTCTTTTATCGCAGAGCCACCTGCAACTTGCACTTCCACATTTAGCTTGGACGTGAAGTCTCCCACACTATCCAATTTCAAAGAACAGTCTTGACAATGAAGCTGAAAGTCACTCATTGACTGTGAAGTCCAGGTTGTAACTCTCAACCACTGTTTCGTTGCTTTCAGATACTGATGCAGTATTATCCACATTCTGGGACTCCACTATTTCTGCAACATTAGAACTGAAATCTAGCATACCATGTGGTATTAGAGAAACGGTTCTGGAAACTTCTGATTCACTTCTGCAGGTACTAGTTCCTTCTGGTCCTTTTGAATCAACAAATTGAAGAAAAAATTTCTGCTGGGATTCTTCAGGGAAAATACTGAATCCATCCAACTCACAATAATTTAAGTGCAATTTATTTTCCTGGGAAACCTGTTCTCCAACATAGCAGGAATTTGGAAGGTCTAGCTGTTCAGGTTTTTCATTTCCACAATCAGTTCTCACCAGTTGACAATTTTCTGGAGCTGAAGTGCTCAGGTCAACATCAATCATTTCATCTATTAACCTTCCACAATTTTCTGGAGCTGAAGTGCTCAGGTCAGCATCATTCATTTCATCTATAAACCTTCCCCCTAAAGCCAGCATTTGTGCATCTTCCACATGTGGGTTCCTACTCTTTGTGTTAAATCTACTACCATCATCTTTTGCTTGGTTTTTAAATCTAGAGTCAGACAAAGCATCAGACCTTTTCAATTCAGATGCACTAGAATTTTGGACCTTTGGACTGACATCTGCAACCTTCACAGAATTGTAGCTCTGGATCTCTTCAGAAACTTGACATTCCTTGGTGAAACTACCCGTTTTTTCCCATATCATATGATCCTCATCAGAGATTTGGTTGCCTTCACAGGTCATAGGTTTAAACAGCTCAGCTTCTGCCCCATACAGTTCATTGATATTATGATCCCTGCTTGACTGATCATCGTATGCTATCAAGATGCCACCAGAAGAACTTGCCTCTTCAGATTTGGACTTTAAAAGGACACCACAATTCTTTTGTGGCAAGTCATGGGATTTTTCTTCAAGAAGTTGATGGATAGTTATTTTATTTTCGCCAGAAAAACAGGGAAATTTCACTGCAGAACTAAGATGGGGTGTAACATGGGGTTTATCCATATCTTTACTTTCTGGAGTAAGTACAAAAGCAGCCTTCACGCTATTGTCATCTTTATCCAATTGTTCACAGGATCCCCCCTGTAAAAGAGATTTATCAACATTCCTCTGAAATTCTACCTCTCCCATAGACTGTTGTTCTTCATGAACAGGAATGCTATTGAACTTTCGCTGATTCTCTGTCATATCATAACTATTTGAGCTAGATTGTACCTTCAGTTCCACCTTCTGCACATCTGTGACTTGTGAGAATGGTTCCACCTTGTCCTTTGTGGCAGAGTTAATTGTAGATAAAACTGAGCAACATGAACTTGAGCATTGGACATTAATATTTCCAATTAGAGAAAGGGTTCTGGAAACTTCTGATTCACTTCTGCAGGCACCAGTTCCTTCTGGTTCTTTTGAATCAACACATTGAAGAACATTTTTCTGCTGGGATTCTTCAGGGAAAATACTGAATCCATCCAACACACAATCATTTAAGTGCAATTTATTTTCCTGGAAAACCTGTTCTCCAACATAGCAGGAATTTGGAAGGTCTAGCTGTTCAGGTTTTTCATTTCCACAATCAGTTATCACCAGTTGACGATTTTCTGGAGCTGAAGTGCTCAGGTCAACATCATTCATTTCATCTATCATCCTTCCACCTAAAGCCAGCATTTGTGCATCTTCCACATGTGGGTTCCTACTCTTTGTGTTAAACCTACTACCATCATCTTTTGCTTGGTTTTTAAATCTAGAGTCAGACAAAGGATCAGACCTTTTCAATTCAGATGCACTAGAATTTTGGACCTTTGGACTGACATCTGCAACCTTCACAGAACTATAGCTCTGGATATCTTCAGAAACTTGACATTCCTTGGTGAAACTACCCGTGTTTTCCCAGATCATTTGATTCTCATCAGAAATTTGGTTGCCTTCACTGGTCATAGGTTTAAACAGATCAGCTTCTGCCCCACACAGTTCATTGACATTATGATCGCTGCTTGACTGATCATCGTATGATATTAAGACACTACCAGAAGAACTTGCCTCTTCAGATTTGGACCCTAAAAGGACACCACAATTCTTTTGTGGCAAGTCATGGGATTTGTCTTCAACAAGTTGATGGATAGTTATGTCATTTTCGCCAGAAAAACAGGGAAATTTCACTGCAGAACTAAGATGGGGTGTAACATGAGGTTTCTCCATATCAAAAGCAGCCTTCACGCTATTGTCATCTTTAACCAATTGTTCACAGGATCCCCTCTGTAAAAGAAACTTATCATTGTTCCTCTGAAATTCTACCTCTCCCATAGATTGTTGGTCTTCATGAACAGGAATGCTATTGAACTTTCGCTGATTCTCTGCCATATCATAACTACTTGAGCTAGATTGTACCTTCAGTTCCACCTTCTGCATATTTGTTACTTGCGAGAATGGTTCCACCTTATCCTTTGTCGGCAGAGTTAATTGTAGATGAAACTGAGCAACCTGAACTTGAGCATTGGACATTAATATTTCCAATTACTGTCCGATCATTGATAACATTTTGCTTTTTCCCAAGGGAAGAGGGCGGCCTCAATTCATGAATTGGATCTATGGAACCAACTTGCCTCAAATTAGGCATAATGCATGGCTGAGAGCTTGTCTTCAAAGGACTAGGCAAAGAAGAAGCTTTTGGCTGCAAACAATTTATCAAAAATATAGCAAAGGAAAATCAGACATATTGAGTTGAGAAAATATCATCTCTTTTATGCAGCTGCAGAACAGTTGTTTGAAAAATACCTGATGAAAGAAACTCAGTGATGGTGATGGCATCCGTAAACCTGATGGCTTTGATGTTGGGAGCTGAGTACGTGACAAGTTCACACCAGTATGAGGAAGAGGAACTGCAGGTTTTCTGGATCTGTCATCACAGCCATATGTTGCATGACCAGTAGAAGGAAGTGCTTGTTTTGAGATCGCCTCTGGAGCTGCAGTTTTCCGGGATCTGTCATTACGGCCATATGATGCATGACCAGTAGAAGGAAGTGCTTGTTTTGAGATCATCTGCGGAACTGCAGTTTTTTTGGATCTGTCATCATGGCCATACGATGCATGACCAGTAGAAGGAAGTGTCTGTTTTGAGATCACCTCGAAGCCATTATTTGCTTCAATAGTAGGTGGACATGTTATTTTGGTTGGTGAACCCTTCACCAAGCTGGCCTGCAAAATAATGGAAATTCACAACACAAGAAGCACATACATCTTTATTAATACCAGATTGTTGACGCAGTACAAAGGAAATGTCTATAGTCACACGTATTATTAGTAGTTAATTTACAAAGACTATTACTTAAGCTTCAAGCTCTCACCACATTTCTTCTGGCTTGCCGAACAGAACTTTTAGAAGTTAAAGATTTTCCAGGAGCAACTTTTGCATTATTTGGCCCAGTTTTGTTGTTGTTCAATTTCCCTGCTGCATGAGAGAGAAGTAGTTAACAGAATATAAACAAATAATTTCCATTTGATTCAAATGTGAAAATCTTATTTCTTTTTCTATATCTATATATATAAAGCAAAAGGCAGAGAACGGTAAAACATTCAAAATACCAGAAAATGCCCTTTGTTAATGCAAACATTAAGAATTGAAATTATTAATTAAATGAGTATAATATGGTAAATTCACACTTTTTCATATTTAAAAAAATTAAAATTAAAAGAAAAATCAGATAATGGATCCTAAATTTATGGAACACAACTACCCATTATCTTTTTTAATTCTAAAATAAATTTAAAAAATTTTAAAAAAGCCTCTCCGCGCGTGCGGAGAAGCTAGTCCTTTAAGAAAGTACGAACATGTTAGACTATAGGGCCTTCTAGAAGCAGTTAAATAAATAAATAAATCTCACTAATAAATGCAGTCAATATCTAAATATTTACCAGGGTGAGCAATCTGATTCCTCTTTAAATCATTTGCACCAACCATCACATTCTTGGAAGTCCTAGACAGCAGACAGGGATCAGGTTTTCGAACCGGTAATGTAGAAATTCTTGGTTCTTTAATCGGTGATTTCATTGTATTCACATTTGCAGGCCTTTTCAGAGTTCACATAAGTCAAGGCAAACCCTCCCAAAAATTCATTAACATAACAAAAGACTCACCAAAACTCTGACATATAGAAAAATTAATCAAAAGGATATGAAGAGGAGGCTAAAGGTCGAGGGCAACCACTGCGTTTTGAGCCACTTCTATTGATATCACGGGCTGAAAGCACCTTCCGCTTGGCCTAAAAATCAGAAACATGACTCCAATTGAACAATCTTCAACTTAAAGAAAACTTTCCCATCCTATAAGAGATTTGACTACTAACCGCAGAACCTGGGGCTGCATTATCTTTAGCTGATGAGTCACGCTTTGGTAATAAACTGCCACCAACAGTCCTATCTTTACTTGAAGGACTTTCCGGCAATACCTTGAATAATTTTTCTTCAATCACCTCTAGATCTTCTGAATCAGCAATGCTATTTGTGTCTTCATGGATAACTGACAGCAACCCATTAGAATTTGCACTTCCACTAATCAGGGATAACTCTTCGGAATTCAAAACACCTGACAAAAGTACCAAAATGGGAAAGAAAACAATAAACCCAGCTTTAATTTTCTTTTCTATATGAAAAAAATTAAAACAATCCAGAAACAAAACGGAACCTTCATCAGTAAAGAAGGCTCGATCCCAAGCTAGGCTTTTACGCAAATTGTATCCTCCCCCCTTCTTCCTCTTCATTTGCTGCGGCTGGAGGCTGAGTTTTTGTTCTTCTATTTTGTTTGCATTACTACCATTATTCTCTTTATCTATACTATCCCTACATGACGGAGAGCTTGGTTTTTGGGATTTCTCATTCACCGCTGCAATATAATTCACAGAGTTTTCATTGTATGCCATGCAATGTAGGTCCAATTATGTTCATATACATATAAACATGTAAAAATAAATCACTAAGACGACGAATTGTACACTACAGAGCACAATTAGAGGTCAATCTGAGTCAACATTATTCAAATGAAGAGAAAAACGAAACCCTACAAGGCCAAAACAGAGAGCAAAATGTGAAGCATAGACTCAGTGAGAGAGTAAGAGAAAACCCTAACCGACTGGCTTGGATCTGCGGGGTTGGAGAGGCGAGCAAAAGAAAATGGCGTCGTCGCTGGTGCTTTTGCTTCTGTTACTGTTCGAAATGTTATCGTCCTGGATCAATTGAAGCAGCGAATCGTCTTCTTCAGCGATTTCGATGAGAGGGACGTCGGATTCCATCTCCCTCTCTCTCTCTCTCTCTCTCTCTCTCAAAGTTTCTAGAAAGATCGAATGGGAAATGGGGGAAATGATCGAAGGAAATGGGCGTAGTGCAGAAGTCTGCAAATTGTTTGTTTGTGGATCTTAAAAATTTTGAATGGATCGACGAGCGGCAAAGGATGGATGGGGATGGAGACAAATGGACAGCGACCACGTGACTGCTGAGTCAAATTACGAATGATTCCCTTGTTGTCGAGGGGTTAAAGCTGAAAGGGATGGAGGATAGTTTTGACTTTGATGATTAATGCAATTAAGTCAGCGGATTTGGTTTGATCATTACTTGACACGAACACGAATATGATAGAATTTGTTAAACATGAAGTATAAATGAGTCGATTCATTATCAACCTTAGTAGCCTGATCTTCGAGATGGGGATTTGAGCAGCATGAGCTCAACTTGAATTGCTCAAGCAGATAGTGTATAACAACACAATGGTACAAATTTTGAACCTCTATGGCGCCTTCGTAATATGTGCGTGAAAAACCTCATTCTCTTATAATTTAGACCATTGCTTTTATTCAAATTCTTTGATTCCAAACATGTCCCCTAAAGTTAAGCGCGGTAATTACCACCTACATATCATCGCAAAGACGACGCTGAAATACTTGAAAAATGGAAGTTAACTCTTGATTATCTCCCGGAATAAAATTCATAAAGAAAGTTGCTATAAATTAAAACTGTCAAGGGGAAGAATTTCCATCATATCATTAAGCTCTTAAAGTTGAAGAACATTGTACGAATATCATGCTATTTTTCAGGCACAATGAGCTTGGAATTATCTAACTTATTTATCCTTACAAAATGAATTTCTTTGAATTTGTGATTCATAAACTTATACATGTCACAATTGTAAAGAATCCAGGACCAATTCCCAGCAAAATCAGCACTTAATGTGCATGTGTGTGTAAGCTAAATAAACTAAAATCCCAGAAACGCTACACGGTATGATGATTCCCCAGCTCCTCTTTACAAACGGTGAATCTAATTCCCCTGTCCCCTCTCATTCCGATTAGATATAAATGAAATACAAACAACGTAAATACACCTATGAAGGGAACTAACCATGACTCTTGTATGGAACCTTTTTTTTTTATACCAATGGAACACCAAATGAATACGAGCCAGGACTTTACATTTCTACGTCAAAATCGAGCATCTACCTCCTCTACGCCACCCGAAATGGGGCTCTCTGAATTCCATTTCAGGCTGGAGCTAGAACTCTGCCATTCTTGGTGCTTAGCTTACATATCTTCTCCTTCCAAAGAACAAGAAAACTGGTGTACAAGTGGACTAATCCTCATCCTCAGTTATGGAGGCAAAGGAAAAAGGTTTGAACTTATAGCCATCTCCATAGTAGAATTTATTTTGATATTCCACCCAATGAAGACGCAGGGCGTGAAGAAAAGCACTGAGCGTCTCCATCATGAGTAGTATGAATGCTGTTGCAAACGCAAAAACTGCTAACCCAATTAACCGGATAACAAAGTTGTCGTACCTGTTATAATTATTTTCACAAGTTCATTATTACTGATTGAAGAATACATGCACCATCATATGCAGCAAGAAAAACTAGCAGTCAGAAGCACATGCATGCCAAGATAGAGATTGGAACTCACCCCCAGGCAAGGAGAAGGACTTTCTCATAGAAAACGGTTGACAATTCTGAGTGGGCCAAGCTGTAATTGCAGTAACAGATATTAAAGAAAAGGGCTACCACATAGATGAAAGAAAACCACGGAATAAGCAAAAGAAAAATATATATACATACAGGTAAACTACAAAATATGTAATATGTAAACAATATAGGTATACCTCAGAGCCCATAGTCGTAGATATGATGCAGTATTTGAAACTGCACCAAGAACAAACTCTATGGAGTGTATCATCTGGTGTACAAATACCTCACTGAAATTAAACTCCTCATGATGTTGCCTCGCAGAATCAGGCTCTACATCAAGGTCCATCTCTGAGGTGCCAAGCATCCCATACGCACGACCTTGAAACCTCTGGAAAATAACATCAGGAAAACATAGATATCATATCTTCTCAAGCTCCTTATATCTCCCCTCAAATACCTTTAAGTGAGTCAAAGACAAGTCTATACCACATATAAATAAACTAAGTCCACTAATTGAGGATACTAATCACTAGTAATCACATTTTAAACAACATTTACAAAACAGAAACGTCAAAGAAAATTTTGGCTTTAAGTTTATTCCTTTGCTGGTTTTCTTAAAAATCCAAAACTGAAGCCTAAGCATGTTACACCACAGTACCTCCGTATGAAGCTTCTTCAAAATAAAAGGTTTTGGAAAGAGCATCCATGGAACTGCGATTAGAGCCAAAAGCAACAAAATGATCTGCAAAAACAGAGCCCTGTTAACCATAACATAAATTGAGAACATAAGCCATTATACATACGAAGTAACAATAAAGAGAAGATTAGAACTTGTGCCTGAAGTGGTCTTTGGCCCCAGAACAATTCATTTTCACCAAGATCATCAGTCGGACTTAAGAACATGTAAATCATTACATGATAGAGGTCTGCCTGAGAGCCGGTGCACCACTTGATGACAATAAGAAGTGAAAGATATCCAAAAAGGCTGTTAAGAAAGATCACCTGCGGCACAAACTGGTACCTAACAACAAGATGCAGAACAAGTCAAACGCTTGTGCACTTCATTTGAAAGTAATACAACAATGGGAAAAGTGAAAAAACAGGAGACCCACCTTATATCAATCGAGCTGCTGAAAAACCGTGCATTGAAGTAACTAAGTAGAATTCCTAAGTTCATTTGCGCCACACCCAACAAAATCGACATTTTCATTTTGAGAGAATTCAAGAAAGGCAGCTCTGAACGACTTCCACGCCAACTGGGATCCACACCAAATGGGTATGGATCTCGGTACTTGATTAAACCAATAGTGTACGCCTCACTGCTCAAAAGAAGACAAATTTATGATAAGTAGTTAGTTTTCTGCTGAGGAAAGTCATAAGTTCAGCCAGCATAAACAATGGAAGATTTTTAAGAGTTATAAAATAGAGGTGATTGAGAAACCGCCAGACAACATAGTGCCATAAATGCCTAGTGAAGGACAGCTATGATTAGCAGATCAAAGTAAGTTCCAACAACAGTGATACACATGGCTTGGATAGATATCGTATCTTCTCAAGCTCCGTGCACCACAGACCAGACAGATGCTCGTAAGTAACACACCACCAAAGTCATCAATCAAGATGGGGAGAATCCCCATGGATTGAATGAGGGACGACCCTAGCGGCAGCAGGCCATAGGAATGAACTCTAAAGGAGGCAATGAAACCACCAATCCATCCAGAATGATGATGATGAAAAATAACTATTAGATTAATAAATAATTATTAAACTTTTAATAGGAAGATTCTGTGAATCTTATAAATATTAGATAATTCGAAAAACATTAAAAACTCTTACAAGGATTGATCTCTAATTAAGCAGAGGTGTGATAAAAGCCATGTAACACCAGCCTAGTAGTGGGGTTTAAGCACATAGATTCCAGAAACCTCAATCTCTAAAACAAGAAGTCAGAGTGGTATATTGTTGAACACAAACTCATTCCAAACAACCCAGCTGAAGGAAAAATTAGAGATTGAAGATTTAAAATAGAGAGCTTACCTGCAAGCGGTATCTCTACATTTGTAAGCAGACCCACCAAATATGTGAAAAGGAACAGAGAAGAACTCATTGTAAATCAACCCACAGTAGATTGAAAATAGGGACATCAAAAGAAGTACATATCGCCCACCAAATAGCATCTCCATAAAGCTCCCAAGTTTCTGGTAGGAAGTAATATAAAATTTCTTAATAAGACAAGTGGAAAAAATACAATTCTCTTTCACGTGTTAAATGCATGTTATGTTCTTTCTAAACACCAGAATCATAACAAATATTTGTTAAAAACGAAAACTGAAAGAGAACTATCCTACTTATAGCTCCATATGAAAGAAATTATTGCTACTGTTGCTGTTATAAGTATTATTATTTGATACTGTCATCATTACCACAGTAAGACCACATCATTCCTCCATAAATAAACCATGAGATTGTGAATCTAGCTCAGGATATTACGTTGGTGCTAGCTAAATCTTTGCTGCAGGATTGGTTATATTATGAATCCTTGGATAACAAAAACCGCAATCTCTATTATATTAAATCTTGCTGAATAGCATAGACACAGTAACAACGACAACCAGAAAAAAAGTTCAGGGTCAGTGGTACTAGTGGACAATATTGGTTATGGCTAGGGTTGCAACATATCTTTTGACAACTTCTGGGGAGAGCGAAAGATACTTTTAATTGCAGCTGATCGAGTCAATGCCTATGAACTGGAAAATGGTACATGTTGCCAAGCAGCTTGAAGAAGTTTTGACTTAACTAAAGCAATATAATTCATTAGTGATCAAGTATAACGTCTTCAGATAGTACACTCCTCTTAAATTTAAATGCTAGAAGTTCACAAAAAGGGGCGTACCTGAGCACTGAGCTTAGTTTCACGAGCTATAAGAATTAATGCTCCCAGCAACAAGCATATTCCATGACCCCAGTCCCCAAACATCACCGCGAAAAGAAATGGAAAAGTAATACAAGTGTAAACAGCAGGATTGGCTTCTTGATATCTTGCAACACTGCCAAATGATCATATAGCTCGTCACCTAAACAACTTATTATGTTGATTCACTTATCATTTTCCCTTTGTAATGAAAAATGCTAACAGAAATACTTAAAAGGAGAATTGTTTCCTCATCATGTACTTTGCAACTGGCTCTCGCTCTTAATTTTCCTTTTTCATTTTTCTCCTATCAATTATGAAGATTTAACCCAGTAGTTAGAACGCTAAACTTTCTAGAATTTCAGCTAATTTTCAAACGAAGTTGAAAAGTTAATTCCCCTATTTTAGGTGTGGGCAAAGGAAATACAGAATATTCCTCATTATTTAGTTGTAAAGTAACAACTTGCAGCAAATGCAAGCCTCCCATCCCATTCCTCGACAAACTCCTAACATCTCCAAGCTCCACCCTTAAGTAGGTTGGACATGCAAAGCACCTGATGTCTGATATTTAATTTGCTTGTTAATTGAAGGACAAAAAATCTATGTAGTAAATCACTTGTGCCAGCATGCATTGGCTTTCCTTCCTAATGTGTCAACCATAGACACCTACCAATATGTGAGAAGTGTACAAACAGAATGTAATTTCTAATCCAAAATATTCATTATTTCTAAGAACATTTGCCCACTGTTCACCATTAATTGACCATGATTTCACGAGGAAAATGATGCACCAATTTAAAGACAATTTCCTTTCATTAACAGAAGAAATGATAAAGTGTCTAAATATCATATTTTGACTAACCCATATGCATCAACAATTTCCTGAAATGCACTCGTGAAGCGGTTGGTTCTGAAATATGTAGGAGGTGATTCTATTGCATCCATCAGGTGAAATATTATTCCCACTTGCGAATTGCTATCAAATGTAGCACGTTGCAGTGCCTCCTGAATCTGTTCAACCATAAAATTACTACATAAATATAACACAAGTTCGCAAAAGTCATCTACAATCAAAAAGTATTAAAGTAACAACATAGTAACATACCCTTGACAAAGCTAAAAATTAGATATAGGTACTCACTAGCTTTTTTTTTACACGAGTCCAATGGTATCTTTTGGATCTTGCCTTATTTTATGGCTTTTTGGAAATATCAGTAATGCCCTTTTAAGTATTGAATATAATAACTTGTACATTTACGTAAATTCTAAAACTCACATATTTCATTCCACTTTACATAAAAGTTGTATTTTGGGAAAAAAAAAAATCGTAAATATTTATCAAAGACAACTCATGATAACTATAACATTATGTATTACAAATGAACTGATGTACCTGTAAGACAGATACATTATTAAAATGAATGATTGCATCAAAAGTGAACTATAGGGGGCAAAGGCTAATCTATCCGTGGTACATGCATTTTCTAGAGATGAAAAAAGGCCTTATGTTGCGTTAGGATAAGGGATCTGTATTACCGTTACATAAATTATTTTTTCAAAGACAACCTTAGGTTCTTCACGGGCCTTGTTTCATAGATATTGACGAATGTTGGCAAAAAATACAAATTCTATGCAAGACTTGGACATTTATAGACGCATTGTCGATTTTTTACAGAAAAATGTACAATCAGCTCATAAAATTATGCAGACACGTCATTAATGAGAGACCTAACCCAAAAGAAACATTGGACTTGTGATACTGCAATAAAACTATTGATGAACATAGTGACAGAGGTTACCTTAGTGTTTGCAAATATAGGACACCAGCCCTCTCCAACAAGACATTTTTTTGTAACATCAAAGTTAAGCATGTTCAATGTATCATATACAGCTTTCTCCCTTCTCACCTGGTAAAGAGTAGAAAACACGACATAGTTGTCACTATCAGGATAAAGCTAAACCACTCCAATTCACACAAACTGTTAGTCATATATTAGATCAATATTTTTTGTCGCTCACGCCAAAGAAATAACAATTAACAAGAGGCAAGCAGGACCAATATTTTACCATGTTCATCCATTTTGCTAGGTGAAACCCAACAGAAGTAAGGGCCTTATTTCTGTGACGGATCCCTGCATCCAAAGTTGCTTCCAATTCAGCAAGGCGTGACGAAACCTGCAACCCAAAACCTGAACTTTCAAAAAGATAGAATAGAGTATTTGTTGATACTATCATCAAGATCCGCAAATATATGCTATCACAAGATAAAACAAATTAAAAGGAGTAGTTGAAGATAATTATGCTATCAAGCTCACATCAGATATACACAAACATTAAAGCAGAACAAAGTTTTGTAAGATGTTTGAATAAAAACAAGGATTCCATCTTTAAGCTTGAAACTTCATTCCAATTAAAGAATAAATGAATTGCCAACTATCTCAACTGAATGCTTACTTCTCTAGTTATTTGTCTTTGCTTAGTTATATCTTCAGGAACAGGATAGCAATTTGCACCAAATGCCTCACAAATTTTCAAAATCTTTGTTTTTGCCTGCAGCCCTGAGAAGAACACTACAAACACTGTTTTCTCAACCTGCACAACTTTCAGGAATTAGTAAAAGAAGCGAATAAATATTCTCATTCTACACATAACAAAGCTCAAAGAAACCGCACCAAAAACAGGAAGAAAAAAATACAATTTTTATAATACTGAGGCAGAAGAAAACCATTTCAGTAGATAAAGGATCCATGATCTGTTCATCTGCTGATGCTTGATTAAAAAGCATATTGCCCCTTGTAGCACGAAACAACATCCTCTCGAACCTGAGAGCTTTGGATTTACAAATAATTCCACTAACAAAACTCAAACCAGATTGGTCTGATGGCCCAGGTCTGATATCCTGTAAAATGCATAATCAATTACAAATGAAATCATAGCAAAAGGTTTTGCACCAAGAAGACATTAGATTTAGAAAAGCATAATTAACAAGTACCTGCTCAAGTAATGAAACTGAATCACCATAGTCATCATTTGAGTAAACATTCTCATCTAGTTCTCTCTCCTCTGGAACCGCATGGCTATTACTTGAAACAAGAAAGCCACTTGCCTGAGATTGCCGACATGAAGATATATAATGAGGCACAGGAAAGAGCATTTGAAACTATAATTAAGGTGTACTAAAGGAAAGAGAAGCAGACAGGAGGCTGCTAATACATCAGTAAAGGCTAGTTACCTTTTGCAATACTATCTTGAATTCCAGGAGTTCATTATATGAATGTTGAAGTCTATCACTATTAGAGTTCATTTCAATTAGCTCATGTTCGTGCTCAGCAAGTTGTATCTGGAATAGATACATGCAATTCAAATTATCAGTTTACAGAATTAAATGCTCTCTAAATAAGGGCGCAATTGGTTAGTGCCATTTTGGACTACAAGTTTCAGGTTCACACTACTGCTGCCATTATAAAAATCATAGCCAAATGAGGGAGAGATAAGGGGCAACAGTAAATGCACCTCTAATTCCTCCAACTCAATATCTGGTTGCAAAACAGGATGTACAGATGAAAGTAGACCAGCTTTACTGATTTGATCTCTGAAGAACCGCAGCTTTCTTGACATCTCTGCACATCGCTTTACCTGTGGAAATCCTCACAATGATATAACAACTAAACTTAAGTATGATTGGCTACTGCGATCAACATCACTATCAACTATCTACTATAATCAATAACATTTCAATAAACTCAATCTCAACCTACAAATCTCATCAGTTTAATAATTTATAGAGATTACCTAAACAGGGTTCAATTTGCACAGATTCCAGGTAGATAAAAAGACTACCATAGAATACTATTTCTAGTTAAAGATCAATAGCTTTTTTTCCTCTGGTAAATAACAAGGAAAGTGGGGCATGCACGATCAAGGTTTAATGTTGGAGAATGTTGCTTTTAATTAAGCAAGTAAAGCTGGCAGACATGTCAGACACAATACACAAGGAAGTGGAAAACCAGGCATTGAATATACAACGATATAGGGAAAATTATACTTATGCCCCTTCAACTTTGGAATCCATCCCACTTACCCCCTGAAAAGAACAATTTACTCAATTTCCCCATTTATATTTGTTGCACCATGGGTCTTCCGTGCAACTCCATCCAAGATTCTGTTGGACTCCCCTAGTATTAAACTTCCACATTTTTAAAAAAAATTTGGCTGAAGTTGCGCAAAAGACCCATATTGGAACAAATTCATAATACAGGGGGGAATGTGAGCCAATCCTTTTCTTATGGAGCAAATCCAGACACCAAAAAATTGAGGGGCATAGATTTAGTTTTTCCAGTATATAAGAATATGCACACTAAAAAGTGAAAGCGTGAAGTCTCTAAAACACCAGCAATTCAAGAAATGAAACATTGAAATATCATATTAGCAAAATATTCCATTGAGAAAGATAGATGCTGCAGTCCAAAACATTCAGATTGCAACTGTAGTTCTAATAAAATCTGAGTAGATACCTGATTAACAAATGTTCGTTGGAAAGGACTTTTATCAGCATTTAACTGCAAAAAAAAAGGACAAAAATAATATGACCCTGAGTATATCTGAACGAAAGCTAAAAAGACTATATTGCATATTCATTTAAAGAAATTATAAATGAGAGGAGACCAGAAAAGAAAGAACAAAGAATTTCAATGCTTTTCATAAGATGTCTCATATACAATACAAATTCAGGTGTTTCACCAATAAATACAGTGTGTTGCAGAAAATGCGAACTCAACCTATACTGATGGAAATATGCACTCTCTGATGCTAACACAAGAAAATATGAATAGCCATCACTCAAGGGCATTAAAAGTACTACTTTATAAACAACACTAAAAAGGGTTTGGCATTGTTTAATGATTAATAGTTACAGAAATTGTTTAAACCCAACTAGATATGGAAAGTTTGAGCATACTTCTCTGGTTTGGTTTCTAAAGAACTTAGAAGTTGTCTTTTTCTATTATCCTATTAGATTGCAAGCTGCTGTGGATTGAATATATTGGTTTCAACACTTCAAAACATACTCAAATTAGACAAATTTCTCTAACTATTTCATTCAAGCCTTGAAATAGGTAGATGATACAGGTCCAGTACATACTCAGTTTAAAGAGAACTATAAAACATAAAAAATCCTCAAACCACTTTTAGACAATGTATTATTTCAAGCTTTCAGTTTCAGGATTCAGCTTATTCCTTTCCTGCCAACTGCCATTAGAATCGGAAACCCCGCCACCACACTAATCAAAATGGAGAATTGATTTTTTGGAATTACTAAGATAGATTTTGACAATGTATAATTTGAAGTCTTTCAATAGGTAGGTGCTACAGCAAGCCCAGTACATCTTTAAAAGGACATCAACAAAAATTCTCTAATGACTTATGAGTTACGATTATTAGCATAACAGACTTTATGATAGTAACGATGGACAGACTCACTTTTACCATATCATCTTGAAAAATATAATTAGTAGTACAACTAACTGTTCAGAATCATCCATAAAATTAATTGCATAATGGGTAATGCAAATAACTCTACTTGCGTGATCAATAAAGAAAAATTGGGTACAGGAAGATTATAAGTGAAGATAGTTTCACAAATACATGTGAATGTGCAGGGCACCACCTACACGGAGAGCATAAAACCGTTGGCAGAAATGTCAAAACAAATCAGTTCCAAAAACTCTGTCAAGCATGGAAGATGGAATATGTGAATCTCACATAATACCAAAGGATAGCCCAAGTATCCAATACCTAGGGAAGCATCGTATTAAAAAGCCCAAAAGTGTTTCAGGCAAAGCCACAGAGGTCCCAATACTTCACAGACCCAAAAGTACGGGTTTTTTTCCATCAAATGAAGTTAGCAAACCTGATCTAAGTGATAATAGGATATAAGCATTACGGAAAGACAACTCAAATGGATTATATAACTGAAACTTAAAATTTAAATACCTTAATTGAGAGGAAGATGTAATTTATCTAATTGTGAAGTGGATTAATCTGGTATAGAGACTTACAAATTTATTCACAAGTGCGAGAACTTAAATTTAGTACGTAATTATTCAAATTAATGAAAAAATGCGGTTGTATATCTTGCACAATGAGGGTAAGGCATCCTTTACCTTTAGGATACTTACATGATACTGAACATTTCTCAACCTACCCAGGCAAAATACCATTAGGAATGCAGGAGGATTTTTCTTGCTAAAATCAAGCAAAATAGGCCTCCATGCAAACCCCTCCTAACTGGGAATATATGCAATATAACCAGATCTAAAGTACTCTCAAATACAATGTGCGTGTGATACAAGTAAAATATGCTCCTGACCAATTAACCGAACAATCAAGGAACCATAATGATAAATCTCAATTCCCCAATCGTGCCCCAAAAAAAATCTAAACTTTCGCAAGAAAACTAAACAAATCAAAAACTTTCAGAAGTAAATTTCTCAATTGCTGACTGGTATCTACTCAACTACTTAATTTAATCAAACTGAAGCAAAACTCTCATTTATCCTAAACCAATCAATCAAACCTCTCACTTCAGATCACTAGAGACACAGAGAGATGCCAAATCTAACACAATTCATGAAGACCGAGTCGTCGGATCTGAGTTCTCGAAAACTTACGTCTCGGAATTGGAGGAGGCCGAGTTCGCCGAGATAAGAAATGGCGCGGTGGGCAGACTCGACGGGGATGATGAGCTGGACGAAGGTCATCTTCTCGGAGCGCATCAGATCCATGGCTGGTAAGTTGTCGATGAACTTCTCCATTTTCTCGGCAACCAAACAGAAACTGATTTTTTTTTTTTTCTTTTTCTCTTTCTTCGCCTCTGGATCTGAAACTCTCTTTCAGATCTGAAACTGAAAACTGCCTCTCTCTCTCTCTCGTTTTCTCTCTCTACGTGATTGTGTTTGGTTTTAGTGCGTTATTCCGAGGTTTTCATTTTCGGGTTTTTGCTTTTCTTCTTGCCAACTGCCATTAGAATCGGAGAATTCGCATCACTTTCCATGCCCGATGCCAAGTGATGTTGAAAATAATATTATTTTGACAAAGGAAATAATATTAGGTTTTTTTTTGGGTCAACTGAAAATAATTTCGAGGTTGGCGTAGAGCCAAAGGTGGTTAAGTGAAGTCTTAGTCCGCACAGAAACTTTCTACGTTAATTAACATGTATTAGGTTGCAATTAAATCCATGTTGTGTCCAAATGTTGTATAATAGTAGGCATATGAACTCTAATTTTATTTGTATTTTAATGGATTATTGTTTTATGTATTTATCTTTTTCAAATGAAGTATTTATGTTTGAAAATTTCTCTTTAATAAGAGGATTTTTGGCCAACTTTAAAATTTAACCATAATGGCTTCAATAGAAAAAGACTTTGAATTGCAAACAAGTATTCCCATGTTTGAATCCCACGACGTTTGGTAACGCTTAAGGGAATTCTATATCAGCACCAATATATTGAAGACACCCACTAAATTTTGAATGTGAAAAATTAGTTTGCTCTAACATAAAATGACTATTGAGGTCAAAGAATTTTTAAATGTAAAAATTATTTTGTGACTACATTCCAATCCAAGGGCCCATATTTGGTAACTCACACCCATCATCTTCTTCAAACTCTCATATTCACCCTCATTCCACTCATTATATGCATAAAAATCACAAATATTGACAAAAACTAGTTATTGTTTACAAAATATAGTGTCATATCTTTTTTTAATATAAGAGATAGTCTAAACTATAAGGGAAATAAAGTTTTACACACACTATCAAGGTATCATATAAATTCAAACCTAAGACCACTAATCTGCAAATAAATGTTTTTTTTTCATTATGCTAGATCCCGTTGACCAAAAATGATATCACTTTTAATTTCATACATAGCTTGTAAAGTAATAGTCAAATATTAGTTTTGTTTCCATCTTGAATTGTAATATCATCGAAGAATGCACATGCTTAGTAAAAGACATCACATTGATTGTTTGTTGCATAAGACATGTGGTTTGTATTTGAATTCAATTAAAAATACTAGAAATCAAATTCTCAACAATCAAAATATGAAAATTCAGTTTTAGTATAAGATACAGTTTATATCAATATTGATACCACATTTAGGCACATCCCTATGGGTGGGCTCGGGCCAATCCTTTCAAACTTCGACATGACTTGGCCCGGCCCAAAAAAAAAAAAGCTTGACAAGACCTGACCCAAGCCAAAAAATTTAGAGACAGCTGACCTGATAAAGAACTATAAATTCAATGATGTAAAGAATGCGATAAAATACATTGTTTTAAAGTAACTAAAAAAGTCAAACAGTCCACGCTTGATTCGAGTTTTATACATACAATTTAGACAGCATAAATAAAGTCCACATGGATTTCCATATGTGTATATTAAACGTCATGATACCCATTTTGAGCCGTGCAATGAAATTCTCTAAGAAGGTTTGTAAAATAAGCAAGCGTTATATATATTCTCATTGTTGTTAGTGTCGATACCATCAATGTAAAGGGCATGTAAAGGAGGTGTAGTCTAGATATTTATGTGCACTTAGCGTGAGTTGTGCTAAACAGAGTGTTTCCTTTCTAACTTCTACTTTGAACTCTTTAATTATTCAATAAGTTTTTACGTTTCATTTGAAACCTTGATACTCCAAAACAAACATCATACACTTATTTTATCCGTTGTATAAACACAAAGGAGAATTGTAAAATGACTTTTATTTTTGTAAATCATTAATCCCATTTTACAATGTGAAAATAAAACTTTAAAAAAATAAAAAAAATTAGAAGTTGGTGCTCTTCTCTAAGCACTATGGCCAGTGGCTTGTTGACAACTTGGCATAGTGCTCCACTGTGAGTGTCATGGCCAATTAACCACAATTTAGGAGTCTAAGAACTATGGTAGCCCAAACTAGGTCCAACAATTATTTTTTGGTCGGAGATATATATAAGCAAGCGATTTGGACCTCATTGCAAGTCAAACTAAAATACAACACTACAATTGTAAAAATTGAAATTATAAGGACTGAAATGAAAAAGGGGTATAAAAAAATACGTGGGCCAAATGTAACGAAGATTAATAAAGCAACCCAATTTGTCTCTTGTAAATAAATAAAAACCCCATTTGTCTCTCAACTCTTGTGACGGTGTCCGTACAAAGATACAAGCGCGAAAGGGCTTCGTCTTCTCAATCTTAACCAAACGTCCTTGAAATCGCCCTGTAAGTTGCCCTACCTTCTCTCTTCTCAATCGTTTATAAATATGTTGCCTTGTTCTTTGCATCAAAATCGTCATCAAACCCTGAGATATAAAATCTCTGATCTTAATTATATTTAAGCAATTCAAGAAAAAGAAACAAGAACCCTTAGGTTGTTTAAGCCAAACTGATAGTGAGGTCCGGAATTTCTCTTTCTTTGGTTGGGATTTTATTTTGGAGCCAAATAACTTTTAGTGAAAATTGTACTCGATGGAATGGGAAACTGAGCTGGGTTTTGTTATTTGGGTGAATTTTTGGTGGTGGGTTGCGTTGATTTCTTATTGAAATGGTTATAGGGTTACCCCTTTTTCAGTTCTGGGGCACACGCTCACACAAGCAATTTTCTATTCTGCTATATTGTGCTCTAGATTTCTTCAACCTTTTTCCACCCCAGAGAGCCGAAAGAACTGTATATTAGTACGGGAGGTGGTATTGAGTTCAAGATTTGATATTCCGTTTAGCTGAACGCAAAAGGATGCATGTTATATTGGCGAAAGAGTGGTTGCATCCAGTTTGACTTGGCCATATCTGGTATTTGCACTAATGGGCGTAATGAGGATATGTTGGTATGTTTGATGGCATTCTTATGTGAATATTTTCGTTACTGTTGGTTGAATGCATTTCGTTCAAGAAGCTGAATTTGGGAAGATAATGTTTGTGATTTTGTCCTCCTTTTCATAAATTAAGTGTTTCAATTGGAAGATGAATGTTCCTGTGTATAGTGGCACCAAGGACGGTTGTTGTGATATAGGAGAGATCAAAATCTAAGGGGGCCAGGGCCACTCCAGGCCTAGGAGTGGCTCTGCCACTAGTTGTGAGGTTAGAGTTGATGAGGGCCACATTTAGAGCTTGCACAGGATGGTCCTGGTGTGAGCAACTGTCTGACTATCACATTATTGTTACTTCAATGGCCTATTTCTATCAATTTCTTACGTTTTTCATTATTATGTTTCTAAAGTATCGAATCCTTGCTTTCTATATGATTGCCTAACTCGGGTTTTTGAATTTTGTTTGATCAGGAGTACATAAACATTATCTACCAAATGGGAAAAACCAATCCCGATGAAAAGATTCTCAGCTACAATGATGTTGTACTCCGACGATCAGACTTGGATATCCTCAGTGGCCCATATTTTCTCAACGATCGAATCATTGAGTTCTATTTCAGTTATCTATCATCGTGTTCTGAGGAGATCCTGCTGGTTCCACCTTCGATTGCATTCTGTATAATGAATTACCCAGTTGGTCAAGGCCTAACGGAGTTCCTAGAACCTCTTCATTTGTCTGAGAAAAAACTGGTAATCTTTCCCGTCAACGACAATGATGATGTGAGTGAAGCTGGAGGTGGGTCTCACTGGAGCCTACTTGCATTTGAGATAAACGCTAACAAATTTTTTCATCATGATAGCAATAGGGGGATGAATAGTATCCACGCCAAACGACTTTACAACGCTGTTGTTAGCTTTATGAGTGTCTCCGGTTCTGCAACTAAGCCCGTTTATCAAGAGTGTAACTCTTCACCGCAGCAAATGAACGGTTATGATTGTGGCCTTTATGTGTTGGCCATTGCAAGGGTTATATGCAGCTGGTATGGAGAGAGAAGACAAAGATGGAGATAAAATGTGGTTCTCTGCTGTGCAGGAGCAGGTTACCCCAAATGTTGTTGCCAGAATGCGAAATGAGATCCTCGGGCAGATCAGAGATCTCATGCCCATTAAGTGAGGTTTTGGGAAGTCTTTAAACACAAAGTAGTTTATTAGATAGATCTGCTTGCTTGATACAAGACGATTGTAGAAATCCGTTTGGTTCCTTTATTTTTTTTGATATGAGATGCTTGTAGAATTCTTCTAGAACATGCCCACTTCCCTTCGTTCTTGGACCAGAAACATAAGCACACTGGCTAGTAGAAGCATTTGATGGCATTCTAGAGCTTCAGAAACTCCATATTTATAGTACTCTATGCAGATTTTCCTATAGTTTTTTGTGTTCTCTGAACATCTCTATGCTCCAACAAAAAGCTGAATTTTGCATGTTGACCAATTTTCTCTGCTCCTTGTAGGTGGCAGAATAGCATTGAATGAAGGATTTTAAACTGTATGTTTCAAATTTTCAAAAATAATCTAGACATTGAAACTAGAAATTTTAATAATGAACGTCATATTGATGATAATCAATATATAATAATTATTTAAACTTGGTAAACAAGTCCAATTTAAAATATACAAAAACACTTGACAAACAAGGGGCAGAAAATCAGAGAAGATGACAGCAACAAGAACGCCGGCGTGATGACTAAATTTTCTCAAGAATAGAGGGGGGAAACCTAATAATTAAATGAAAAAAGTTGAGAGAAGACACTACAAAATTGCACCCACGTGCAATGTCGCAGAGCATCTATTAACAATACATTATAAAACTTCTGTACTTGCAGGGGCGCACAACAGCAAAGAGTAAAGTGAGCTTCAGAAATATTTGTGATGTAATTTGGTCAATTTTATTCTTGAAATTTGACAATGATAGAAGACGAAAGCTGCTCAAGGAAAATCATCCACATTTCAAAGATACCTTCATAATCCATGCAACAGCAAGACCAATGATAAAAAGAAAAATAAAGTATCAGAAATCAAACGCTCACAGAAGAGAATTGAAACATCATAAAACATGCAAAAACATCTGCACCCTAAATTATGCTGTAAATTTTACATTATCACAACACTCTTAATATAGGTAATATTTTCTACATAATAAAGAAAATGATGGAAGGATCAAGTATAGAGAGTTGATATTAGGAAGAAAAAGATATACCTGTCACTTTCTTTTGCATACACTTTGTCATAACTATTTATAAGGAAACTACATCAAGCTACATCGAGGTTTAGGAAAATTACAGGAACGTTTTACTATTTCAAAAAATTACATATGCTTAGTGTATTGTATCAAGGGATCTTTGTGTAATTTGTTAAAATAGGTTTCTGAAATTTCAGTAAACCTCAAGAGAGCTCTGTGTAATTTACTCTTATTGGATTTAATTTTTTAAAAAGAGATAGTAGCCCTTTTTATAGGTGAGTAGAACCTTCCACTTCATTAAAAAGACCATTACTGAAATGGGAGGAAGTTTCTAATAATTGTAGGTCCCACCTTGAAATTATAAGTATGGACAAGAGAGAACTTGTAATTTTAATTTTGTTTTAATGGAACATATGTGACTTTGTGGTGCAACCAAACCTTGAAGGGCTCAAACTTATATGAAAGGATTCACAAGTTACTCTTACCACATTTGTCGGTCATTCATATCATGCTTCTATCCATCGGATAACTCCCTAGCACCCGCAAGAATGTGGCGAATTCCTGCGAAGGAAATTTAGCGTTGAGGAAAAATTTCAACTGAAGATACACACTACCCCCTCCAAAACCCACCCAAAATCACACACACACAACAAAACAAAAACCCAACAAAAAGACAAAAGAACCTTCAGATGCCTAAGGGCATTTTGTGCACTTTGATCAGCCATTGATGCTTCAAAATCCACATAAAAAAGATAGTCAAAGTATCTGCCATTATTATCATCAGACGCTCGCAGCGGTTGCTTCCGCAAGGGACGGCTTTCAATCTGGTTAACGAAACAAATTAAGAAATCAACAGTTGCACCAAGCAACTACAGGAAGCCTCATAAAAAAAATCCAGGACCAACCTTTGTCAGATTGATTTGACGCAAAGCAAAAACAGCAAGCGCCTTAAAAAGGACCCCAGGGCCTTCCTCTAGTGAGAAAACTATACTCGTCTATAAATTCAATAACCGTGTGATTAACAAAAAAATTAATTTATAAAAGGAGGTCTACCTACAGTAAACTGGATACCAATGTATTCAAAAACCAAAACAGGCTTAACCTTGAATGGCCTATCTGTGCCGGGAATAATAGGTTCTCTTGCAAGCATTAGAAACCGGGTCACATTGTCACAATCATCCTGTACATAGAAGCATATAAATTATCACTGGAGTGAAGTATGAATCATGACCAAACCAAATGTCCTTCGCGACAAACCTGAATATCCTGTGCAAGTATCGTCAGACCATAAATGTCTGCAGCTGCTGAGCTAGCAACAGCTCCTGTATCTTTTAGTTTGTGGAAAGCAACATGCTACAATTTATGGAGTACACAGTTAGCGACACCAATATAAAAGCCATGATAGTTACAATTAGGTGATAGTACTAGACAATTTAATTAAGAAGATTGTAGTTTTATCTGTAGCTTCAAATAATGCAACCTACTTCAACCATACTGGACCAGAAGGCCCCCTGAGCTGAGAGTAATTAAAGTTGTTCCACTTAAAATAGGCAGGCCCCATGCGATGACTGTATTGAAGTGGTTCCACTTAAATAGACACCCAATTATAGTTTTTGGAGGGAAAGATAGAGAAGAAAAACTCCGAACACAAACACAAACACTATGCACAAAGCCTGACTCATGAGGTAACTTGGTATCAGGACTTAATGGACTAGAAAATCAGCTGCCCAACTACCTGATCAAGGGCGTACCTTTGCTGCACCAGCAGTATCATCCACTGCTTCTCGGACCAATCCCAACTTGGTTAATGTGTGCTCACACTGAGAAAGAGCCTGAAATATGACTAGTTATTGGGGGGAATCATGAGAAAATACTAGATGGACAGAGAATCTAGGAGCACTGCTTTATATACCTGTGGATGGCTAAGAACCCTTTTCAGGTCTTCCACTTCAACACCATGATTAGCCAGTAAGCAATGCCGAACTGCAAGTTTCACTTCCCCTACTATATGCAACCTGTGCCTGAGTAAAAGGTCGTAGTTTCTGTGGATGCTTCCACCTAATGAATTCTCAATTGGTAAGACTGCTCTGTCCACAAGCCAGCGTTCAACAGCCTGCATTTGAGTTGAATGGGGAAAGAATAAAACATTTACAGTTAATCCCATATTTAAGAACATGATTTCCATTATTAGACAGTTTAGTAGTTTTCCTATTAGATATGAAACTGATAACCATACTCCTTGTGGCATCAAATATGCACAAGTCAAAAACACCACGAAGGGGAAGAAATATGGAGCGTACAATATTTTCCTAAAAACTCCTTCCCTACTTTAACATATTAAGGTAAATTTGTCCATCATTTTGATTGTACCAAAGACCCTTCTTCTATATACAAAAGGCTTCTAACTCCAAATTTTTGCATAATCAGAAGTTAGAGTAATTCCAAGGGAAGGAGAACTAAATTTCACCATTCCAAAATCATGCTATCAGTTACTTTACTTCTTACAAAATCAAGCCCCTAAAGGAAAAACCTTTCACATGCAGCCTGACTTAACAATGTCTAGTGGTTTAAAGTCCATGAAATCAAATGCAGTTTCCCTTAACAATTACTAACTGTGGAGCCTCATGATCATTTCATTTCCACATTCCATATGCATTGTAGGTGAATACTCATTAACAAATATTGAAAACCTAAAATGAAAGTTAGTTTCACAGTTTGATCCAACAATGAGAAAAATGATGATGAAAAAAATTAGTAAGTATTCACTTCAAAAGCGGTATCAAATTGTTCACAAGGCACTGCTTCGCAGTTTGGATATGCTTTCTCTGCAGCTGATTCACTATATGCTCCACGAACCCCCTGAAATTTCAACATTCAACCATTTATAAACAATTGAATTAATTTCATTCAATACCAATCCCGAACTTGAATAATTTGAGGGAAAATTAGCATTAACCAAATTCATCACACACATGCATATGAAAATGATCAATTGAAAACCTCAGTTGAAGACCCTCAAGTTCCAGAAAATAAAGTGATGACTCTGGTTGAGTATATTAACCATTTAGAACAGATTTGCAAAAGCCTTGTCTAAGGATATACTTCTCAGCTATTAGATCAAATCTAGAGAGCTAATATACACAACAGGTGAGACTTCAGCCGTCCTTATAAATGAGAAACAAGTCCTTATATAAGGACTGTCGTAGAGAATAGCATTACACAGGCACACACACATAATGATGCTTCCGTTTGAAACTGTGAATCAAAAATTGTATCATTCAGAGCCATAATTCAACTTTATCAAAAATCACAATTGTTGCAAAATTGCATGGTAAGAAAACTAGAATGTTTGTCCAACGCCATTATTGGACTGCATACTCTCTTTATAGTTGCCGTGCATGCAATAATTTAAGTCAAATCAGATACCAATTAACATTTGATGTTTTCCTATCTATTTGAAAGCAACAAAAAATTTATCAAACTACAAATATTATTCACATTCCAGATAGGGGAGCTCCTAATCTTCAATTATCATAAAACTGGCACGCATGATGGATACAAAAAGAATGTTCAATGAAGGGTTGGTTTCTAATAAAACCAACTCAATAAAAAGTTAGTGAGAGGTATAAAGTCAAGCTACTGTTACACCAGGTGCACTTCGAACATAATCAATACATACACATCAAAGATATGTACAATATATGCATATACAGTCATCATATTCTACTCATCTATTAATATTGAAATCCATGCTTGTTAATTAAAAAGAAAACCCTTTATCAGAAATTGAATGTTTGTTGATCAATTAAAATTCCTCCTAACACACACATATAAGTAACTAACTATAAAAAAATTAAAAAAGGTAGCTACTTTCAGTCATAACAGTGGAAATGTTTCAATTGAGTGCTAGCTACTTGGCTTAGCTACTTATAAACTCAGATTTTTTTTTTTTTCTTTACCTGATATGCAACACGAAGGCGGGGGCCATCAGAGACCGAATTGGAAAGATGGGTCGATGACAAAGGTCCTGAAGCAAGAAAGACACGAAATCGAAAATGACACCCGATTTGTTACAGAGCAATCACAACAATGACAAGGGCGAAAAATGGTACTTGGGAGAGTATGCAAGTCTTTCGATACGACGTCGTAGGGGAAGTCCTCCAAGGCGCTGCTGTCCAATTCGAGAGCACCTCCAACCAGGTGGTTGTGGCCGTGGCCGCCGTTTCTGCTGCGATCGTTGTCGTCTGAGCGAAGAGAGGCCGGAGCCAGGGCGATGCGACAGCGTTTGAACCGAGGGTCGAAGTTTAAGGCTGTTTTGGGAAAGTGATCGGACTGCGAGGGTTTCGATACGAAGTTCAGTGGGAAAGGGGTTGTTGCGGATCGTGCAACAGAAGACGCCGCCATGGCGGGTTGAGAAAAGTTCAAGACGGCGCCTGAGATATTTTCCGAGACGCCCAAAAGATTATAAAATGTTTTGCTTATTCACTTTTAATTTTATTTAATTTTTTCCATTTAAAAATGGAAATTAGATTGGATTGTAAGAAACGTGAACTCAGGCCTCAACAAAACTCAAAAACCTTCCCCAGCCGCCAGCCCAAGTATCTTAGGGTCCCAAATTTTGATTGAGCCCATGAAAATGAAGCCCAAATTACAAAAAAATAATACAGCATGTATTTATAAAAAAACCGATATTTAAACGAGTCAACTTTTTGGGTGTGTTTATAAATAAGTACAACATTTTGGGGGTAAACTCCGCACCGATCGAGTGAATAGTACCATTCCGCTAACATTCAACTTGCAGGAACTAGCCAGTATTTGCGCTAGACTAAACCCCTTTGGTCGCTTGGTGAAATTTTTCAATATTTATACTTTTAGCTTTTTTTGTTTTTTCAAAGTCAAACGAGAGTTCATTAATCTCAACAAAACAAACAATAATGTTGATGTTTAGAAGTGTGGCCTTGTTAAAAACCTTCTCGAATAAAATAATGATATTTAACTATAAGAGTCGCAAAAGAGTCGAAAGCAAATCCACATTTTAATTAAAAGGAAAGCTTCTTTGCCAACATATTTTGGAAAGTATCTGCCCTTGAACATTCATGCTATCAAAGAGTTAGACAACCCTATAATTCGCCAACCCTGTTTACAAAGTAGAGCCTAAAAATCTCACAAACTTGTTGAAGCCAATAATCACTAAAATTTATGTTGGTATATTGATTTCCATAATTTCCAATGAATTCTCTTCTCCTCATGTTTTGACCACCAACATCCTGCAGTGACATTTTGAATCTTATAACATATGCTAACTAGCAATGAAAACACAATTAAAGATATGACATGATTGCATGATACATACCTTTCTTTAAAACTTCTTTACCCGCCGTAGACATCAACATGATTTCCCACCACGGATTATGTTCAACACACGAATTTTTTATGTCTCGAAACATCTTTTGTTTATCCGTTCTAGCATTAGTAGGGAGACCCAAATAATATTCATGGCATATGACAATAGTAACTCCCAACATGTCTCAAATGTGTTCTTGACGTCTTCTTGATTTGAGGGACTAGAACAAAGAGGCGACTTCTTCAAATTACTGTTTTTGCATGAAGCAACTTTATAGACTCCAAAAAGTCCATTGAAATTTGTTGTCTCTACAAACACAGCTTCATAATATTTTTAGAATTCACATGTATGATATCGTTGAAGGCTTATGTATTAGTTTCTTCCGATATCTCATATACAAAAATATTTTATTTTATAAATATTCATTTTATGTCCATACATAAATATAAATATTCAAATTAATAGTATCATGGAAATGAAACAATGGTGCAAATCCTTCCTTACCCTTGCCGGTAAATATAACGTTTTTTCATTGTTATTCAATGTCATATAACAAGATGTGTGCTGCAAGTGCACATTGTGTGGGTGGTTTGTCACAAAAGTGGTGTGTGATGAGAAAGGATTCCAACCAAAATGAGATGGATTCTAACATCTTTTTTTTTGTCGCAGAAGTCAACTTAGTGTTTAACAATATTAAAAAAATTTAATTACTAAAAACCCTGTTAAATCTGACATTAAATCAAGTATGGCTTTGGTTTAATTGGAATTAAATATTATTATGTGATCTTGCATAATGGAAGCAGCGGCTTGTGGCTTCCTGGTTGGTGATGTGTCAAGATGAGAAAGCAAGGGCCCTTAATTAGTTGTTAATCTTGAGGATGACACATGGCCACTTGGCCTTGTTTTAGCATAAAAATAATGCCGACAAGGTATATTTATTAGTCAAATCGTGGATTAAAATAGTAATGAAATCTTGGTTGTTCTTCAAACGGGGAATGTTTTGTAGAAAAAACTGTTCCTTAAACGTGTTTTGGCATGTCAAAACGATGGAATATATCCGCCTCACTTTCATTTTAGTATATTGTTTTTCATTGATTTAGGCTTTCACATTCTGTATGAAGTCGTCTAAAGAACTATATTCAATCAGGGCCAAAGTTCTTTAAACTCTGATAGACAATTTTAATACTCAAAATCTTTCTAAACAAAAATATAATCTACAATAAGTTTTGGAGATTTGTATTGTATCGATTTTCATTAGCTTTTGTTTTTCGGGGGCTTTTGAAAATCAGAAACCCTACACGGTAGAGCCACTTGCACTACTCCATGGCTGCCCCAGTTTTCTATTGGAAAAACAAAAAAAACTCTTATGACCTAATAAAAACTTATTACATTATATATTTTGCGTTTGAATCCCATTTTTTGCATAATTTTTAAAGTTAATTATTTATGATAATAATCAAAGAAAATCTCAAAGATTAAGTTCGAAATATGAGAAATTCAGTTTTGTTGTTTTTGTTTTTGTTTTTGTTTGTTTTTATGTGATAGAGGGAGTGGACCTTGAGCCTCTCAAGCAAACATTGCATGAAATGTATGAACAAAATAAAATGTATACGTTACCAAAGCTCTCGTCATAAGTTAAATACAATTTGGACCGTAGTCGCTAAGCATGTTTCATAACTGACCCATGCCCACACTTGGCGACAAAACCCAATCCGTTACCAAACACCCACTCTCATGATCTCATCCCATCCGGCCCATGATGACGTGTACCTGTTCCCTTCTCGTGCTCCGCGTGACTCTCCCATCATTATTCCCACGTGCCCAATAACCAACTAACCTCATCTCTATTATAAAAATAGAATATTGTAGGGTAGGGTAAGCCATTAGGCTAATGCAGGGAACTTTCAAATTGGGAAATAACGAAGCTGTATGGAAAGAAGTTATTTTCATTGAGTTGTTTCCTAATCATTTATAAATTATAGTATATGAATTAGAATTGTTTGTACGGATTTTAAGTGAATTTTAATATGGAATTCATATATTTTTCTCATTCGTTATGTGTTAGAAAACACCAGGGAGTCAACTTGATAGAAAAAGAAAAACACTAGGAAGTCGACAATTATAATCATTCACATTCTTTTCATAGGGAGATTCTCCCGTAAATATTTTGTGTTAAGAATTAGTTACATATTTCTTATCTTGGTTGTTAGATTACATTCATAATATATTTGTAGTCTCTTAAAGTAATTTATCATTTATAAATATCCATTACTGTGTATAAATAAATATGCTATTAAAGAAAATATAAATAATAAAAATATTCAAATTAAAAAATACCAAAAATAATAAAATAATTGAGGAGAATTATCCTTTGCTTGACAAGAGAGGACAAGGGTGGGGTCCACCGGTAAAGCCCACTAAGGCGGCCCAGTAGGACTTGACAGGTGAGGGTGTAGGGACTGTTTGTGGTGCTGCGGTGTACTTTCCTCGTAAACTGAAATATTCGTCTCGTAGCCGCATCGGTGGTGCCACGTGTCCGAGCAAGAGGGACAGGGGCATTATCCGGTGGAGCCCGCACTACACCGACCATATCACTCACAGCTGTCCCTACGTGTTTCTTTGCTTCTCCAAGTCGGCTCCTCCTATTCCCGCTTCTGGAATTTCCAACGACCAGCCTCAACTTTGTTCACACTTCAACTTCAACTTCAATTCTTTTTTCTTTTTCTTTTTTTAATTTCTGTTTTTTTTTTAATGTGAGTTTTTCTGTTTCTTTTCTTTATAAACAAATATACATTTAAACTTGAAATCCTTAGCCCCCAAAAAAAAAAAAGTTGCATATTTTTTATGTATAATCTTCATAAATAAATAAATAACAAAAACAAATTAGGAAAAACTAGGAAAGTACAATGCTTCTCTATTCGTTATATGGCAAGCCACATTCATTGTAGAATTGCTTTGTAAGAAACATAAGAAAATGCGTGCTACCCAATTGAGAAATTCAATAGTGAAATTCGATACGAGCAAAAATAATGATTCTCTAAAATATCTTAAAATTCTGTCCATAAAAAATGTGTGAAAAATCACGTTCAATGAACCAAGTTAATCAATTACATAAAGCAATGACTTCAGCAGTGAGAATATTATTAGGAATAATTGTAAAACTTGTTGTTTTAATCATAGTCAGATCAAAGAACCGAATCATCAAATTAATAAATTTGCTTTATTTATAACAAATCACAAAGAAAATTTCCTAGAAACCACGTTAAATTAAAGCACACATTCACATCACGCTCATAGAGTTTGATGGTTCAAAGATGCATACATTTGACCATCAAAGTCTATGGGTGGTGTGATGTGAATGTGTGATATTAAGTTATAAACCCAACCCCCAAAGTCCAGATTCTTTTCTTCATAGAAGATGCATACGCTGTCACTATTCACTATCACTATCATATATATGTCCCTGCCTGGCACAGTTTCCCATCCCACTTTACCTCTTTTTCTCATTTTTGCACCCCCAGTATTTTCTTTGACCGATCCGTTTGACCAGTCAACTCACTTGACTGATCAATCCCGATGCTTTCATCCCCATCTGGCCCCACATCTCATCCCTGGCCCACCACCACAATGTTTTGTAATTGCACCCCAAGGTTCCTATGCTTGCTTGTGAATTGCATTATTCAACTATTTTCATCATCAAAATTTCTTGTTTAGAATGTTTATTTTTTATACAAGTGTTATTAGAGAGAGGGGAATTTGAATCCATTAACAAGAGAAATCATAATTCGAACGCAAGGTCTCGGATATATTGTAACTGCTCTTACATACGTTTCTTCTTGAAATGGGTTCTTGGAGACGAAGCCAAAACTTCATATTCTTAGGATCCAAAGGATGCGATATGATGGTGGTCTCAATCATTGTTTGTTTATTATTTTCTTGGTTTCTGACAGGTGATAACATGCAAAATACTTGAAAAATCTTGGTTGGTACATTGTGTTTCCCGCTAGCTACTCCAAGAATCTTGGTCCGAATATGGCAAATTTGAACACATGTAAAGATGGATGAATATCAACCGTTGGATCATCACTTGATTGGCTGATCTATCGACCATCATTAGTGGGTTGCATGTGGATAACAAAAGAATGATGTGTTAATTTGATTATTATAACAAATAAGCCAATTAGTGAGCTAATAATTCTCATTAAGGAATGATAGCTCTAGATAAAACTTTAATGACAGAGCAAGAAAGCTGCCGTGTGTTCAAGTGTGAATGATTAAGATCAAGACCTTAGAACCGACAAAAACCATTTCATTTTCTAAGTGACATATCCAAACATGCCCTAGTCTTGTTTAAGATTTTGTTTTTGTTTTTTTTTTTGGGTTTTATAATGATCCAATTAAAAAAACACATTGATCAGAGTCTTGGCATTGCTTTCAAGAAAACAGGCAAGGTTTCTCTTTACTGGGAAATGGAAAGAAAACTCAAATTGTGCTTTATGATGAGCATGCATGTCATTGTTAGTGGGTGATTATATTCTAAGCACAAGTCCACACAAATCTAAGAGGTGATATTTTGCAGAGAAAACGAACCTTCATCAAGACAAGGAAATGGTAATTACATATAGTTTAATTTTTTTGGGCAGAGCAGAAAAGAGAAGATTTGGTTGAAGCATTGAGCTGATATATGATATGATCTGGGCTCGATATTGCACTTTTGCAGGTTGTAGTTAATTTAAGGTGTCCAAGGTGCATGGTACAAGACAATTGTTATCTTATTAGACAATTTTATATGTTATATTTTAAGATTTATTAGTCTGGATCATTGATTAGGTTGATATGATTAACCGATTTTTCATGACATAACAATCGACATCTCCTTTAGATTGGATAACTTGAGAGTGTTGATAAGACTACATTTGCCAAAAAAAGAGCAACATATAATATACACATTGTCTTCTCATATTATAACATATGAATTAGTTAAATAACACCACGTTATGGTCACCAAGAAAAAAAAAATCCAACAGAAATCAATTTCCTTTCCCTTCTTCCTTAAGATTCCAGTCAATGCACATAATGACATTAGCTGTATCCTGTCTATGAACTCAATGAATCTATAGATTGTTGTAAAACTAGATTGCACTCACATTAAGGTAGACTCCCTCATTGGCTTACAATTAGACCTAAGAAAAACAAGTATATTTCGAGTACATAATGAATGAAGTAGACGTACATGTGCTACCCAGCCGTAAAACCAGTACAGAGTGGTACAAAATAATGGTAGTTGGCATGCTTTTAGGTTTGATTAGGACTGGTCACAAAATGTTCTCTCAATCTTCTCAATATTAGATGGACCACAACCTAAGCTAAGCTATTCTCTAAACAAAAAGAAAAAGAAAAAGAGAAAGAAAAATCAAGATCCTCTCTCTCTCTCTCTCTCTCTGTCTCTCTCTCTCATACACACACACACACACAATCAGCTGCAGTTGCCTGTCCCAGCCATCATCATACAGTCCACATCATAAGAACCTTCAACCAGACAATCACAGTAACAACAACAACAACAAAACAACAAGACAAACTATTGCATAGAAATGAAAATAATCAAATAAAAAACATGTTTTCGTTCTGTGGGGCCCCGCCATCCACCACTAGAATCCAAAAACACCTACCTCCTCCTTTCTTCTCTTCTCGTCTCTTATTAAGGTTAGACCAAATCACTGTTTTATTTTGTATTTAAAATTTTGTTTAATCATTTTTTGTTCTTCTTTATGTTTTTGGAACACGAGGATTGTGCTGCAGTCTGTCTGCATAAAAGGGTTTTTAGGTGAGGAATTGGGTTGAGCGGTGGGAGTGAGAGGGAGAGAGGTGAGGTGTGGTTAATTAGAAGTAGAAGTGGTGGTGGTGATGGTGGTGTGGTGGTGGTGGTGGGGACCACACTAATGTGGGGTTGTGGGGCCCACAAATAGTTGAATCCACGCGAGAGTGGGACCCCACACATAAGAATGGGGCTAGTAGAGGGAGGTGGTGGGGACTGGCTGATGTTGCTGCTGGTTGGCTCTCTCTCTCATTATATATGAAACCGTTGCAGAGAACAGAGATATGAAGAAGAGACTCGAATTTTCTCAACACACACACTTTCTCTGCGTGCAAGCTAGCTCATCTAAATCCCTCATCGATCAAAACCCATCATCATCATTACCCCATCTCTCTTTCTCTCTCTCTCTGTGTTGTGTTTTTGGGCTTGCTTTGCTTTATATACCTCACTGTGCATGTGACATACTCTGCCTATACCCAAAACTCCCTCTTTACTCTTCATATCCTCTCTCTCTCTCTCTCATACACAGACTAAACATTTCTTTCAAATTAAGGAGACGTGTTTGATTGATTGCATGAACTATATGGATCCTTCAAGTGGACAACAACACCAGGTAGGAATCAATAAGAACTGGGCAAATTTTATTTTTCTTTTGTCTCTTTTATTTTAGTTTTTGTTTCCGTGTTTTGTATTTTCAATAATATTAGCATGGTCCATAAATTCTTCATAAAATTTTAATCTACCTTATTACCAGTTGGTAGCTGATTCTTTGTTCTTGGGTCCCAATTCTTCAAGAAGAAGAAGAAAAATATTGACTTGAATTGAAGCATAGAGTACTCACTTTCCATAAGAAGAATTCATCTCTGAGTTGTGTTTTTTGTTATTTATGCATATATGATGGTTTTTCTTTTTCTTCGTCTTCTTCTTCTTCTTCTTTTGTCCTTGAGTGGGTGCAAATTACAATAACGCGTTTTCTATTCTAAGAAAATTATTAAATTCATGGGGTTTTGTTTCTGTTTTCTACAGCCCATTTTCTTGGCACTCAATTTTCACACTTGCCAGAAGAACGAATTTATTTCTTTTTAGTTATGGGGTCTAATTTTCCAAAAAAATAATAATCCCTTGCTTCTTCTCTAATTTACTCTTCGGTTTTTTATATATATAAAATCCCCCTCTCGTGTCAAGAAAACTTCAAAAACAAGCAAACATGAAATCATTTTGCTATCATCTTACTTTGAACCTAAACTAGAATTCACTTGGGTTCATATTTTTAATGTGTGATCTAGATTCGCAGTCTAAAACCGTTACGGCTCATTATAAAAAAGCTGTCGAGATACATGTGTGATTGTAATTAGTAACATATGTAACTTAAAAGCTAAGATTAGAATATATCCAGCACTACTATTCCATTTCTTGACATACCTAGATTTTTGTCTGATTTTGTGTTTCTAATATTTTCAACTTTTGTTGACCAATTCAGGAAATGTCAGCTCATTCACTGGACATGCTGGTCTGCTCAAAAACCCAACAGCAGCAGCAGCAGCAGCAAGACAGGAAGCCAAGGCCTCAACCAGAGCAGGCTCTCAAGTGCCCAAGATGTGACTCCACAAACACCAAGTTCTGCTACTACAACAACTACAGCCTCTCTCAGCCAAGGTACTTCTGCAAGGCCTGCAGGAGGTACTGGACCAAGGGGGGTACTCTGAGAAATGTTCCAGTGGGTGGTGGGTGCAGGAAGAACAAGAGATCCTCCTCCTCATCAAAGAGATCACAAGACCAACAACCCCTCACACCCAATTCCAATAACCCTCTCCCTTCCCTTGGATATGACTCAAATGACCTCACCCTTGCATTTGCTAGGCTCCAAAGACAGTCATGTGGGCAGTTGGGTTTTGATGACCAAGAACACCTTTCTATTTTGGGAAACCCCAACAACACCACTTCCCATGGTGATCATTCTATTCTTGGAAACCATGGCCTTAACATGAACACTACTTCAGCTGCTGCAGCACCTGGGTTTCTTGATGCACTCAGGACTGGGTTTCTTGAAACCCATAATGGTAATTTCCAGAACATGTATTATGGGTTTGGAAATGGGAGCAACAGCAGCAGTTTGGGTGAGGTTGAAAATGGGGTATGTGGAGAAATGGGGCTCCACACATTTGAGGAAATGACCAACTCAACCACCACAGCAGTCACAGTGACAACAATGAAGCAAGAGCTTTGCAATGCAAGAGATCCTCAAAGTGAGAGCAACAGGGTTTTGTGGGGCTTCCCATGGCAGCTCAATGGAGATGCAAACAATAATATGGTTAGTAATGAGTGTGATTCAGGAAGAGTAGAGAGCTGGAATGGTCTTGCTCCATCTTGGCATGGGCTTCTCCACAGTCCCCTAGTGTAAAACCCTTAATGAATTCAGCAGTGTTTAGTGTGATGATCAGCAAGAAAAACAAAAGCTAAGAAAGCATAGGTTTTTAATAGGTTTTTTTCTTTCTTTCTTCTTCTTCTTTAATTTGTTCACTTATCAGACTTAAAATGTCAGTTTTAGTGCTTTTAAGTTTTGCATTAAGATGTTATATCAAATGGATATGATTCACTTGAATCATCATCATCATCTCCATTTTCATTTTACTTAGTTTTGGTTTCCTTTTTTATTGGTTGATAAAACTAATGAAATCCCCAAGATTTGTTTGCTAACCAAATCAAGAAACTTGCAGAGGCCAAAGAATCATATGTACATTTCCATATACAAAAAAGAAAAAGATTGACAGAGAGAAGAGAGAGAGAGTGAGAGTGATGTTTCATGGTTTGTGCAGTCTGAACTCTCTGACTGTTTGAAAAGCAAAGTTGTTGGACAGAGAGAGAGGGCTTTGGATTTCGAATGAGTGGTATTTTCAACATATTCGGCTATGATTACATCTTATTTTCAGGTTGATATTCTTGGAATATTTTAATTGGGATTATTAAATTACGTAGGAATAATTATATATTTGATAGGGTTCTCTTCTCTCCTCCCCAAGCATAAAAATTTCAGTGAAGCATGACTCCATGAGGCACCAATTTCCTGGTGGATTTCATTCTGTTAGTATTATTAGCAGACCAAATCCAAGTTAGGATTTGGGCGTGAGATAATAGTCAGCAGAATCAGCAGCTTCTGTTTGAAAATCTCTGTTTAGGGCAGCTGTACCTGGTTTACATATTTTATTACTGGTCTGCCAAATTGACTGCCATTTGAATTTGAGTGGGACGACAAGATTTTCAGAATAGAAAATGAAAACATGCAAATTCCAACTTCAGAATTTTTTATATGATATGGTATGTTTGGTTTGGATGACATTTTCATGTCATACTGAAGATGACAGTGCTCATTAACGACAAAGGGTCGTTATTCACTCACCAAACATGCCCTACAAAATTTGTCCAATTTGCATAATTATATGATATCAGGCTCTCCTCCAGCTGTTATATTAATTGGTACGGCATGGTATTAGTCAAGATAACGAAATCTCCTGGTACTACCAAATAAATAAAATCACCTAAATATCCTTGCTTTTCTAAAGTGAAAATCTTCTCCCCCCAACAAAATTTAAATTTTATACCAATTTTCAACTCAAATGGTATGGATCATTTTAGTCACGCTTCAAAAGAGATGTTTTTAGTTTTTTCAGAAGTTTTCATCATAGCGATATTTCTCTTCTCAATGGTAGAAGTGGTCACATGTTCAGAGTTTTCAACAAAAGTTTTAACTGTTGCTCATCAAAACAATAATATATATATATATATTTAAAAATTCCAAAAACTAAGAACTATAGCTGTTAAGATAAACGTTGCCTTGGTGACCATCCCTGTTAAGAGTTGCATTGTAAGTAGCATCTCATGCATACCTATATGAAATGGTAGTTTAGATTGTAGGGTAAATGGCATTGATGATCAGGTTCAATGCTGTTTTATGTTATTAGATGTACTAATTTTGATATAAAACAATTAAGCCAGGGTAGTTGATTTTTACATTAGTATTTAATATAAATGTGTATATATATAGTCCTAATGTGTGCATTAATTATATATTTTAATAAGCTTGTATACATGCAGACATGGACTTAGTTAAGTTGATTAGAACGGATGTGCTTCATACTACGCACCGAGTTCCAATCCCTTGTATAAAAAATAAAAAAATTTAAGCTTGTATATATGTTGGTCTACCTCGACTCCATAACTGGGCTGTTTGGATCGGGTTCACATAAGAGGCTTCAGAGCCGAAGAGAGGGGCCTTTTATAGGCAAAAGAAATGGGGCTTCCACTTGTAAGCTTCCATATCAGGCTTGGGCTTGGCCCAAGTTGGGCTAACTATAGAAACAGAGCAGATTGTGAATAGGATAGAGAAAACAAAGGAGGTGAGTGAGTGCTGTGCCAAATACATAAGGTACAAGAATTCTATAGTGAGGGGGTTATACATGATCCATTACTAGTGGAGTGGAAAGAACAAGAGCTTGACCAATGAATAGAACCACCCGCCTTGTTAAACCCATGTCCATATTATCATGACTGCTAAACCAGTTAGTAGAGTGTGTATTTAGTTAGTCAACAAGGAGGTTAAACAACATATTAGGATAAGCTTCCACTGTCAGCATGGTTATGCAACATCACCGTAAACAACTTGTATGCGAGTAAGGGAGTTGTTATTGACACTCTAGAAAAGTCATTCTTGTGCGTTTATACATGAGATGACGCTTTTAAAGTGCCAATAACAGCGAGTAATACTTTTCAAATAAGAAACCATCTCATGTTGAGAGTCACTCGTTCCTCATGAGCATTTGTCAGTTGGGCATAGAAGAAATTGCTTGGGATTTGAAATTTGTTAATAGATTTGCAGGCAAGGTTGAAGGTATCGATATGGTATTGGTAAAATGGACCATAATCTTGAGAGAAAATTACATACTTGTTTAGAGAATTCAAGCGATGAGAAAGCTCTAAAAGCTAAACACTTTATGAGGTAGAAGAAGCACCAGTATATAAACCAGCGAAGGGGCTCGTTCCGCAGTGACATAACAAACCAAAATTTTGATACTAGATCATGCAGGCAGAAACTTCACGTCCCTAAACATTGCAAACTACTAAAAGATTTGATACTGCACCTACATAGAAGCTGGGCCAAAAACCACTGCACACAGTCGACGCATAAACAAGCATTGACAGATGAAAAGGCCAAGTAAAAAATGAGCACGGGAGTGATCGAGAAAACATAAGCAGAGAAAAGGAACATATTTAGCCACAAAATTTCCATTAAAACATAAGCATCTGATTATAGAAAGAGGAAGAGAACAACTGACAATGGAGGCATAAAATGCTGACAAAATCTCTAAATCAAAACGTTTAAGTAGCACAACAGATCAAACATTTTATAGGAAATTCAAGATCTTGGCTTCTCCTTCTTTTCCTTGAAGAGGGCCAAAAGTGACACGCCTGAGACCTTCACAACCTTGAACCTAACTCCGGGAATATCACCAACAGCATGTCCCTTACGACCAAATCCAGCAATGAGAACCTCATCCTGCATGTGGCCACAATAATCAGTACAAACAAAACCAATCAACTAAAAGACTTAATTTTTTCAAATATGAATGCCAAGGGCTAGCAGCATTTATTCTCTACTATACTCACATTCTCTTCAATGTAGTTCAAGCAACCATCATTTGGCACAAAGGCAGCAATCTTCTTTCCATTTTTAATAAGCTGAACTCGAGCACACTTTCTAATGGCAGAGTTAGGCTGCTTCGCTTCAATACCACTGCACAATACAACACCAAAAAAATGTAAGAACTATTGTCTAAGAATTCGGACCTCAAAGGATTGGTTGAAAGAGTGAGGGATAAGGGATCAAGCTGAATTTCCATACATTTTCTCAAGAACAATGCCTTTTGCGTGGGATGATCCAGCAAATGGTTTCTTCCACTCATTTCCAAGATGAGATTTCTTGTAAGACTTGTCAGCCCACCTTTGCCTTCTGCGGTGGTCCTTCAGCTTGCGAGCTGCTCCCATACCACGTGTCTTCCTGCGAAAAGTTGCTACACATGTTAAGTCAATTATTTCTAGAAGGATTTAAAATCTGTACTGACATTGATTGGTTTTAAAAAACTTGTATCACCAACACAGCTAATAAAATAGTCACTTCACATGACAAGTATGGAGTCTGATTTTTTTCATTGCATCAAATAACTAAGACAAGAAGATAAACAAGGTAAAAACCCAGCTAATCAATATAAAATTTCCCCAAACTATTCCAGTTTTGTGCTTATTTTTGTTCAGTCAAGTTTAGTCAGATGGTATTTAACAAAAACGCCTTCTAGAACTTAGGTTCAGCTTATTTCAATTGTATTTTGGTTACAGAACCAACTCAACATAAGGGTAGAAATATTTTCTTCTTATGTCAAGAAAACATTTCCCGGAAAAATGGTCACAAAACGAAACCTTTTCGTTTCAAACAAACATCATAAAAAATTTCCAACTGGAGAAACTTAAGCAATCGAAACCATAATGAAACGAGTCAAATGCATTGATTCAATTTCTTTCTGAAAAAAAACAAACCGGTCACAAAACTAACATATTCACTCGGTTCTTAGATCCAAAAACGTGTGCAATAATTTGCAGAAAATAATATATTATTTCAGTCCTAAGCTTCATTATAAACTATTTGATTCAACTAATATTGCTGAGATTTTGAGTAGATTCTATTCAATGAATTCTATCGAGAAACTAGTTTCAGAGAAAACAAACAGAAAGTGAAAGCTGAATTGAATGGATGTAGGAACGGGAAGCTTACCCCATGGTGACCGACGAAGAGACTCGACGATTAGCAGAAAGAGCTTCGGAGCCGCAAAAAGAAGAAGAGCTCTAGGTCACCAACAGCAATGAGAAACCCTAGGGGCTTATCACTCTCACTTAAATATAGGTCTTCGTTTTGGGCTTAGATATAAAACAAATAATGGGCCTCAGCTGCCTCAAATGAAAGGCCCACTAAACCTCAATTTACACATAGGCCAAGTCCAATCCATTTATTTTCTTTTTACATATAAGCGATTTTGAGAAAATGGAACCGAAACTACGATCTCGGGTAGATGGGTAAATGAAAAAAGGCTTGCCCCGGATCCAGATTAATTACAGAAATTTTGAGTCAAATTTTGGTGCCAAAGTGAGTTACTCTTGCTTGACACTAACTTGTTGGCGCGGAAAATGATACGACCTACTAATACAATTAATTATTGTATTTGTTGGTACCCTTTGTATAATGAGAAGTTTCCAAACATTTTTCAAATTTTTTTTTTCAGTTATTGCAACTTGCCAGTAATTGATGTTGATCTATAAAATGTTGTATAAACTCCAATCCACGAGTCGCTAGTTTCCTTCTATTGTGATAGCTAAAACTTGTTATCATAGAAAGAATGTTGGGAGCCTGGAGATATGTGATAATTTTCTTCTCCATAAGAAAAAAAAAAAGACAAGAACAAATTTGAAAAGACATGACACAATACGAAGTTTCTCTTTGATAAAAAAAACAAAAAAACAAAAGCAAAAAAAACAGCAACAACAACAAAGTCCCCGCTCGCTTGGTTTATTTAAAATAAAAATAAAAAGAATCATCAAATTAAGAAGAGCTAATGAGATTTTATGAAATGACCTTCCATAAAAATAAAAATTATGAAATGAGGTACACTTAATTTGGGTAGGAAATTTCAGCTTCTCTTGGGTTGAAGCCTCATTAGTGGTAAGAACGCACAATAACACTTTAAATAAAGCAGAAAGAAAGGAATTTGGCACATCATCACTTTAATCAACTCAGATAATAATAATGAGGAAATTTCCAATCAACAATAACAAAGGAATTAAGCAAACAGCTCAATAAGGAGGGGAAGCAGCCAACCCAGATATTTTAATAAGTAAATAATGTCTCCCATAACAGTAAAATTTGTCCTTAACTAATACATACATATATACCTTCCATAACTCATGGCAGCAAAGCTCAATTTTTTCATATAGCAGAAAATTCATAAATATAAACTCTCTTCTGGGTAAAAGGGAATGAACCAAAATAATCTATGCATTGCTGCCACTACACTAGTAATAGAAGCTTAGTAGATTGCCAACTTTAAACCAACTGCATTAGCTCTTCCCCAAAAACCATAACATCTGTCGGAAGAAAAATAAAAATGTAGTTAGATTATAAGTAATTGCAAGATGAAAAAACCATAAAGTTGATGGATGCAAGCAAAACTAAAAGTATCAACCTGTCCAGTGGCGTTTCTATTTCTGTGGCTTCTTCCAAAAGACTCCAATCTTCTTTAGCATGTTCCCATTTTTCTTCTTCAGTAAATCATCATCCATATCTTCAGAGTATGGTGAGCCAAACTTCCCAGTAACATGATTAAAGCTGCTGTCCAAAGATGCAGTTCTGTCCATGAGCTTGCCATTATTTCCAGCTGAAAGCATGGCTGCAGCTGCCTCAGCAGCCTTCCTCCACTGGTCAGACTGCACTTTTAGCCTTCTCAGTTCTGCCTCCATTTCTGCATTGGCTGCTTGAGCTGCCTCCAGCTGTTCAGCCACCCTTGCTACCCTCTTGTTGCTCTTATCTGCCTCCTCCATCACAATCCCAAGCTTCGTGAGAGCCTCTCGCTCCGCGCACCTTGCTGCCTCTACTTCAGCCACTACCTCATTGTTTACTTTACTCTTGTTCATTTGGATTTTGTTGATTTCCAATCTCAGCATGTCATTCTCTTCAGGATATACTCTGTAGTTCTGTTTCCTTATCCATTAAATGAGCCTTCAAATCTGCAACATGCCCCTTCAGTTCTTTCAATTCCTTTTCCAGTTCATACTCTCTCTGGCATGACAGGCTCTTCTCAAGTTTGGAATTCAGCCCCTCATTTTCCTCTGAAATGCATTGTAATTCAGTTTCCTTATCCATCAGGTGTGCCTTCAACTCTTCAATTTCAGCTTTGGTTTTCTTCAGTTCTGCCTCCAGTTCCCCCTCTCTCTGACTAGATGTAAATTTTATCTGCTCCACCAGTTCATTAGCACTTCTTAGCTGCACTGTGCTCTGAGTTTGTTCTCCATGGTATTTGGTCTCAGCAGTTTCAAGAGTAGATCTTAGCCATTTTACTTCAGACTTCAAGGTATGAAGCTCTGCCTCAGTCTGGTTTGATTCCAGAGTCTCTCGCTTTTCTCCAAATTCCTGCTGAAGGTCATGGTCAACAGTCTGATTTTGCGAAACATTGCCGCTTGCAATAATTAGGTCAGCCTTGAGTTTGCTAACAAGTTCTTCTAGTAAATTTATATGCGCCTTTGACTGATCTAACTCTGAAGCAATGGAGTTGTAAGCTTCTGTTGATTTCATGCCATCTAACCTGAGTGCCTCCACTGTTGTTCTTGCAGATTCCAACTGCAGTAGGGTTTCACCAACCAGTGCTTGTGCATGAGCTTCTGATTCCTTACTGTCCTTTAATTGGTTCTTCATGTTCTCCAAAAGAGAAAGCGTTTCTGCCAAGTTTCCTTTCAAGCTTTGGAGCTTGGCATTTGCTGATTCTGCATGCTTTGTCTGCTCAGCCTCAGGATGCAGCTAGCGATTCAAGCTGCACCTTAAGACTCTCAATCTCACCAATGGCAGATGCCAAGGCAGTTGAGTCAACTGAGTGCTGCTTCCGCACAGCCTCAAGCTCGACCTGCCATGCTCGATCTTTTTCTTGTGATATCTTGTGAAGCTTGATAACACGAGCTTCCTCAGAAAGAGAAAGCTCCGGAAGCTGCAGCTGGGATTCTTCGAGCTTTGAAGACAAGGACAGTAATTGCTTCTTGGACTCCTCAGCATCTTGCTGAGCTTTTTCCTTGCATGATTCAGAAGATTGCAACTGGTCCTTTGCCTTTTTCAGATCTTCTTGGAGCTGAGAAATCTGAGATTCCAATTCAGATATTCTACGAGAGCCCTTCTTCTGGGTCAAAAATATAGATGAATTTTTAGAACCTTTTCTACATCACATAACAAGTATACAATGTATGCAATACAAACATTTTTACTAGCAAATCTCACAGCTGTGACACATGAGGAAAAGGTACCCAAGTAAGGATGGCATTTGAGCAAAGACAAGATGAAGAAAGACCTTTTATAACATAATGAAGAACTGAGCTAACAAAAACCATGAATATGTTTTAATTGTAAAGGAAGAATAACAGAAGAAACATATTAAATGTTACATGTACTGTAATGGGCCTGCATTTATAGATTAGGCAGAACAGGGTTTTCTCTTCAGAAATGAGAAGCTTCTCTGCCGCCTCTACATCCAAAATGTTCCTTCTATATCATCATAATTTATGTTGGCGTATGACACTAAAAATTAATAAAGAAGAAACAAATGCCTCCAGCTTCAATATTTTTAAACAGAAAGGAAAAAAGTTAAAGAAAAATATGATGCCTAAAAATATGTTGCCATTTCTCACAAAGTTATAAGAAAGAGAAAAAAATCCAACCACAAAGCAAACTCATATAATTATGTCTATTCAAAATCCAAACAGGTTCTCTTGCAACTAAAGCATTTATGAAGCTTCTAGCACATATAAAGTATAAAACCCCGGGTTTAGACTATCCTTACAGTACACTCTTGTGGTTATACAGCATTCTATATATTGTGAAACAGAAAGATCCATGGAATCCGTTCAAAAGTACCTCAGGCAATGGACTTCTTGGTGATCTCCGCTCATTCACTTTTGGGCTTTTGTCTTTAGATATTCTTCTAGCTTGACTTGAAGTAGATGCAGAATCAGTCTCCAATGCAGTTGGCCTGAGTTGGCGAGCAACTCGAGGGGAGACCCTTTGAGGTGGAGAGACCCTTTGAGGTGGAGAGACCCTTTGAGGCACTTCAGAGGAGCCACTCCTGATAGAAAATTAATAAATGAATCAAATGAAGATCAGGTCAACTATCACAAGGTTCTGGGAATTCAAAATAGTAACTCTCAGAACGATGAACTTGTGCTTTATTTCATGAAAAACACAGGTTATGTACATTGAAAGATTTCATCCTAGAATACTGACATTTGACTTATATCCTACAGTGTCTGGTGGATAAATGGACTAGCCCATTGTGCAAACCTTGGCAACATATTTAGAACTTAGGAGCAAGTCTCTACCAAAATATCTGATGGAGGATAAAATAATAAAATGAGTAAAGTTGATACAATATTAAAGGGATGCCATATTTACTGGAAAGAAACAACTTTCCCAGTATGGAACGTTTTGGGGGGCACTGTTTGCTGATTTACAGTATAACTAAGATCCATATTCCATGCAACTAATATAATTCCACTTGATACGAACAGTTTGGTTGCTTAAAACAATTTACCAAGATTTACAATATTCATATCATAAAACAATTTTATCCAGTTTTTATCCACTCTCAAACAAATGAACCTAAATTTTTTTCGAACTTTCGAGAATCATAATTGTTGCAAGTCCACAATTCCAATCAGCTGCAGTAATGGAAAGATCCCACACAAACATAAGTAGTATACGCACTAACACAAAGAAAACCACCAAGAAAAAATGACCTCCCACATTTCAAACCATATAATCAAGCATTGTAAATAATGATGCCCAACCAATAAGTCCTCAATCTAATGTGCTTGTGAGATTATGCAACTAAAGTCACTTAATTGGTTCATGGGGCCCGTTACGTTCCTTTGATAGCTGCCAAGAGGCCCCAGCTTAACCTCAAAGGCAGAGGAGACGACAAGTTGCTAAATCTTTATTTTGATGCTGATATGATAGATAGATATTGCTACCAAGGCGCTTACCACAAAACCAGTCCACTACTATCAACAGTCGAAGCGCCACAAATAGATTGGTAAACGGAAATGGAATACATGATACAAGTATGATGTTCCACAGAAATAGGACAAACTCGAAACCAGATGTAAAGAGTTGAGTTTATAAAAATTAAAGGAGAGGCTCCTCGCAATAAAGAAATATAAATGCATACAAAAGAGCTAACAACAACGTCAATTTCTCGCAGCATCAGTGGGCACTTCTGGAAATGTATCCTTCACCATTATTAGTTTCATTAGATTATACAGCAATAATGAAAAGTATACAGCATTACCTGTTGCCTCAAAAAACAAAACAACCCCTCATACGAACAAGCTCCTCGGAGGAGAAGATACCAATCATAAAAGAGAGCAAGTGAAGTTACCTTGCTTTTGGGGTCTGCATATTCAACTGCCCTTTTCTAGGAACAAAGGTGAGAATGAGATTGAACTAATTTAAGCTTCACTACTTGAGTGCCTGCGACCCACAAGACCTGAAACAGTTGAGATAAAATCACAAGGGTATCCAATGTTTTAATGTAAAAGAAATAAATGGGTTTCATGAAGGACATGTGCTTCTTATCATCACAAAGGAAGCCATTATGGCAAAGATGTGCCAAACATAAATTCAACGTTCCAAACCAAAAGATAAAAAATAGTATCTCAACAAACCAATTTAATGCTTGATACCACAGCCCCACAGGGTCTAACCATGATCAAGACCCATCATTGTAATCATAGCTAGGCGACCAAATTACAGAAATACCCCTTATCCTAACAAGGAACATAGTCAGCTAATTTCGCTCCCAAACGAGGGCAGTTTCGTATTAGGGAGGAAAAGTTCCCTCCACTAGTTCTGCCGTGAAATGAGGGCACTAGTTTAAAAATGGAAGAACACAAAATGGTTTTCTCAAAACTGCTCAAAGCTTTTTGGTAATGTATTATGTGAGTTGAAACCCCCCACTAATTCTTGATTTTCGAAGAAAATACTATTTTCTCGGAAGGGTATCATTATTTTCCCTAGAAACAAACAAACAGAAACAGATCTGGAGACAGCATAAACCCAAAAGAGATAAAATAAAATAAACCATGGAATCAGAATCTGCAGAATAAAGCAGGTAATGTAGCTGAAGAAATTGAATCAATGGCCTCTTTGGAAGAGGGAAAGGGAAAGTAGATTGTATGGAACAACTTTTTGAGATTCGAGTTTGCTTTTCAAAGTCTGCAAAAACAAAAAGCCTGCAAATGCTGAAGCTCTTCAGCCAGAAAAGAAGAGCTGCATTGTATTGTATCACTTACCAGAGGAGCTTCTTTTTATATACTCAGATTTCAGCCAAAAAGAAGTTCAAAAGAAACATCATTACCCTTGAGACTACAAAAAAAAGTTTTGAAAAAACTGTAAAACGGAACTAACCCTGTTTGGTTGCCAAGAAAATGTAGGAAAAGAAAAGAAAAAGAAAACCCATTGGGACATCAGAAGCAAAATGCTTGAAAATGCATGGTAATGGGATAGTGCTGTTCTGTTTCCTCTGTATCCCACATTTTCGCAGCAGACAACCAAGAGCAGAATATTTGGGAAAGTTCACAGAAAATTACAAAATAAAAACAAAAAACAAAAAAATGGAGACATAAAGAGAAATGGGTCAACCTTACTTGGAGAGCTTGTGGGAGATAATGTAAGTATATTGTAAATGCAAGAAGCAGAGTATGGGGACTGTCGTTCTTCTAAGTTTTGTTGTTGCAGTTTTCGAGGCGCTCTCTGCAGTCTCTATATATGAGAAAGGCTTTGCTTTGTTTGTTCAGGCTTCAGACTTTTGGAGAGTGGAGGGGTGGACTGTTGGAGGTGGAGCGGAGAGGCATGTACGCAGAAAAAACAGGGGAGGACTATTTGTCGTATATTGAGAAAGGATCATAAAACTGAATTTAATTCGACTTTTACGTCCGAATTGGATATTATTATTATTATTATCCGTCTCCTCACCTCACCTCAGTTTTTTTTCAAATTTCAATGACAAGCCGAGAAATTGAAGAAAAAAAGAGAGCAGGTGAAGGAAAAATATAAAACATATATAGAATTAAAAACTATTTTTTTCGAATTTTTTAGCTCGACTTTATGCAATTTTACAAATTTACAAATTTTCATATTTGATTTGGGTTTGTTTTGGACTGCTTCTTTAGCAAGCATTTCTGCTCATAAGTTTTTCTAATAAAAGTGCTTTTATTATAAAGATGTTGAAATTTTCTGAAAAAATCGAAATGCTTCCTTAAAAAATACTTAGGAGAGCTTCCTGAAGAAGCATATCTTCTCATAAAGACTTCTATAAAAGACTTCTAAACTTTTTATCAAAAGTTGTCAGAAGCATTTTTGATTGTATGCGTTTTTTGTTGTATTCTTATTTTTGGGCTCTAATTGTATTTAGGGTGGGCCACTGGACTATGTGTGTTGTTTTATTTTGAGATTTTTTTTGTTATTGTGTTGACCTGGGTGTGCGAACTTTGTTCTAGACTTGGTTTGAGTTTCGATATTCTTTTCTAGTTGTGTTATGGTTCTATTGTGCCATTGGTTTATGCTTTATACACTTACCTATTTTGCGTTTTAATGAAATAAGATATGAATTCGAAAAGAAAAAAAAAAAAGCACTCCCAAACAGAAAAGTGGGGCTACATACTGCATTTTGCAAAGAAATATTTTCTAAATCAAGTGTGGAAATTGGGTACCATGTGAAAAAAGAATTGAATTGGTCATTTTCTATTTCTTTTTTATTTAAAATGTACTCTTTTTATTTATTTATATTAAATTTGGTGTTGGCAATGCGACTTTTTCCTGGCATGATAATTGGCGCCCAGAGGGGCCTTGGGCTCTCCTGGTGTGGCCTAACAAGAAAGAAGGGTCAGGTTCTTGGTTGGTCTTGGGCTTCCTTATCGGTTGTTGGGCCTTTCAGCCTAGTGATTTATGGACCTTTTTATTACTTGGGCACCCAAATCCAATCTAATAGGTATTGGATTGTGGATTTTCCGATCCAATTTAATCCGACTTGGTTTAAGATCCGATCCAATTGATTTTGAACTATTGGATTAAATAATCAGATTTAATGATACCAAAAAATATTGAAATACGAAACAATTCTTGTCCAAATTAATGCAATCAAACATTTTAATAGATGGCAATGGCACCACAGTGGAAAAGTGAGTCAAATTCTCCTATCTCCTCCCCTTTAAAGTACACTTGAATTTGATTCACATACGAGATAATCTCGAAGCAACCTAATTTATTATTCTCTCTGCTCCTCCTACTCCTAGAATTTAAATAATAATAATAATAATAATTTTAATGGATGCAAATGTAAAATAAAATTTATAGATAAATATATAGATAAGTTTGACCAAAAAGTCAGAGAACTTTTATCGCGTAGCACCGACTACTTGGTAGTTTCTTTATAGGTATTATATATATTTTTTTAATGAAAACTTTCTAGGTACTTTCGGTTTTGCATATTCCAGATGTCATTCAAGAACGGCTATAACGTTCTTTCTTTTGGGCCCCTTCCCTTTCTCTCTTGCATATTCCAATTTCCAAGTCTTTTAACTTTTTAATATTCCAGGTTCATAATCGCGTGGCATTCATACCTTCTCCTTCTTTTCAGCGACTTGCTGTGTACTTTTTTTTTGGGGGCCAGAACTTGCTGTGTAAGTTAAGTGCACAAGTTGGCATCACCCTGACATGTGAAAAACAACCCTCCACATTTTTCAGCCCAAAATATTTTTCATTAATTATTTAGAACTCGTTTGATAATCATTTGGATTTTAGTTTTTAGTTTTTATTTTTTGTGATAGAGCATAGAAGAAAATAAAAGAAGGAAAGTGAGATATAAGAGCATCCATAGTAGGAGGGTGTATTTTCAAGGGTGTAAAGTCACTTTTACATCCCCTTTATACCTTCGGGGGATGTAAATACGTTTTTTGCTTCAATGGAAAACGATGTAAATCTAAAATGTATAATTTTTCTTCTCTTTTCTTGGGTGGATCTCGCCTGTAAAAGATGTAAAAATAGATACAAATGTGCATTTTATTTTACATCTCTATGATGGTGACGTATGTTTACAACTTTTTATCTCTCTATTTGAGATGATTTCGATGATAAAAGGTTTATATTTAATATACATCTTCTTATACACCCTCACATTGTGGATGTTCTAAGATTAAAAGAAAGGATGAATAAGAGAAGTGAAGACAAAATCTTAAAATGTGATGGCTTTATCTTCAATCGACATGCAGGTCCCTTCAATCGACATGCAGGTAATGATGCACATCTTGCGCTGGGATCCACTAGTCTCTATCACAGTTGTATTTGGGGGATATTGGGAGCTTGCCATTTGGGGAGCTCGCCATTTCTTTGGGTAGGTATTTACACTTGAGGTTAAGATATTTTGGATATTTAAATGGTTATCATAATTTTTTGTTTTATACAAGTGGTATTGAGAGAGGGTGATTTGACCACATGACTTTAAATGTAAGGGTAAATACTTTTAATCATTTGAGCTTCAAACCTCTAACAATATCATAATTTTTATTGTAATTAACTTGATATTGTTCACAGTAAATTGGGTCACTTTTAAAGATGTTTTATTATATTGTTACAAAAATTAACACACTTAGGATCTATGATTTGAAAGAGATTAAACAAATTAGAGAGAAAGTGGAAATGAGTAATGGATTATGATTTAGAAGTAAGAAGCGTGTGATTTCAGAATAAAATACGATAAGAGGCAGATAGACAATTTGAGTTTCGCAATTGGAGATGTAGGATTTGAAAGAGATGGGACAGAGGAGAGAGAGTTTTCAAGTTATGCCATGTTTTCAAAATTGTAATTAACTCATCATATCATAGAACATTGCTTTTTGAAGAGTAAAAATCTAGTGGTCTTGGTACTTTTGAAAACCCAATCCAATCTCTACATGTCTGAATTCACGCAAAATTCTATAGTGAGGATATCATATGTGGATCCTTCAAATGAATCATGTGGCTAATATAAATATCTATATCTATAATCTATATATGACACCCTCATTATAAAACGACTCGTAAAGTCATATACAGTGATATGAAACCAACCCCAATCTTGACCGTCCACGAATATCGGGCTCAAGTGGACAGACAAACACTAGTTCCATAATCTATAGAACATTTATAAAGAAGCAAACTTTGAGCTTCATGCACACATGAAATGCTTAAAATATCTTCGGCTTTATATGATTACATAAAAGTCATTATTATGTATTTTGAAATTCTTTCTTTTTGGCTGAATTAAATTGGAAGTCATTGTCAACAGCAGAAAACCCAATTGAATAAACAAATTACAAATCAAAATCTTCACACAGTAACCATATATTGCCTGTCTACCCACATAGTCAACACAGTAGTTCTTCAATTGCACGTAATGATTTTCCCATTTTGCCCCGAATGCCCACTTTTAGGTTACAAGACAAATTCAAAACATATGGCCAGTAATGTCAGATACACATATCTCATTTCTTATAGCGCGTGGTAGTCCGTGATTGGCAGGGACAGTAATTATGGCAATTTCTTACAGCGCGTGGTAGTCTGTGATTGACGGAGAACACCCAACAGTGCTATCTCTGTTTCACATAAGTTTTTCTGCAATTTTTACTCTCGAAACAACCAAAACCTCCATTATAAAATATCACCCACATCTCACCCAACCCCCAGTCAAAACTCCAACTTTAAGTATCAGAACGGCACCAACAGCAGAAAGCAGAAAGCAGAGGAAGAAGAAGAAGCAAATCTTCCAAGAAAAACAACCCAGAAAAGGAAAAAAGAAACCAAGATCATGAGGTTCAGCAACCACTTGATTGGGCTACTAAATTTCGCTACTTTCCTCCTCTCAATCCCAATCATTGGAGGGGGCATATGGCTGAGCAGCAGAGCCAACAACACAGACTGCCTCAAGTTCCTCCAATGGCCGCTCATCATCATCGGGGTCTCCATCATGGTGGTTTCCCTAGCTGGGTTTGCAGGAGCCTGCTACAGGAACACTTTCCTCATGTGGTTTTACCTGTTCGTCATGTTCTTCATCATAGCAGCTCTGATTGGCTTCATCATCTTCGCATATGCTGTCACAGACAAAGGATCAGGCAAGCCTGTGACGAACAGGGCATATCTGGAATATTATCTAGGGGACTATTCCGGCTGGCTGGAGGAGCATGTAGCTAAGGACAGCAACTGGAGAAAGATTGCCTCTTGTGTTAGAGACTCCAAGGTTTGCCAGAAGATGGGGACGAGTGTGAACGGTGTGCCCCAGACTGCTGACATGTTTTACAACAAAAAGCTCAGCTCTGTTCAGGTATTTACTTAAATTTGTTTCATTTTATTTACAGCCATGGATATATATTTTTTCTTTTTGAACAATAAGGAAAAAAAAAAAAAGAAGCTTGAAAAGAAGAATTGGGTTTCATTAGGAATTTTATTTTGGGTTGTGTTCATATAGCGCAACTTAATCTGATCACTTTAGTGCTTGGGTTTTGAATTAGGAATTTTTTGTTATGTTCTAATTTTTGTGGTTTAGATTTTAGAGGGCCCGGAAAGAACCCGGCATCCAAGTTTACCCAATTTTCGTGAATTAGAGTAGTTTAGAACATCGCTATTAAAAAAAAGTGGAAGAAGATTAATTTTTGATTTAGTGGTAGATCCAGTTTAAGATTTGTTAGATGTTTCAGATTTGCTTAGGAAGGTTATGGCACATGGGTACAGGCAATATGACAAGCATGGGTGGGGTTTGAGGTAGGAGCCCCCCTTAATATGTGGTTCTTGCACCAATGGAAAATTGCCTCTTGCTGGCCCTCTTTTCTTTTAAGGTTTTATTTATGTTTTCTTGATAATGACGGAAAACCCCACCAACATAGAACCAAAGTACTCCAACTTGTACACTGTCCTTATCTAATTATGTGATTTCTGATTTTATAAAAATAAAATAAAATTGTCATATTCACAAAAGAATTGTACTTAGAACACAAATTTTGCTGCACTTCATATCTCAAGTGCTGTCTTTTCTTTTTCTTTTTTTCTTTTTTCACCAAAAAAAAAAAAAAAAAACCATTGTGGTTGTAAAGGGCACTGATGTAATGGCACAGTGGACCACAAGAGGCGGTGACCTAAATCGAGAAAGAGCTGTTTTTTTTATTTTTTGGGACGAAGAGAAAGAGATAGCCTAATTACAATAGTTATGCGGTGGATGAAATCCTTACTTATTACAAAACTTGTCAGAAATTTTAGTTTTATCTTAAATCAGCGAAAATTAGAAGATTCTTATTTAGAGATGTTTCTTTCTTTGTTATTTATTAAAAAAAAAAAAACAAGTGATAGTCAAAACTACAAGGAGAGGTATCATGGGAGTTCGAATGTGAGATCACTGGTGTCTAGTAACTTATTGTCCACTCAACTTTGCAGGCCTATAATCATCTTAGATTAATTTGTTTGCTCAATTAAGAAACGTAATCCCTTGTTAAACACTCATGACTTTAGCTCTTTACCTTTTCCTATTTTCTCCCAATATTTTCTTGATTTGTCATCAATATTCATGTTAACGGTCATCATATCACCCTTTACAATTAGTTAGCCTTAGGTTGTCTGTCTTTAGATCAAAATCTAATGCTAGGGAGATCAACTTTAGATACCAGCTTGTGTACCATCTCTCTAATAGACTCCACCTCTATTAGAGAGATGGTACATAAATTGGTATCTAAAGTTGGTCAGAATGTTGTCTTTTGGGAGCATTGGATTGGATGGTGGCCTTTTCTGCTTTATCGTAACAGAATTTCTTTTAGGTGGTATATCCCTTTCACATTTTTGTCTGCTTTCCCTGTTAGAGATAGGAAGTAATAATCATTACAGGCTTGGAACAAACTTGGAATTCTCGCCCAAATATTTTTTGGGTTCATTTTCTGTGTATTTTTCTTTGTCGACAAGTCTCCATTATTGCTGTAAAGAACAAAAATCCAAATTATAGGTGCAAAGAATTCAGTTTTCCAGATATTGATGCATGGCCTAACTCATGTTCCATACTTTCTTCACATGTTGGACCATCCATTTTAAAATCACTTGGGAAAGAAGGAACAATTTTTCTATGAATAAATAAGTACAACTTTTGACTCTTTATTGTATATTATTCACCAAAAATAATATAGTTCCACAAAACAATATTCGCACTAGTAATTTCATGCTTTGATAGGTCATATATGTAACCCAAAGGTGGTGTAATATTATTATTATTTTTTTGTGTGGCCGAAGTTAGGAAGAGGGAGGGGTAATTTCTTTCACACATACTACCAAGGTGTCATGAGAGTTGAACTTGAGACCACTAGTATGCAAATTAATACCCTTTTTCACTGAGTTAAACCTGTTGCCAAGGTGGTGTAATTAATCAATAGGGTTAACTAAGTTACAAATTCTTTTGTTTTCAACATTTCAAGCTTTTGGTCAGCATTTTCTTGTTTCTTTTCTTATATAATTCATGCTTATCCTTTGTTGCTCCAAAAGCTAGGGTATCATTTATGCTTACCAGATAGCATTTATATCAGGAAGCAGGTTCTGCAATTTCTATAGATTGATAGAACTGAGGGAAAAGGGGGGCCTTAACTTGCCCACAAAGGGCAGTGTATTTGTATTGATATGATGACTAAAATACCAATGTTGTTTTCCCATTTGGTCCACAGTCTGGCTGCTGCAAGCCCCCTACAGAATGTGGCTATACTTATGTGAATGAGACGACTTGGGAAACTGGAGGAGGTGTAACGGGAACCAATCCTGACTGCACACTCTGGAACAACGACCAACGGCAACTATGCTATTCCTGTAACTCTTGCAAAGCTGGTGTTCTGGCCAGCCTTAAGAAGAGCTGGAGGAAGGTCTCTGTGATCAACATTATTGTATTAATCATCCTAGTTATCTTCTATGTGATTGGCTGTGCAGCATTCCGAAACAATCGTCGGATTGACAACGATGAACCCTATGGGGAGGCTCGGATGACAAAATCACAACCTAGTGCTTTCCAACTCTAGTTATAATGGTAGAGAATCTGATACTGGAAACGAAACTCTGAAAAATGTATCTTAAAGGTTTCGGGATTGCACTAGGGCTTATTTGTATTAGACAAGTGAACATCAAGACTTTGGCTTGATTTTTCATAAGTTGGCTGTATATGTGAATTATCGGCACTTTATTTTCTCTGTATTAATCATCTATCTACTCTAGAGAAAAACAAAAGATGTCATTTGCAACAAGACAATAGATTTCACGTTGAAAATGCAGAAAATCAACTCTAGATTAAAAATTCCCTAGATATGAAACAGAGTCATTTATCCTGCAACATGCTCATGGAATTTGTAAAATGAGAAATAGGATTCTATACTATAACTGAGCTAGTTCCACTTTCAACTATTGTGATACTTGTGATTCAACATCAACTGATGTATCATCCTCGCGGCCTTGTTCTGGAACCCATCTTGAAACCGTGCGCTCGTCAACCGTATAGTTCTCCAAACATGATGGGGAGGCAGCATCATGACCATTTTTACTAATACTAAGAACTAGCAATGTCTTTACAACACCTAAACAAAGCCTTAAGGTGCCATGAATATCAGACCACACCCTCAATCGCCCATTTGCTTCACCATCTCCTTCTGATGACACAAGCACAGCATAATCAGAATGGACCAAATTCGGATGGTGACGGTAGGCAACAAAGTCTGCACCATATTTAAATCCGGGCCTTACAACCCAATTTTTCAGTCGAAGATGAGAATAAGCCTTGTAAAAATCAGGGAATGCTGCTTTTTTGGATTTCATGTACTGCCAGAGCTCTTGAACATCCTTTGGGCGTTTATCTTCACCCACTATCTTCAGGCATTTGAGAGAATAGCATAGGAAAAATGCCTCTTCCATATCCAACTGAAACCACTGCTTATCCTTCTCGGCGTTAATAACACGGTCGCCAAAGTAGGCACGGCCAAGGAGATGAGCTTGTTCGTCTTCTGCAGCAAGGTACACTACACCCACACAAGATTCCTCGGGCATCTGATTGGATTAGAGAAGACTGAAGCTGCAATACTATCTTTGACATGGGATCTGCAAGAGCTTTAGCTTCTGCGTCTTTCGCTTTCCATTTACGCGCCATTTAATCCTACAACAAGATCAAACACTTAGAAATTAGAACACACAACAGAAACTACTGTAACAAAAGAAACCCACCTTTTGTTTTCCTCAAGTCATATATGTTTTAGGAAATATTGAAGACCTCTAGAGGATATCCAGAATCAATTTACAAGTAATGCTCAATGCACCAAACAATCACCCTAAATATCAACCTACAAAATAAGGATGCTGTGTTCTTAATTGAACCAAATATTATTGAAAAAAAGAAACAGAGACAGAGACTTAGAAGAAGTGACAGTTTTTAGAATAGTGTTTCACCCTCAGCACAAAGAAGGAAAAAAAAATTCTGATAGAGTTTGGAATATTTATTAGATCTTCTATGCAATCAGAGTTTTTCACTAATATATTTTCTGGTTGTATCTTTTCAAGCCACCAAGCCCCAAAATTATAAGCCAACAACAACAGGAAATTAGGCATTTATGTAAAATCAGAAATTAGACATTAACTGAATCCCTAAACCCCTAATTTCTGAATGAGGAAATTAGAATGTAGAAATAGAATGAGAAGTTAAATACCAAGAAAAAGAAGAGTAGAAGAAGAACCGTTTGTGCAGCTGTGGAGCTATGGAGCGCCTGCAAGCCTACAAGGTAGACGGAGGACTGACTGAGGTGGATCGTGGAACCGTTTTAAACGCAGCCGTTTTGCCGCTTTGGCCTTCCAAAAGTTACGGAGAGAGATTTTGCAACAGAGATAAAGAAGGAGTTCAATTCTCCTGTTACCATTTTCCCTTTCTCTCTCTCTCTCTCCCCCTCTCCCACTTGATTCTGAATCCAGGCCTATCTCCTTTCCCTGCTCTTCTAGCTTCTTCTTTGAAAGAGAGATGGAGATCGAGCGTGAAGCAGAGAAATCAAGGAAGATAGAAGTTTGGGGACAGAGGTAGAAAAAACCAGATAGAGAGAAAGAGAAAGAGAAAGAGAAAAGTAGGCTTCGCCGGCGGCGAGAAGGAGAGGGGGTTGCCGGTGGCTGACGAGATTAGGTGGGTGGGAGTTTTGGTGGCCGGCGGATTTGGGGTTGCTGTGGGAGTTCGCTGTTGGGTCTTTTTTTCTTCCTCAATTATTTGTTTTATTTATTAAACATTAGAATATTTTAACAGTATCGCCGTGCGGCTATACTCTACAAATATTTTAAATATATAGCCGAGCGGCTATACTATTTGGATAGAATATTTTAACAATATAGCCGTTCGGCTATAATCTATTAATAGAATATTTTAAAGGTATAGCCGAACGGCTATACTTGGGAGACTTTGGAAAAACACAAATGAGAGAGAAATTTTGTAAAAGAAGCCAAAATTAACAAAATTGCCCTTATTTATTTTTGGATTTCTAAGGAATTTGCATGTCTTTGATAAAGTTGAGAGATTTTTCTGTCTTTTTTGAAAAGGTTTTGGGTTTTTCCAAAAGTGAATTTTTTTTTTTGGCTAAAACATAAATTTACTTATTTTTTGAAACCAGGCTGTACGCTATGAATAGTTTGAACAGTATAGCCGGGCGGCTATACCGTTTAAATATTGTACTCTAATTTCATTTTTTTAATTACTTTAATGAGTAAATATGTTTTAATTATTATTTAATTAGTGAATAGTATTTAAATATTTGTATTAAATATTATATTAAAGAACAAAATTTTTAAAACAGTTACTATATACTAGGTAATATAATTTATGAAGTTAATTAAAATAATTAATACTAATTTGAATATAAAAAAGGAGATCATTAAGTTCCACCTCTATGCGCCTCCATGAACTTGCCCCCAATTTGAATATCTTGAACACAAAATGTTACCCCTCAAGGCATCAGGGATGAGCTTTTGCACTTGGAGAACCTTATACTCATTTGCAAAAGGGCTGAACCCAAAATGGTGTGTAACATTGGCAGTGTGTGATGCAAGTGAAGCATGGGGAAGAGTGATAGACTCTCGCGTGGAGGGGTTAAATACGGGAATGGGGTGTTCAGGATCGGTTTGATTGGGAACTGAGGTGTTATGAAGGTAAAGACAGACCAAGCCATTGATGCTTTGCGCATGGTAGAGATGTTCATTCTTGGTTCGCGGCGTTGGAAGGCTTAGAAGATGGACGGACTTCCTTGTCGGTTGATTTCCAAGGAGAAGAAGTGCTGCTGCGTTGTGGGTTTGTCCCAGGCAGTGAGGAGGAGGTGAGTGTTCTTGTTGCATCCCAAGTTTTGATGGGCGCTGACAAAGGAAGGGTCGCGGGTGAGAGAAGACCAAGACTTGCATGCACATCTGAAGCGCATGAGAGACTTGGACGGCAGCCTTGGGAGAATCTCAAAGCATGTAATTTGGCTGGGGAGCTCTGGACCTGCAGCTGGCTCCATGTATTGATCTTTGTGCCATTTTGGGATATTATCCTTCCTTACAAGTTACAAGTCTAACAGTTGATAGTTTTGTATGGGCAGATGATTGATCGGAAATCTAAAGTTCATAGTTTGTATCAGAGGGAAGCCAAGAGTAAGACAGATTGAAGTGAAGGGGTCTTTAAAGAGATGACAAGTTCCAAGTTGGTATTGAATTCCAAGTGCATCCATTCTTGTTCTTGGTCAGCAGATCGGGTATTCTTAAGTATAATATGAACAAATTATGATGCAAACCAACATCATACATGTATTAGTGGGCCCACCTCTATTAGAGAGGTGAAGAACAATATGATCGATAAATCTGATACAAATAATATTATTGTTAGTAAAACTTGTTTATAACGTGAATGACAGAACGACTAGCTTAGCATGAACATCGCGATTCACATGTCATGCAACCATAGGCCATCATCATAGCGAATGGAGCACTACTACATGTTGTCACCAGAAGAAATGCTTAGAGTTCCATTTCAAAATTTCAAGAAGTGAAGACTCTCCCTCACCTATAAGAGGAGACCACTTCCCCACTTTGCAATGATCTCTTTCATCATAGATATTATGTTTGAATCAATCTCTTCTACTGTGTAAGGGTGAACCACATATATATCCTCAGAGTGTTTGTACTTACCAAATCATGATATATCCCAATTTAATTAGGTATGTTAACCAATAGTTCAGAATTATACATGTTAGGTACATATACAATAATATGCACTCACTAAATAGAGTTGAACAATCGATGACTTTAAAAGATTAAATGAATTGCCGATATCATCATCAAAATTCATGAATATATTGATGACCTGATTGACCTTGTATTGGTTGAAGAGCAAAAACCCATTATATGTACCCTGATTTTCTTGAATGATACGAGACAGTTGACGTAATTTTTTTCAGTAGACAAGCACCCCACATTCAAAATACGCAACAACGCAAATTGTCTTTGGGTACTACTTTTGGTTGGGAACTATAATGATCTAGTTTGTTGCTGCACACATTGGCTCAATCAACGTGACATCTGCAATCTCTACACCAAGCAGTGGGTGTGCTCCGCCTCCCACCACTCGATGTCACAATAACATATGAGCTGAATTCATATGCAGTTCTAAGGAAGATGATGGCATTGGCGATGGAAAAGAAGAATACTACAAGTACAAGATTATGCAAATAATGATTCATGAGAGTCCAAGGGATAATTCCTTTCAATTCAACTTGCATATATATGTTATGTTATGAGAGTGGTAAATGAACAGAGACTGTTGAATCAAGCCCACGAAGCTTTAGTGTGAATCATTTGTGTTCCGATGCCAGTGTTCCTCACAATGGTATGTTGTATTGGTGTGAACGTGCTTTTATTATTAGCTTGAATCCCTACTCCAACGATAATATGTAGAGTTAGGTCAAAATTGATTTTCTAGGTGTGTGCCAATTGTACCTCAATCTAGTTGTGGATGGTTGAACCTATCTGAGAGTTCACAAAGATGATGATCATGTTGATGGTGAATGGTGTTTGGTACCCAGAGTTTACATCGACCAAATGGCTTTGAAAGATCCGTTGATCGCTAAATGAAAACATCAAAGCTACTTGAAAAGCACTCTTTAAGGTGCAAGGATTCAATTCAAATAACGAGGACGTCTTGTGTCTAGAATTGCATCAACAACTAGTCATGTGCAACATTCATACTAGATTCGTAGTAGCATATCAAAACCGCAACTTATTTGAAAAAATTAGTTTCCTCCAATATTTCATATGTTTTTCTTGCAATTATGTTGGGATAACAATAACCTTTATAGCAAAAAAGAGCGATCTTGGAAGCATTATGACCAAAAACCTATGTTTACGAATTGAGCGACATGTGCACAAGCACATTAGTCCTAATTCTAATAACTTGTGAATAGTCATGCCTCTCACACTCACTCACACAAAACTCCCCACACCAACGCCCTTATCATCCTTATCACATTTTCTACACTAAAAAATTGTTCTTACAGTAGTTGATCATTTAAAATGAATCACCAGTTTCTTATATGATCTTATCACCAGTTTCATATTACAATGCGGCCCTTCTGGTCTACACACCAAAAATAACAGATTTTTAGCAATAAGTTCATTTTAGCACGACATATTAAACTTTTTTTTGGTAAATACCACGAGGTGTACCCACACCCAAGGGTGGTATTACTCCCCGCTGGGGTTCGGCTTGTCCCTGGCCACAAAGTGTTTCCAACGGGTTTCGAACCCCTGCCATTGAGGCACCAGGTAGCTCGCTAGCTGAAGGTGGCAGTTTGCTAACCGCACCACACCTTATGGTTCGAAATATTAAACTTTAATTATACATGTTTTAGGAAATATTGAAGGACCTCTATGGTGAACATCCAGAAACAATTTACAAGTAATGCCCAATGCACCCAACAATCAACTAATCACCCCCAAAAATCAACCTATTTCTGCTGTTAGAAATTAGAATTGGGATGTTGTGTTCCTAACTGAATTCATGCTATAATACTTACCAATTTACCAAATATTATTATTATATATATATATATATATATATATAAACTAAAACAGAGACTGAGATAGAGGCAGACTAGCTCTCAGAACAGAGGTGATTATATTTAGAATAGTATTTGCCCCTCAGCACAAAGAAAAATCTGATAGAAGTTAGATATAGATATTTTTAATTATTACATAAATTATAGATATTCTACGCAATCATTCATGGTGGTCGTGTTGTATCTCTTCATCGTAGTCACCTGAGTTGAGTTACAATTTGTAAGGTGCCACCAAGCCCACAAAATTATAAGCTAACAACAATAGGAAATTAGGCATTTATGTAAAATTAACCCTCAATTACAACACTCTTATGAAAAACATGCTAACACATGCCATTTCAAGTTTTATCTATTAATTTTACGGTGTTTACGATTTCGACTTGATTACAAACCAAACTAAATTATGAAGGCCAAAATTTTCAGAAAGTGAAATTAGAAGAATCATGGTGAATAATAAGTCGACCTATAGTCCAAACCAAAATATAGTGGATCCTACAATGTATGTCAAATTTCTCCAAAATAAGTTCATAGTTTTTATCAGGAGGAAGCCAAGAGGTACAGGACAGATTGAAGGGGTCTTCAAAGAATTGACAAGTTCTAACTTTGAGTTCATTGCTATATATGCTGAGCTGACTATGCAGCTAAGCTGCTTTGGTTTACTCGCTTGAAAAAAATGAGAGAACCCAAGAAGTTAAAAAAGGAGGGCCAACCAAACAAATATTAGACTCATAACTACAAATTGACAGATACAGGTGCAAGGCAAATTGCTCCACATTAGGAGGGGGAGGGGGGAATATTTTTTGTGTTATTGGCTAGTCGGCTAGTTGTATTTCTCTTCCCTTTGTTAGAAGATGTTCTATGTTTAGGATTTAGGGTTTAGGGCCCAAAAAAATTAAATATAAACGAAAATAAATATCTAATCAAATTGGAACATTGACAAAATAAAACCAAAATGGGGGTTGAAATTATAAAAAAAAACACTATTTAAACATATAAACACACCCAAAATCCATCATTACACACACTCAAAACCCATTTATAAACACACCCAAAAAGTTGACTTTGAGGTTGATTTTGGGTGTGTTTCTATGTTTAAATAATGCTTGGGTTTTTTTATAAATACATGTCTAGGATTGGGTTTATTTATAAATTTGTAAATAAAGTACAATATATATTAAGTGTTTCGCTTCAAATAATATTGGGGTTTTTTTGTGTGATAAAACTCACCTATTGGACTTTGTAGGTAGGTGGTTAAGTTGAGAACAATATCAATATTTGGTGGTTTGCTGATCATTCTCTCTGAAATCTTAACAAAAAAACACCTAAAAAACAAGTTGCAGTTGTTTTCCCTTGTGACCAATTGAACTGAAGCTTGATGATGAAATACACCATATCTCATCTTAAGAACACAACGCTATCCTCTAGTTACTGAAGCTTGATGATGACATAGGCCATATCTCATCTTAAGGGCACAATGCTATCCTTATAACTAGCCAGCAACTTCAATCGATCATCGTTCAGAGTCGATGCATATTCAGGGGCAAAACAATCTCATCACTTCCCCTAAAACTTGCACTCTCCATATTGTATAGAAGCACCCTCGGATGACCAGGCTTCTGTATGCTTAACCTTGAAGATTGGAGGAGGAGCTCACCTGTGTGAATGGCACAAAAAGGAACTGGGTACCCTGCTTCCTCCCAATGAAGGGGAAAATAGATGGTCTCCTTCACCCAAACCTGATTTTGATAGTCCTCCAAAACCCAAAGCCTTAAAATGTTCAGTCTCATCAACTCCTTGTCACCTGTTAGAGCCACACATCCATCCACTTCAACTATACTCTCAATGGGAAAATCAATACGATGTGTAAAACAATTATAATCTTTAGGAAGTGGAATTGCTCTGAATTTCTCATCTCCAATGTCAAAAGCCAGTATGACATTGTTAATCCCATGAATCCAATGTACAGCCCCGTTGACGCAAACACTTCGCTTATGAAATGGGGATGTAAAAGGATTAATACGGAGACCATTACAGTCTACCTCTATGTGCCTCCATGAACTTGTCCCCAATTTAAATATTTTGAACATAAAATGCTCACCCCTCAAGGCAGGGATGAGTTCTTGCACTTGGAGAACCTTATACTCATTTGTAAGAGGACTGAACCCGAAATGATACGTAACATAGACTTTGCGTGATGCAGGAGCGCGGGAGAGAGCGATAGACTCTCCGGTGTAGGGGTTAAAAATGCGAACGGCTTTGCATGATGCAGGCTGCAAGGCTTTTCCTAATGTTCACAGGGGAGAAACAAATATGCGATAGAATATTTCTCTCAGGTGGAGGGGTTAAAAATGCGAACGGGGTGGTCAGGATCGGCTTGATTGGGAACTGTAGTATTATAAAGGCAAAGACAGACCAAGCCGTTGATAATTTGTGCATTGTAGAGACATTCATTCGTGGTTTGCGGAGTTGGAAGACTTAGAAGATGGGTGGCAGGGATTAGACTTCCTTCTTGGTTGATTTGCAAGGAGAAGAAGTGTTGCTGCGTTGTGGGTTTGTCCCAGGCAGTGAGGAGGAGGTGAACGTTCTTGTTGCATCCCAAGTTTTGATGGGCGCTGACAAAGGAAGGGTCGCGGGTGAGAGAAGACCAAGACTTGCAGACACATTTGAAGCGCATGAGAGACTTGGAGGGTAGCCTTAGGAGAATCATAAAGCATGTTATTTGGCTGGGGAGCTCTGGACCTCCAACTGGGTCCATTTATTGATCTCTATGCCCCTTTGTTAGGATATCCTTCCTTGCAAGTTTTGTAGGGGCAGATGGTGGATGGGAAATCCAAAGTTTAGTTTTTATCAGAAGGAAGCCAGGAGCTTCAAGACGGATTGAAGTGAAAGGTTCTTTGAAAACATGACAAGTTCCAAGTTGGTGCTGAATTCCATGTATACATCTATATTAATTGAAGAATATTAATATTACAAATTTAATGATTCCCATAATTATATATTTCATATTACTTGGGACAAAAACAAAAATTATTGTTTACATACGACAATGTTTCAAGTAAACAATTCAACATAATGTGAGTCCGAATTGCCTTTATAATAGGAGTATTGCTACATCAGATTTGTTAATCATGGGAGAGATAAAAACTATAGGGAAATTTGCATAAATCCTACCTGAACTTTTAGACATGTGCACCGAACTTTTAATTTTTATTATTAACCACCTGAACTTTAGAGAGTGTTGCAATGTACAACCTATGTTTAACTCTGTTAAACTTTTCGTTAACTTTAAGAACGATTCCGTCAATTCACTATAACTAAAAAAACTTAACATTTTTAAAACTAACAGAATTTATAATTAATAATTTTTGTTCTTTATTAAAAACCTAACCTAAATTATCCCATGGTTTCTCCCATCCATTCAACAACTTCCCCCTTTCCCAGTAGACCCTCCCCCACCCTCTACATATATCCAGGCTTTTTGGGAGATGGATTTCATGGATCTTCAAACATTTAAATTAATTTGGCATTCAATTATGTTCTTTTTTTAATTATTCATAAGGTGAAATTTCGTTCAAAAGTCAAAACGGAAATACACGAAAAAACCATACAAGAAAGGGCAATAGCATACAGAGAAGTACAACAAGCAAGCCTCCCAGTAAATCAAGCCACCACGAGCATAAAGCGACAACATAATACCTCCCAAAAAAAAAGCTTAATCAGTAGAGGCAAGGAATCCCATCTCTAAACATTACCATGACTAATGAGAGAAGGGGCTGATTAATCCGTATGAGTAATGCACCCTCGAGTTGGCCTTCAACTCTTCAACAACCCACACCAAATATTTTATAGATTCGGTGGAGAGAGATGGGTGGCAGGGATATGAAGTAGGGTGTATGCAGAGAGGGTGGGGAGGCAGCTAGGCAATGGGGAAGAATTTGTGGAGACTGGGGAACGATAATTAGGTTACCTCCAACTGGTTTATTATTTTGCCCCTTTGTTATTTAAATTTGTTAGTTTTAAAATTTTTATCAGTCAAGACGGATCTTTTAGTTATAGTGAATTGATGGAATTGTCCTTAAACTTAACGGAAAGTTTAATAGAGTTGGACATAGGTGGTACATTGCAACACTCTATAAAATTCAGGTGGTTAATAATAAAAATTAAAAGTTTAGGTGGTAATAGTGCACATGCCTAAAAGTTCAGGTAGTATTTATGCAAATTTCCCATGGGAAACTATATAAACGAGAGTTACATAAGTTTTATTTTTGTGTTATTTACAATGACCAAGAATAAAGTTTTTTTTTTGGGCAAAGACCAAGAAGAAAGCGCCTCGCATATAAAAAAGGCAACTATATTTCAACCAATTACTTTCATTCCCGGTCTAAATGACATGGCTTTTAATTCATTGTTTATGAAACACAAGTCATTGTGAAATTGGTACTTAGGTGACAAGGGGTAAATTTTACGACACTTAAACAAAACGCAACAATCTTCACACACTTTAGACCTTGACCAAATTTATGACTAGTCAACTGCTAGTCATGAATAATCACAATCAAGAATACACACAGAGCATGCTACAATGTACCTGCAACTCTAGAAGATTACTAGTGACAACTTAGGCACTCAGAAGGACCCGTCAATCTAGGCATGCTCTGTGCTAGCAACAACTATAGTGAGAGTGTGTGAAATCATCATAATCAAGTAAACACCAAACAACAGATAATGATAACTAGTTAACTACAAGGACACAAACCCAGAATTCATACGATGGCTAGTCAACCACCAAGAACACAAACCCAAAAAAAATTACAGAGATGCAAATTAGAAATTGTTCACCCAGAAACCCACCATTGGGAAAAACTAGGGGTCATCAACTGACCATGCAATCCATTAAGTGGAAAAAGATTCTTACAAAGGAACACAAGCAAGCTCAAGAGAAACCTAGATCTATTTAGGAAGATGAGCTATATCTCCTTCGTGCAATCTTCTTCTCCAACTTAGCAAAACTTGAAGCTCAGTTTTTCATAGCAATGACAACTCCTTCATCAGCTCTTTCATCCCATGGCACTAGCTTGCAAGCTCTAACTTAGACATAAACCAAAATTTGGATTCAAAGGAGAATGACCAATTGCTTCAAGAAACCATACTCTTGAAGAAATCAGTCTTGAATCTGACCTAGATATAAATGAGAGAGTGTTTTAAGTAGCTAGATGCAGATTAGTATTTCAAATGTAGTTTTTCACAAAAAATCAATTTGGAAAACTCATAAATGAAAATAAGATGGTTCTCTCTTGAGGAAGAAGAGAAAGATGGCAAGTAAAACTTTCCAAAACTTCCACACCAAAGAGACTGCATCCAAAAGAGGAATTATTTGGCCATTACACCCAAAAATTCCCTAGGTCAGAATCGACACATGGTAGTTGAGAGAGAAAGGAGAATAGGACAAAAAAAGTTGGTTCTCCAGCTGGAAATCCTACAGAGCAAGGAGGACTAGTCATACGAGAAACAGACTACTAGTCATCATTTTATTAAATCAATTTAATGAAATGTGATGCAATGCACAATTTACCTTTGTCAATTTGCTTAAACCTCCATAGGATAGTTGTTAGTTAAGAACACATAGAGAAGCTATTCTAAATCTAAACTTGAGCTTGATAAAAACAATAAAAATCCTATTACAAAATTGTCAAGGGAAGCCAAAAGAAAATCACAAAATGCATACACTTAACTTACACATTGTTTACTGCGGCAAAAAGAAAATATTTTCTTGCAAATCAACAAGATATTGAGGAATTGTCCATACATAAAATTATAATTATTGATACGGGCCTTTTCCACATAAAAAGGGAATTCTTTGTTATAATAGAGATTGAGTCCATTAGGGATTTGATTGGGATCCAAATCTCCTAATTTGATGATGACTATATCTCCTTATTAGGATAATATCTAAATTAATGATATTATCTTATTAAATAAAGATAATGTCCTATAATTAAGACATTATCCCAAATTAATAAATTGGTTCAATTAATTATTTTGAGGCATAAGCTCCAAACCCATATTCTTCTTTTCCACGTGACATGCTATGATTGGAGACGAAAATATTTGCTCCCACAACTTTGGCGTCTTATTGAACAAAAATAGTGATATTGTTCCTCCATTGATCAAGAATCTAGATTTTTGGGAAGTCTCATGATCATCCAATGAGAAGGGTTTCAATTTTTTGAAATGAATGATTTGAAAACATATTGATTCTAACAACTGATTGCAAAGTTGAACATTCGAACAGAAAATTTAGTTTCCTCCAATATTTTATTTTTTTCAATTATTTTAGGATGACATTAAGTTCGTTGAGACATATAACCTTTACAGCAAAGACCAATCTTTAAACTTGATTTGTCACTATCTTATAGACCAATTATCACCAGAAACATATCTTTGGAGCAGAGATGTGTGCACAATAACATGTGAATAATCATGCCATTCACACTTACACAAATCTACACCAACACCATTATCATCCTCATGACATTTCCTACTTCCTTTTTTTTTTTTTTGGTTGAAAAGAAAAAAAGAACTGTTTTAGATGAGGGAATCTTTGTTGTATAGTTGATCGTTGCTTCACAAATTTGACACCCCAATATCTTCTTACTATATTTTTAAATTGAAAATTAATGGGAAGTTAAACTTTATTTTACTCTCATGGCAGCAGAAATATCAAATTTCAGGGCCTCCTTGTCTTGCAACAATTTGTAAGCACAAGGCACCATGAAAAAACCCAATATGTTTTTGAAGGTAAGAGAAGCCACCAAAATAACTTCTATTTGCAAGTTCACCATTGAATTAAAGCTTGATGATGAAATAGGTCATATCTCTCTTCTTAATTGCACAATGGTATCCTCATAACTAGCAAGTAACTTCAATGCATTATCCTTCAGAAATGTCGATCCGGGGGGCAAAACAATTTCATCAATTGCCTTAAAACTTGCAGTCTTCATGTTGTGTAAATGCTCCCTCATATAGGCAGGGTGATGCCAGCTTAACGCTGAAGACTGGAAGAGGAGCTCACCTGTGTGAACAGGGTACCCTACCTCCCTCCAAAGGGAAAAGTGATGGTCTCCTTAAGCCACAGCTGGTTTTGGTAGTCCCTCAAAACCCACAGCCCCATCAGTTCCTCTCCCATAAACTGCTTGTCACCTACTAGAGCCAAACAACCATCCACTCCAATTATATAACCAAATGCAGAAAACAATTATAATCTTTAGGGAGTGGGATTGCTCTGAATTTCTCTTCAACAATGTCAAAAACCAATATAACATTTTGCGTCGCATGCAACCAATGTATGACCCCATTAACGCACACACTTCGCGAATCAAACGGGTGCTTAAGAGGATCAGAAGGGAGATCATTAAGGTCTACCTCGATGTTCCTCCATGAACTTGTCCCCAATTTGAATATCTTGCACATAAAATGGTTACCCCTCAAGGTAGGGACAAACTTTTGCACTTGGAGAACCTTATACTCATATGTAAGAGGACTGAACCCGAAATGGTGTATAGAATGGGCTGTGTGGGAAGCTGGTGAAGCATGGGGAAGAGCGAGAGACTCTCAGTGCAGGGGTTAAATAATCGAACGGGGTGGTCAGGATCAGTTTGATTGGGAACAAAGGTGTTATGAAGGTAAGACAGACCAAGCCGTTGATACTCTGCGTAAGGTAGAGCGTTCGTTCTTGGTTCGAGGCATTGGAAGGCTTAGAATGTGGGTGGAGGGTGTTAGGCTTCCTTGTTGGTTGATTTGTAAGGTGAAGAAGTGTTGCTGCCTTGTGGATTTGTCCAAGGCAGAGAGGAGGAGGTGAGTGTGCTTGTTGCAGCCCAAGTTTTGATGGGCAGTGACAAAGGAAGGGTTGTGGGTGAGAGAGGACCAAGACTTGAATGAAGCGCATCAGAGACTTGGACGGTAGCCTTGAGAGAATCTCAAAGCATGTAATTTGGCTGGGGAGCTCTTGATCCGCAGCTGCTTCCATGTATTGATCTTAGGATAATATTATTATCCTTCCTTACAAGTTACAAGTCTAAAAGTTGATGGTTTTGTAGGGGCAGATGGTGGATGGGAAATCAAAAGTTCATAGTTTTTATCAGAAGGAAGCCAAGAGTAAGACAGATTGAGAATAAATCTGCTTTGTTTTAGTCGCTTGTTGAATTTGTTTAAAACTTTGAAGAGTAAAACAAGAAAACAAACATTTACACAGTGATTTTATTTTTATATTCCTCGTCAGTGTCAATACATAGTTACTATGCTTTTTTGCTTTGGCTCTTATCCAAAACAAGAGAAAAAAATGAGCGACGAAGAAGTATTTTTCTATTATTCATCTATTATTCATCTATATAACTTTTGTATCACCGTAATGGTTACTCTTTTTTTTTCCACAATCACTGCCCTACAGGCTACACCCTGCAAACCAACAAAGAAGTGAGATATGAAAATCGAACTCCAAACCACTAGCAAATAAGGCTCTGACACAGTTTTTTCAGGAATTTTAGAGCTATGATTTTGGAATTTTGGAATTTTTAATTTCAAAATACCAAAAACCTTTACAAAGAAAGGTATAACATAATGATGTTGACTTTTTTAACTCTAAATGTATGAAATTAGCCCATAATTAATGTAATTACTCTCTAGTTTGCAGTCTTCAGTAAAGTAGTGAATGAGAGAAAAATGAAGAAATAGAGCAAAAGGAGAGAGTAACATGACAAATAGTGAGAAGGTAAAACATCACCAAGTTCAGACTTCAAATTTTCTAGAAGATAACCAACCATTGAATTGAAGCTTAGAATTAGATGATGAAATTAGGCAATCTCTCATCTTAAGGGGACAATGCTATCACCACCACAGCCAACAAGCAATTTCAACCGAAGATGATCTGAAAGTCTCGACCGTGGTGAAACAATTTCACTTCTGAAACTTTTACTCTCCATGTTGTAATAGAACACTTTCACTTGGGCAGGATCCTGCCTAAGCAATCTTGAAGATTGCAAAAGTAGCTCACCAGTGTGAATCGTATACAAAGGGACAGGGTACCCTAAGTCCCCCCAATAAAAAGGAAAATTTATGGTCTCCTTAACCCAAACCTGGTTTTCGTAGTCCTTCAAAATCCATAACTCCATCATGTTCTGTTGCATCAGGTGCCTGTCTCCTATTAGAGCCAAACATCCATCCAGGTCAACTATGTCCCCAAGGGTATTGTTGATACCATGGATGCCATAGTTATAATCTTCAGGAAGTGGGATGGCTCTGAATCTCTCGTCTTCAAGATCGAAAACCGCTATAATGTTCTGCGTTGACCCGTGCATCCAATGTATGGCTCCATGAGCGCACACACTTCTCCTGTCAAACTGGCACTTGAGCAGATCAAAAGGGACATCATTAAGGTCTACCTCTATTCTCCTCCATGAACTTGTACCTAGTTTGAAAATCTTGAACATGAAGCTCCTATCCTCTATAGAATTTAGAGGCTGAAACCTTTTCACTTGAAGAACCTTATACTCATTCGTAAGAGGACTGAACCCGAAGTGGTGTGTAAGGTGGATGGCGCTGTATGCAGGAGAATCATGAGGAAGAATTATAGACTCTCGGGTGCATGGGTTGAGTATTCGAACGGGATGGTTTTGGTCAGTTCGATTGGGAAACACTTTGTCAGAAAGGTAAAGACAGACTAACCCATTGACACTCAGTGCATTGTAGAGACGTTCACCATTCTTGGTTGGAGGTGTTGGAAGGTTTAGAAGGCGGATGACGAGCGTTGGACTTCCTTGTTTGATTTGTATGGAGAAGAAGGTCTGCTGCAGCATGGCTTCGTCCCAGGTGGTGAGGAGGAGCTGAGTGTGGTTGTTCTGGTGGAAGTTTCGATGGGCATTGACAAAGGAAGGGCTGCGGTTGAGAGAGGACCAAGACTTGCAAACGCATTTGAAGCGCATAAGGGACTTGACCGGCAGCCTGGCAAGTATCTGAAAGCATATAAGTTCGCTTGGGAGCTCTGAACCAGACTCCATGGATCTCTGCGACTTCCTTGGGATATTATTGGTATAAATCACAACTAGTTTTGTAGAGGCAGATGGAGAATAGAAAATGTAAGGGGTCATAGTGTCTGGAATCCGAAGGCGGCCAAAATATGTCAAGGGTCTTTAATAATGGACAAAAGTTCCAAGTTTGAATTCATCGTCATATGTTGACTAAACTGCCTTTGGTTTTTTGGTTGACTTTAGAAAGACAACATGAACTTTCCATTTGTTTTCTAAGAAAAGAAAAATGGCCAACATGTCACCTAACCAATTAAAAATTTAAGGGCTGCTTCTAGATTTTGAAATTTTCTTATTATAATTGGGGTACTGGCCTATACTTCAAGAACAAAACATACATAAAGAAACAAGCAATGAAGTAGTGTGCAAACTTCTGTAAAATTTCTGTATACATTATTTAAGGAAACGTAAATGGCTATGTGCTTCCAGTGGGGTACTCAGTAAATGTACAAAAGTTATGTACTTCTGGTATCTTAATAACTAACAGTGTCAATGAGGACTTGTGCTACTGATTTGATTGGGGTGAATGACAATTCCATGAACTGGTCGTGACCGGCCTATCGAGTTTCTGCGTGAGGTTGCAGCAGAAGAAGGCATTGGTTCAACATTAGGAGGTATTGGAGTTTCAGGTGAGTGGCCAGATATGCAGAGGGCACCGGAATCATCTTGCTCCCAGTAAACTTCTACCATAATCCCTCTTGGATTCTCTGCAGATTCTGTACCTGGAATCCCCACAAACCTAGCTCCGACTGGTATCTGCATAATCATTGAGATACAATAAGAGAAAAACAAGAAAACAAGAAATTACAAGTGATTTTATAGCCATTACTTATGTATCTCACTACAGAATGATATAAAGAGAGAAATTGAGCTTACCTCGACTGGGGCTCCGGATGTTAAAGTGAGAGTGACCAACCTCCCCTCAGCTGTGGCAGTTTCTAGCTCTGCCTGCCTTGCAATATTCAAGAAAACTTCCTCTAGAGTTGTAAGACCAAGTTGGATGTCTGATATACCGAATTCACTTTGTCTGTCTTGAAGCTCCGCAAAAAAATTCTGCAGAAGATTTACAAAATATATGAAAACACGTATACCATCTTGGCAATTACATGTGTCCTCCAAGCTACTGAAACGAAAAACATAAGTAAATTACACGATTTTACTATCGAATAATCAAATTTATTGGTTTCAACATAACATCTTCCTTCTCCTGCAAATAGAGTAATATGAGAGTTTTCAAATTCATTTTATTAGCCACAACCTACGAGAATTAGACATTGTGCCATCCTTCTTGTATCAAGTTTCAGTATAAAAACAACTGTAATTACCTTGAAAAGAAAAAATTGCTATAAAAGATATATACTAGAAAGTGAAATTATTACCTTCAAAAGCCCCTCTCTGTCATGAGGAATAACAAAAGTCAGAAAGGATTTGTTCTCTTCTTTTGGTAAAACATCCAAATGCTGTCAAAACATTTCCCATGTTAGAAATTAACCTTTGTATGCGTAAAAAATGTTTAAATCACTTTCGAAATTATCATACATGTTTAAAGAACTGCTTCACTGCCTCATGGTGAGGTGTAGCAACTGCATCACTGTTTGGAGGACTTTGTCCATTGGTGCTTCCAGTGAAGCTAACATTAGCAATAAAACCAGTCCCAAACCGTGACTTCAGCCTGATTGAAGTTCCAATGCAACGGAGCCTACCCTTTGCCATTATTCCAATCCTGTCACTTAAAATGTCAGCTTCTTCCATTGAGTGAGTGGTTAGGACAATTGCCCGCCCTTTTTTGGTATCCTCTATGATGTCCCATACATGTCTTCTAGTTATTGGATCCATACCAGTTGTCTGCAGATCATAAACTAAAACACATAAACAGAGCGTCTAGATTTACTCTCTCATTGGCATAGGCTGATTATTGGTCATTTAGTTCAATGGCTGATTTGTAGCTCAAATTAAGTTCTGATTATTAGGCATGTAGTTGAATTTGAGGCTTATTGTCTGATTAGCTTAATTCAAGGCTAATCTTCATAGCAGATTTATGTCTTGGTATCCCATATAAGCACCCATGTTATTCTTCATAAGTAATGCAACATAATGATCTTCCTCATATTTTAATAAATTATTTTAATACGAATACAAGGGAAAAGTTTATAATTTCCATACCGGTTCATCCAATATGACTAACTTTGGATCACCAATAAGGGCTATTGCAAAACTCAGGCGACGTTTCATTCCTCCACTGTAACTCCCAGCTCTCATTTTGGCTGCCTCAGTGAGCCTCACCTCTGCCAAGGACTTCTTAGCAACCTACATTTGAGAAGGAGCATTCATCTTATACATGAACAAACAGTTATTCTGCTAGCTTGAGCTCATAAAGCATGGGGACAAAAATGAAAGATTATAATGCCCAGAGTTCAAACATTTGCAAAGTAGAAAGCATGCAATAGGAAGTTTTCTGCCCTATCATCGGTGGTATACAACCAGTGATAGGGAAGAATTACTCCTTGAATAATTAGCATAGCACATACTGATTTGATTGAAGCTGGGGATAGGCCTTTAATACTAGCGAACAGGTGAAGGTGCTCTTGCCCAGACAATGCATCCCACAGAATGTCAAACTGTGAACATAGGCAACATATGGACAAGTTAACTCTAAATTTATCAATGAGTTGAAGCACCACGATGAAAACTACGTAACTTGCATACTCTTGAAGTACAGACATTCATATACATTCTCATATGTGTGTGTACGTGTGTAGGGAGGGAAAGCAGATCACCTGTGGACAAACTCCAATCATTTTTCTAATTTTTGCCATGCCAACAGAGCTTCGGGCAGAATATCCATAAATCAATGCTGTTATCAAGACAGTTCACAATTTATCATATCCATAGTGATTTCATCAGGGAATTTTTTAATTCATGAACTCAAAAATAATGATACTATTACCATCTCCGCCAGTCACCGGTGTGATGCCAGTCAGACAATTAATTGCCGTGGTTTTCCCAGCTCCATTGGGTCCAAGTAAACAAAATAACTGATCCTTGGAAAAGTTCACCCATAAACCCTGAAGGTTGTTCAAAAGAAACCATTGTTATTATTAATTAAAAACAAACCTGAACATATATGCTGTGTCTGCATTATACTTTTTGTCCCAAGTGTTATAATATTAATGACAGCCGATGAAAATCATGAAATATCAATCAATTTAGCTTAGAGGGGTATTCCTCTAGGCAGCTAAGTGATTGAAGGAGAAGTCCTTTTAATCTCTCAACTTTCACTCAGAACTAAAAGTCAGAAAAGGTTCTTTACCTTGAGGGCATGGTAAGGTGAAGTCCTCGTGCATCTACAGCAACCAATATTTGTGGTCCCAGGATATGTCTTTACAAGGCCACGTATCTGAACTGCAATGTTCGGATCAATTATGCCTTCCCTAGTTTGTTGTTTTACAATGTTCTCCTCTTCAAGGACATCTTCATCATCTGGAGTAAGTTGCTCCTGTGGTGGAACTGAACCTATGCAACTGCAAATGCCACCCTCTATGAAAAAGAGGAAAAAAAGCATTAAGAAAAATCCAACAAGGTAAACTCACACACAATCTGCATTCCAGTCTTATTTTTACCTTCTACTTTGTTTCCACCTTTCCCTATCCAGTACCCAGGCTTCAAAAAGTAAAACACTGATTTTCTCACACCAGATGCGTTTGGGATGATATTATCGAAGTAGATAGCCAGTACAAACCAGAGGAAGAATGTGGCCACCAGCCATATATAAATGTCATTCTATAAAAGTTCAAATCAGAATATTATAATTACGTACTAATAAAAAGGACTAATAACCTATTGTAAATATTTTGAGTGTGAGGATCAATGTGTTACATACAATTGTTATAACACAGTCATCATCATTTGGTGCACACTTTGTTCTTCTACTCCAGCTAACCCCAATATCTTGAGGAGTGGATGTTGCACCAGCGAGTATCTGTAGAGCTATGGCAAGAAGATTAGGTGGGAATAATGACCAGAGGCTTCGAAAGGTTCTGGAGATGCTATCAGAATAGGGAAATCCAAATGCTGTAACAAGCTGCAATGACAAAATGGATTCTGTTAGTACCATTGAACCAACAATCCCTAATATATAAATCTTGTACTGAGGAATCTTGCCTGGGTCATAAAACCAACAATAAATATAGAGAAACCCACAGTTGTGGATGAAGATGACTTGCTTATGAAGGCCGACAACATAAAGGCAAAACCTAGCTGGCATGAAATGTTAGAGACGACGGATCAGAGGTTATGAAATTATGATAAAACCAAGAGGCTTATTTAAAAACATAAATCAGAAAGAATTAGAATGAATTAAAAAAAAGTAATTGCAAACTTGCAAGAAAAAGTCTTACCATATTGAGTTGGAAAAGAAAGAAGACAAGGAACAAGACCGCAAAATTGTTCTTTAGGAAAAAATCAAACTGAAACATCATTCCGAAAAGAACGATGAAAAGTGATGAGAATAGTGTAATGATTCCCTCCCATGTGAGCCATGAGAACCAGTATGCAGTATCATAAAGACCCATCATTGTCATTGCCTGCTTGACGAAACAAATAAAGCACCAGATAATTAATTGATTCTTCAAAAGAACAGCAAGGCTAGTAATAGTAATAGCCGTTTAACTGGACAGTGTTATGCATTAACTTAAAGCAGCTTAAAGCCATCACCTGTCGAAGCTTTAGTTCTTTCTCTGTGATCAAAGAAGTCATTTGAAACACAAAACCAAACATGGCAGTTGCGAGAAAAAAGGTTGGTCCTACTGTATCCAATGCAGAGAAAAGCTCCATTGCAGGGTGTGCAAATTCCTTGAAAGCAACAACCCAGCTAAAATTTGGAACTGAACATGTCATTATATGAGAGCTAAGGTCAGGGTGATAATCATGCAAGTAAACTTTCTGCACGTAACACAGGACTACAAGAAACAAAGCCTAATACCTCCAATCAGAGACCGAGCAATTTCACGCTCCGCAGCAATCTGAAGCGGAATTTGAAATTTGAAAGTGGGATCTTCATATTGCCCTCGTTTTGCAACAGGAGTAGAATTAGTCTGTATGCCATAGCTAATAACAGTGGCGTTTCTTTCCATAAAATGCAACGCTCCTGGGCAATGCATTGGATTACTATACAGCCATGCATCCACTTCAGCTGTTGTTCTAAACGATTTGACCTGCAGAAATAAAAGGCACGACAAGAGTTATTACATGATATTTGTTATTCAGACTTTCTCACACCCAATTGTGATTTCCCTTTCCCAAGCCCCATTTCCCATGAACCAAACGCACCCTAACAGTAACAAACAATGCAAAAGAAAGAAACTTAACGCAACTCAGTGAACCAACCTATTTAAGTGAAGCATAAATCAATGAGTTTTAACATTTTGAATTTGTTCTCCCCCTTCCCTCCCTTTTAGCCTCAATTTTTCAACAACCAAACCCAAATTTTGATTCTCAATGATGGTAACAATTCAATCTTAAGATATCAAGTGTCACCATATTCAAAATATAAACAAAAATTCATGACTGAATATGAATACAATCAAGACTTCTTAGTTTTAATGAGGTTTTGTTGCATCTATGCTTATGCTTAAAAATTTGTATAAAAATTAATCAGGTCCAAAGGTCATATCAGACAAGGTTTCTAGGCATTTTTGCATTGTTTAGTCTTAAAAGGTTATCAGGTCAAAAGGGCGTATCATTTATCTTTGTTGGGGTTTTACATGGAGGCTTGAGTAATCAACAGCCCTGCACTAGGTGGCATTGGCTTTTCATTCTTGCATGTGCATCAAGTAAAGGATATATCCTCTAAAATCTGAAAAGCCAATGCCAGCAATTTGTCATCACCCAGATCCCTCATATCCCAAGCTCAGGCAACACAATACCATCACCAAAATCAGTATTATGCATGCTACATATATACTTAAATGAACTAACAATAAAATTGCAGGAGAGAAAACAATCAGATTGATGCTGTAACAAAATCAATTCGCAGAGTCAGAATCAAATTCAAGCCCAAAGTGAAACAGTTTATTTTCAAGCAACTGGAAATGGGTCGTGTGCCTTTGGTTAAGAAAAAGTATATGCCTTTGGTAAAAAATTCTTAGCCTATGGTAAAAACAAACAAACAAAATCCTTCGTAAACGAAGACCACATTGCTGACGTGGCTAAGTAATGCGAACGGTTATCGTTTCCCCAAGTAAAACAAACAAAACAGAATCAAAAGAACAAGAAAAACGGCCCCGAACACTTTCTCCCCCATTTTCTCGACAACCAAACACAACACCAAGCTCTACACAGCAATAATCCAAATCCCTCCTTACCTTGCTCGCAGGAATGGGCCTGCCGGGATTATTATCCATGATAGCACTCACGATTCTCTGAATCCTAGAGCTCCCATCTCCGCTCCACACGAAGTCAAAGCACGGCGTTTTGATGTAGTACTTGTCCTCGCACGGTGGGATCGGCAGCGAAACCAGAGATGGAGGATCGGCGACGCTCTTGTACGCCGTGGACGACGCGTTTCGAGCCTCGATCGCCTTCTGGATGCAGAAGATGAGGAAGATGAAGATGAAGGACGAGAAGAGCTGGAGAAATGTAGCCCTCTTGTTCCGCCATGAGAGCAGGAGGTTCTTCCTGAACAGAGCCTTGAATTGCTGGTACAGCAGCGGAAAACCGCTGCGTAAACCCATGGCTTCTCTGAGCTTTTGCTGTGGACTTTTGAATTGAGAGTTTGTGTGGGAGGACTGGGGAGAAGCTTTATGCTTTATACTGATTTTCAGTGGACTGGTTCAGTTCTGTTTCAGAGGGCGCGGTTTTACGCGTTGAGGAGGTGATGGTGAATTCCCAAATCAGCCTTGAGTTTTGGTAGAATTTGCGGATTTGCCACTGTGCTTAGCTTGTTTTAGGACAAGGAAGCTCGTCTCCACGGGAAGGACGGAGACTTTCTGCCAAATGTCGTGAGAATGTTTAAAAGGCGCCTGAAAATGCTGGTGATATTTCGCGCTGTTTTTTATTATTATTATTAATATTATTATCTTGTTTTTTTCAAAATTGACCTTTTGTGTTTTTTTGGGTAAATTATTTGACCTTTCGTGTTGGTTTATGTGCTGAATAGGTCATTAACCCCCTTGGGTGATCAAATGTTTTATTAATTAATTAATTATATATATATATATATCATATGGGTGATGAAATGTTTAAGTGAAAACAAATTTATTTTAAACAAATGAAAATACAAATAATATTATTGGAATTTTCTTTTTGTTATCAATATGTTCGGAACTTTCGAATTTAAGATATCTTTTAATGTTGTGAAGAGAAATACCATTAGACCTTTCAAAATCATTTTAAGCGTAAGGAACCTTCTATTACAAAATGTTTTAAGAATTGATTAGTTGATTCCATTTGTATTGCCATGAAATTAGGAGCTTTGTTCAATTCACTCTAACGTTCTTGAGGGCAGAAGTGTCATTGTAAAATTCATAACGGTGGACGACGCTCTGTGATGATAACATTGGCAGCAATCAAAGAAAAAAATGTACAGAAGTATTACGTCGAGCACAGAAACCAGTTACTTGGAACTTAAGTAATAATGACACATAGTATATTATTACAGAAATGACTCTTTACTCCTCCTTACCATTTAAAAGTATATAATTTTAATAACACCATGATCAATTGTGGACAACATGGGATTTGAATTCCACACAATGTGGTTCATAGCCACATGCTCTAATCCTCTAAGTTACGGACTCAACACGGTCTCTACTAGATTAAGGGTAACCTACGTAAAATAAAATAAAGAATTTCTCCAGTTCTCATGTTGAGAGAAATTAATGTTAAAATGAAATTTAATGGTTAATAAAAAAAAGTGATGTGATTTAAAACAACTTATCTCAAAGACTATTATTATTTTTTGAAAGGTCATGAGAAATTATAGAATACTACGGCAGTATAGTCACGTGGTACATTTTGTACACGTGTTATAATATAGGTAGATGACAGAGTTTATTTTTTCTCCTTTCAAAGAATAATATCTATAAATATCTATTTATATTATAACACATGTATAAAATATATCACGTCACTGTATTATCGTAATATTCTATAATCTCTCCATCGAATGACATATTTTTCACCATTGTGTGTATATGTGATTCTTTGACCAATCTTTAGTTCTTCTCATCTTGGAATTTGAATTTGAATGCAGTGTTCATTTAAGTAAGGTTTCCATGTTCTGAAATTACAAAGATTATTTAATTGATATCTATTTTGAATGAACTTTAAAATTCACAAGATACAATTTTTTTAAAAATCGGCATGAGTCACATGACATACCATTTGACCGCACGAAGCTCCATGGCAAATGCTTGGTTCAGAGGCCACTCTTTAAACTAAACATTTTTTGGCTAATCAATTGGGTCTGAAGAAGCAATGGATGCCTACATTAATTAAGTAATTAAAAGTGCAAATAAAGATACAATTGTTCGTTTCTCTATAAGTCAAATCACTTGTTTTTATTTTTTAAGTTTTATTATTTTTAATTTTTTCTCAGAACTATGTCATATAATACTTTATTCCTTAGAACATCTCTAAAATTATAGGCAAACTTGTTAGGAAATTTTGTACTTTGGTGACTTTTGTGGCACTTTAGCTTTAAGTTTTGCCTTATCAAAAGTTTGTTCATCCAAGAAATTAGACAAATGATCAAGACATTTATTAATTTTTTATATTTTTAATAATTGAAAATTTTATTGTATGGATGAATGTCCTATATATATATATATATAGAGAGAGAGAGAGAGAGAGAGAGAGAGAGTTTCAATTGAGGGATACACTTATAGACCCCATTATGCATTGTATTTCAATAATATGAACATCTAGTTTTTAGATATTCTTTCAAATATCATATTTGCAAAACAATTCGTAGGGGACTCTAAACAGTATCCTCAATAAAAAAAGACTATATATATATATATATATTTTTTCCTCATTCGTTATTACCGTGCGGACGCCTTTATAAATAGGAAGGAAAATAGGGAGATGTAGTAGAAAATACATGACGATTGCATGATAATAACATCCGGACTTTCGCATAAGAGAATTTCTTTATATATATATATATATGTATATAAAGAAATATAACCTTGCCAATGAAGGCCATATTGCCTTGCTTGTTGCCTCATCCTTTGGGGGGAGTAATTTGTTGAGGCCAGGCAAGACCCATATATGTTGAAATTAATTTGGCACAATTTTTTTTTTTCTTTTTAATATTTGGGCTTACTTTTCTGCGTGCTTGGGCATCCCTCTCTGTCTTGCGCTGTTGCTTCTCTTGTTTTTTTTTTTTTGCCCGTTTATTTTGCTGTGTATTTGTTGGACCTTGTGTGTTATTTGGTCTCCGAATGGTTTTAATATGTATTGTGGAACTGGGCATAAACATAATTTCTTTTGGGTGAATATATAATTTAAAAAAAAATACAAGTGATAGTTTAAACTACAAGAAGGAAGAGAGTTTCTTACACACACTAGCAAGGTGGCATAAGGGTTCGAACTTGAGACTATTGACCTGTAAATCGACCATTTTCCACTATGCTAGACCTCGTTGGCCACTTATTATATACTTGTTTCAAACAATTAGAAAGAAAAAAAGTACAGTCCAATTACCAATTGCATTATTCTTCTTGCTAATGAAATTTATTTTCCAACCTAAATTTTTTGAAAAGATTACGAGTAGAATAGGGGACAAATTTTTAGAGGTATTCTCTAACCAAATAACCCGACAAAGCTATGCATCTTAAAGCATATCAAAATGATGTATAAAAATCGATGGGACCATGTTCTTATAAATGTCAATGCATATCAATATCCTTAGTCAAATAAGTTGATTATTTGTTTATTTGAGTTGGAATGAGGCCTTACTAGCGCATGTTCATGCCCATCCTGAACTCAATACCCAAGAGACTACAACAAGCAGAACATCCTTTGTGGGGTAATTTATAGAATGTATATAACTATTAGTTAAAAAAAAACATACTATTAATAATTGAAAAGAATTAGGGTTGTAAAGATTCCTCATACTAAAAAGAAAAACATTCAGTAACTCTCTCATCAACAATCATTCAGGCCAAAAATTCAATGAAATCCACTTGCAGTTTCAATGTCTATTGTGATAGTCAGAAGAAGATGTGTTTCAACTTTCAAAGAGGCAAGTTACCTTCATAGTTCTCTTTTTGTATCAATGGCAACAATGCGGGATCTACTTTATCTTTACACAGTAAATCAACTATCAATTCTGTAGTTGATGCATCCGCAGAGAAACCCCTCTCCACCATTTGTTGAATAAGTCCCATAGCCCTGTCTGTCTCGTTGTTATTGATGAACCCCTGGCACATGGGAAAGTAGAGAGGAAAGTGAAGCCAAACTTGAGTTTTATTTTCCTTTATCATGAGAAGGTTTGATAAAATGAAGCAAACATTAAAGATATATTTAGTCATATACCCATTCTTAACATTAAAACTATAAATAAACTTTACACAATTTAATTTCTATAAACAAACCCAAAAAAAATCCAAAAAATGACAGCTGACCCTATTGAATTTAATTTGATTATTAAATTACTTTGATACCCTATTGAGTGTTTTGAGCTTTTTTTTATGAGGTTTTGAGGTTGAGTTTGTTTTAAGAAATCAATGACAGTTTTGTAATTTAAAAGAAGTTAAAAGCCTTTTTGTTATGTTGTAAATGAGCTTTTGGGTGTGTTTCTAAAGTCCATTTCATATAGATTTTTTTATAATTTGGTCTCATATATTGGGTATAATAGTGAATCTCCCAATATTAAATATACATTTTTCATGACCATTTTGTCATTATTAACAATTTAGAATTACAGTATATCATTAAATGCATTTTTTTATTTGATTTATATGGGTATAATTGGAAAATTATACCAACTTTGTTTTCTATTCATTCACAAAACAAACATGGAAAAAAAAAAGTGATATATCTCGGTTAATTTCACAACATTATCAAACGGGGGAAATAAATCTTCCATTTCCCATCCCTTAAGAAAAAAACATGAAAAGTAATTTCGCTTCAAATTCGTTCCATAAATCAAACGGGGCCTTAGAGTACAAGACCAAAAACCCACCACAAAATCTATGACATTAAATCTTCTAATTAATAAAATAAATATCATGCAAAAAAAAACCTTGAAAAATTTAACGAAATCATCCACACACAAAAATCACAATCTTGTCTCATTGGAAGGTACTAGTAGAGTACGACGATGGTCACCTGTATTTGTCCATGTATTTATCCATGAATATTCACCTAAACCTTAACTCCTATCAGTAAATATCCACCTAAACTTAACTCGTCGATGAATTATACCATGTAATGAGCTCCAATAACACACGGCCTCATTTCAAAGAAATATTTTAACAATCCTTCTCTCTCTCTCTCTCTCTCCCCTTTCTGCTTTCTCTTCTTTATAGCAATAACTAAAAAGCTTAAGCCAGCTCAACTAACATGAAACAAAGTAATCTATACACAGCTTCAGCATAAGAAAACCATGTTGACGTACCTGTTATAATTCTTCCCTCCCCCCTTCATTTTATTGAAAACAAGCTTTGCTTCAATCACAGAAAACAAAAGCAACTGAACCATGGAGTCTCCTCATGGACATGCATGCACCATTGTTGGCTTCTTCTACACATCAAATGGCCCTCCATCCTAAAACTTTTCAGCATAATCTCCAGTTTCCTTGATCACATCCAGGACGAATGCAGCCCTGTATGATAAAAGAATTGAAGATTTCGCGGATATGTTGTGCAAATCAAAGTAACTTCATAATTACACTACAAATTTATGGCTATGAAAGTAAGGACTGATGCCCAGTTAAAACAACACCGGACTAAACTTTCAAATAAAAATGTCACTAACACTTACTACAGTTTTATTCAAAGTTTTCATATTTTGAGCAAATTCCAGTAATTATCGTTGATGGTAATCGATATCGGATTTTCGTAGATACGCGGTTGAAGATGTAGAAATAAATAATAAAAATGTTTGGCATACACTTTAGGAACTGTCATCAAAACAAAAGAGACTCCACTGAAATTTTCCGAGAAACTTTCCACCTAAAAAAGTTTGGCTTAAAAGCTCAGTTCACCCTATTTTCTGCGCAATGATGGATTTTTCTGTTGGCCCCAGCAGCCATGCATGAAACTACCTGACCATTTCTGTGTCTTTTTTTTTTTTTCGGGTCAACTTAGGCATGACATGACCCAATCAAGATACTACACCTGGCGTAGAAGAAAAATGCTACAAATATGAACTCCCACCGGATCCCATCTCTCCCCGCACACCGGCTCCTACCTACCTGGCAGGCAGCCGGCATTCCCCGCCTCCGCCCCCCCCCCCCCCCTCCTCTCACTCTCATCATCTATCTCGGGCTTCAACGGTGATCAGAGAGGGTGTCATCCGATTGGAGAGTCTCCAACTGGACCCACTTGTCAGCCACGTTATCAATTCTCCTTGTAAAGAAAAATGGTTGGAGATTCTATATTAATCCCAAATTCCCAAAAAGAAAAAAAATTCCTATTAATCCCAATTCTCTCCAATCCCCACCTACAGTAGTAGTTTCAAAACACATTTGGATATCTTCTCTCTCGCTCTCTGTCTCTGTCTCTGTCTCTGTCTCTCTGTCTCTCTCTCTCTCTCTCTCTCTCTCTCTCTCTCTCTCATTTTTGCCATGAAGAACTTTCATGAGAAAAACCAGTCCCTCCAATTTCATGCCGGTCCAGAAAACGGGGACCATAAGAATAATCCTACGTTTAGAAGACGACACAGAAAAAGAACACCACCATGATCTCTATCACCAACCTCCTCCTCTTCCCAGGATGAAGACGATGGTCAACAACACGTGCCAGTTTAAGCGGCGGCCCAACAAGTACCGCTCTTTGAAACAAATCCTCAGCACCAGACCACCACCTCCTCCTCCTCCTTCTTCTTTTTCTTCTTGTTCATATGAGTACTCGAATGGCGAAGAGGAAGACGAAGACGAGGGTGTGGTGAAGGCGTCAGATAGAATTGATCTGGCTGCATTCGCGTTCAAGTGGGGAAGGACTGATCGGAGAGAGCGTGAAAGTTTGGTTGCGGACAAAACCCATGAGTTTTCAGTGGAGAATTATAACAGAGTGGTTCATGAGCCTGCGGTCGGGTACAAATGCGGAGCTTCTTTGAAGAAACTTCTGTATGGTATGTATGGAAGGGAGGCTGCTGCCATGGAAGACGATGAGAATGATGACGCGACTAGTCGTCCCCAAAATGAACTAAACTTCAGTGAAGGTCAGTTTGCTCGTCTCGTTAATTTCGCCAGGAGAAAAATCACGAAATTTCGGTTCGTTTTTTGTTTTGATTTTGATTTTGTTAGAGTTAGAGAGGTTGAAACAATCTGTGGAAGAAATGAGGGATGAGAAATGGTGGAAGGAGGGAGGACGAAGAAATGAATGTGATTCTACGAAAAAGGAAAAACTTGAAAACATAACAACGCAAAAGTCAATTTTAGTTTTAATTTCCTTTTTATATACCGTTTCCTCCCATTCTTTTTCTTTCTAAAAATTCATTCCATATCTAACAAATAAAAAAATAGAACACGAAATGGTTATCGAACGAGCCTAAAAATTATACTTTTTTTAAATTATGATTCCAACATGTGTTAAAGGAACTGTTTGTGTAAACAAATCACTACACAAGTTTAATGTTACTATACGTACCTTTGTTATAGCTTTAATTTTTCCCGCCTGTATGTCTCTAGTTGATGATATTGATCAATATTGTTGACACTAAACTTGCCTTTAAATTTTCGTTTTTCTACAAATCATGGTTGGTTTGTGATTTCTTTTTGAGTGGTCTTGTGTCTTGGGCAAAGATCGACACTCCTTGGCTCGTTACATCTAATGAGTTATATTTCTTTACAGACAAATCAAATTATAATATATTGGCAAAAGTAATTCATTATAATTTTATGCACATATGTCAGACTGTGATTTGTCTGCAAATGGAGGAACGGCTCCTTATTATATTTTCCCCTCCAAAAATGTGAAAATCGATTGATGCTTGAAGTTGTCTATTTTAGAACCCATAATTAGTTAAGATTAGGTTTAGTATTATGGGTAGTTTGTTTCAGATTTTGTTGGACCCAATAAATCATAATGTAAATATGAAAATTGGGTGTAATTTTAGATGTGCTGCAGAATTATAAGTCAAATTTCCACCAGCTATTGGTACGTATGCTTAGAAAAACTGATTTATTGAGCTTCCAATCGTTGTTTTTTCGTTCTTTCTGGAAATGATGTATGAGAAGAACTCTTACATTGCACGTGAATAGGTATTTCAATGTCGCTTCTTTTTAAATGCATCGTACGGATTAATGGGGTTTAAAAGAGAGTCGTCATTACTCACTTATTTATCTAGTTCTTTTTCATTGTTTGTGTGTATTATATATTGATTAAATATAATTACTGGCTCACTTTCCCTACCGAGCTATAAGCAGCTCACACATCAATAGATTTTGCAGGTAACTAGACTGCGAATTTGGAGGGGGAACACCAAAGTGATGCTTTTAGAAATGCTAAATAGCATGCTTGATGTTTTAGTAGCGATTAGGTTGTGCCTTTGTTAACTTCAAGCTGCAACAACCAGCAGGTATAACTTTGGGACTTTGGTTGTAATGCAATCTATTAAATCTTAAGTTCATACCAAATTTATCTTGATATTTTGAGTGTAGAAATTTTGTTTTGAACAATTAGAGTATGATTCACACCCTAACTCTAAATTGATGGTAATTTTTAGGGTTAGGGTTTGAATCATAAGGTATATGCTTTATTTATAGACATAACACACACACACACATATATATATATATCTCACGAATTTCTAATATACGTTCTCAAAACACACGCAAAAAGAAAATTCAATTTACGATGGTAAGATATCTTACAAATTGTTCAAATAAACTATGAATATCCATGAAATCTAGGTGGTATCCTCCAACCAAGGTTTTAAATATTAGGGATTTCGGAAATATTGGCAGTCCAAAAATCTGAAAATATTGACAAGTTATCAATTTGGTAAAAATTGGATAAAAACAATGGGAATTATTTGTGAACTAAAAATATAAAATTTTATTTTGACACATGGAATTAAAGGAAATCTATTGTATAGTGGATTTGAGTTAAGTGATGTCTACTAAGTAATCAAAGAAAGATTAAAACACATCATAATCTTTTGTTTATAATGATTTACTTTATACATTGCATGGTAAGTTACATAAGTAACTTAGTAGCATATATGCCAATGGGGTCTTAGCTTAATAGTAGAACTGTTGGCATGTAGGTTAGGGGCAAAAAAAAAAAAAAAAAAACTTAGTATCATATAGAATTCCTACGAGGTTCAACTTTTCACTATTGCAACTATTAGTATCGGTATTTATAGTATGAGTATATGATTTCTTGAGTAACTAACATGTCTAAAGGAATAAATATGAGATTGTGTGGAATGGTAACAAAAAAGCGGTTGTAGTTTGTTGGATGAATGGCTCAATTGGGAGTGCTTCTTTCCGAAGCGCTTATGCTAGTGGCGCTTATGCCAGTAGAGCTTATGAAATAAGCGCTTCTACAAATAAATAGTTTGTCGTTTGGATGTCACATTTAAAAGTGCTTTTAAACTATATAAAAGTGTTTTGGATATTTTGTTAAGTGTTTGACTGACATAGTAAAAGCGTTTTTAAAAGTACTTAAAAAAATTTAAAGAATCCCAAAATATTATAATAAACATAGGAAATAAAAACCAGATATCTCTATATGGTAATGTCTTCAGTATTGTTCCTAAGATCCAGCACTATGGGCGTATAGTTGATCTCCTAGGTCGAGCCAGTCACTTAGACCAGGCAGTGAAGTTTATTGAAAGCATGCGTATCAAACTAGATATCTTTATATGGAGTTCCTTATTGAGAGCATGTGGAAGCCATCAGAATCTAGAATTAGCAGAAAAAGTATTTCAACAGTTCATAAAGATAGACCCTCTAAATGATGATGCTTATGCTCTTATTTCAAATATATATGCAAAAGTTGGTAGGTGGGATGATGTGAGCTGGGCAAGAAAGAAGTTGCATGAACTAGGAATGAGGAAGCAACCAGGATGTAGTCCAATAGAACAAAATGGAGCTGTGCATGAATTTACGGCTTGGGATTTCTCAAACCCTTAATCCGCTGAAATTTATGCTATGTTGGATGAAATAAAGGGTAGATTGCAAAAACAAGACCTAGTAGAATCATCATCTCATCATAGTAAAAGATTGGCTGTTGCTTTTGGTCTTTTAAACAACCCCCCAAGAACTCCTATCCGTGTAGTTAATAATCTGCAGATTTGTAGACTGCCATTCAGCCATGAAACTAATATCTCAGGCCTACAACAGAGAAATTGTTATTAGGGATAATTACAGATTCCATCGGTTTGTAGACGGAATCTGTAATTACAAAACGATCATCCATGGCTGAAAAACAGTTAACAAATGAGTGAATTTACAAAACGATCATCCATGGCTGCCAAGCAATGCACACAAGCAGCTCTTTGTATAAAAAAATAAAAAATAATAAAGAAAGGGTATTTTGGCATTTTAAAAGTTTCATTAAAGGGAGCCAAATGCTTCCCATGTTTTTGTCCTGCAGTACTTTTAGGAAGAAGCACCTCTCAAGTGCTTCTTCCAAAACCACTCTAAGTGCTTTTGAATCTCACCTAAAGCGCTTTTGTAATTTTTGTCAAACACCATTTTTAAAAGACAAAATCGCTTTCATCCATTTAGAAGCTCTTTTTGCTGCTCCAAAAGCACTCCCAAATGAGCAAGAAGCTCTCTTGTACTAATAAGGGAGGAACAATATGGGTGAATTTATTTTATTTATTTTAAATAAATTAATTGTTAGTTAGTGTTGTACCCTTAGAATTTTACAAAAATGATTGACAATGAGCATTCTCTTAAATAAAAGTAACACTTTCAGTTTTAATAAATTAATGTAATGTGTTCTCCCATTTTTCTACTGCAATTCTATCTTGTGTCAAATTTACTATGAAAATGCTGATGGAAAGTTTGTAGATGGTTAGCTGTTAGGGCCATTCTCATCCTAAGTGGTATAACTCGTTCACATAATTAATATAATATATTAGTGAATTAAGAGTTAAGATTTCGTAATTTAAAATATAATATCAATAAATGTTCACATGAAAGAATTATATATTTATACCATGTGTCTATACTCTAGTACCACGTTATAATTACTTTTACGGCATGGCCCAAAAGTTACATTCATGCAAATCAAAATTATGTAAGCGTCGATGTTATGCTCTTTTAGCAACTATCACTACTAACTCCAGTTCTTATTATTTCTTTGTAATTCTTGAATCTTGAATCAATGAATTCAACAAAAGAAGCCAAATCACAGTGAATGCCATTGCCAAAAGCTTCCCATTACGCTTTAAACGTAGAAGACCGAAGAGTCCAACACAACAGAAATGAGAGGGAGGCATCGGGCTTGTTGCACAAAAAAGGGCTGTTTTAGTTTTAGCCATAGTCCTATATAGAGGGAAGTGGGTTCTATGATCTGCTTAACTTACAAAATAAAATTGCATCATTAGGTTAAAAGTTTTTAAAACACACATATACTTTAAGGAAAAAGAAAAAGAAACCATTTTTTTCGATAATCTGCTCTCTTCTCATCTCCAATGATATGTGCAACCATAGCAAATGTGAAACAATGGCATTGACCATTGTTCTTTCTTTCACTAGAGCCGGTATCAAAAACCGTTTTCCTGACAAAAGCGACTGGCTCGAATGGAAGCTCCATAGGTCACAAGCTTTTTTTTTCTCATTGATGGTTCTAATTTACATTATAAAAAAAATTTCTTTCTCGTCACCCATTACAAAGAGGAGAGGCTCTAGTTTGGAAAGCATTAGAGCAATTCCAGCAACAACACTCAGCCTTGGCAAGACAAGGCCCGAGTCCAAAAAGCAGCTTCCAACAGGCTTGTGAAGCTCGGGCAGGCCATGGGTCCCATGAGACTGGGCCAGCCCGTAGGCGAAACCAGCTGAGGTTGAGCCCAAAGGCTATTGATGTCAGCGCTAACGCCAGCTTGACGTCACTGCAGCAATTCAAATTTTTCTGCCGCATGGTGCATTTTGGTACGCCGATGCTCTTTTTTTAAAATCCAACAGATGGGCTTTTTGGGCAAAACAAATTCGAGATTAAAAAAAAAAATTCTGAACCTTTTTTTTTTTTCTATAAATACCTACCATTCTTCTTCACTTTCAACACAAAATCCTCATATCATTTATTCTCCTTCTATTATTTTTCATTTTCTACACAAAATTTTCAACACATTCCATACATCAAACGAAATATAATTAAAAGAAAAAACCACAACCAAAGCATAATTTTTTTAAAAAAAAACCACAATCAGGGCATAACTAAAAATAAAACATAAACAAAGCACAAATAAAAATATTCTCCAAGTTAATTGTTTAGGTTATAAAAAAAACAAAACAAAAACAAAAACCAAAAGTGAATAGTATTTGCCCCTTGTCATGACAATGGGTGAAAACACATATTACTTTTTATAAGCAATACTATTCACGTGAATGGTATCTGCCTAGCTTTTCATAGAATGGGTGGAGTTCTTTAATGTTTATTTGAAAAATGAACATATATGCTTTGACCCACTTGCCTTTCCACTGTGAGACCATGAGGCTAAGGCCCAACCAATTAAATTCGGGTCGCAGGCTAGACTGCGGATTATTGATCCAGTCCAATAATAGATCAAGTTGGGAGGACCCACAAGCAAAAGAATGGCCCACAACCCTACAGATAGGCCCACCTATGGCCCACGATAAAATAAATTATTGTTGGGTTTTAGTTGGCTATTATAGGAAATATTAGAGTGGTGATAGGAATTCACACTATTGGTAGCTCCTATCTTTAAGTGCAATCCTAACACTTTAATATAAGTCGGTGGACAGAGCAACAGTCCAACTCAAAGTCAGAAGCCTCTCCTAAACTTAGCTGTTTACTCCAGCACCCTGCCTTATAAATAGCAAGCCTCTCTTAAACCCTAGTCACCATATCACAAACGTAGCAAGCAACTCCTTCTTTCACATGTTCTTTCTGTCAGTTAAAACTACAGGTTATTAGGTTATCCTCAAACCTTATTTTTCTCATGAAAAACTTTCAAGAGGAAGATCGAGAATATGATGAAGTAAGGGATGACCACCATCGTATAGGTTCACAAGAAGTAAGGGATTACCATCATATGCCCTCAGAAGACACGAAACAAGGAGTAGTGCATGGTTTTGATGATAGTAAAGGTAAAGAAATAGTACTGCGAAGTCTAAATTGTGAGAACAATCAAGATCCAGATCGAAGTCGAATATGCAATGTGTGTGGTAAAAGATTTGGGAGTGGACAAGCTTTGGGAGGTCACATAAGTGTCCACTTTGAACCTCGTCTAGGTCCCAAGAAGATGAACAACAAGTTTAAGGTCACCAAGCAACAACAATTACAATATTATCCGTCTTTGGATAATAAATTCTCATGCCATATTTGCAAAAAGATTTTCCCATCAAGGAAATCCTTGTATGGCCACATGGGATCCCATAGTCGAAGAGTCAAGTCTCCTTCTTTTTCTTCTTCATCATCATCAACATCATCTTCAGCTGAGTGTAATGATCTTGATCTTAAAGAGCAAGATTATGACCGAGTAAAGTTCTTACCAGGCTGGGCTAAGAAAGATAGGGGAGACATGAAGATAGCTAACCAAACACCTAATTATAACAATGCTTTTGCAAGAAAGTACAAGTTCCCGTCATCAAAGAGATTGAAATTCTTAGATGGCCATACATGCAATATTTGCTACAAGAAGTTCCCAACGGGGCAGGCTCTTGGAGGCCACAAGAGGGCTCACTACTTCGATGAAGCACAACCAGTGCTAGAAGCTCCACCAGCAGCTACAGTTAAAGTAGCATCGACCAAGGATCATGATGATGGTGAGACCATAGATCCTGTGGATTCCTCGCCATTAATGCAACTGGCTGAACAAGCATTGCATCTTGCAAGTCGGAGAATACTCGACTTGGATCTCAACGAACCTCCCAAGGGGGAATGATGAAGGATGAAATCAGTAGGTAGATAAATAGATACAGCTGCTTAATTTGCTTGTTTATTAGTTAGTTCAATTTTAGAGAAGCTGAATTTGGTCCAAGTTAATTTTACTTACTTCGACAATTAATGTAATTTTTCTCTATTATCCCTCAAAGAAAAAGAAGGGATCAAGAATTAATTTGTCATTAAGGACCCGAACGGGACTGATCACAGTAAATCCTAACTTTTGGAAATCTGATATGGTCTGCATGGTTTAACCAAATCGGAAACTTTGCGCAGAGTTTAATTACTATTAATGGGTAGCTCCGCATTTCTTATGGGCACAGGCATTCCAGGTAATTCGGTCTTATCGGTCATGATAAACCCTAACTTTTTTCACTTGTCGCCCTTTCTTTCTTCCTTTTTCTCCGTTGCTTCTTTTCTCTCGAGAATTCTCTCCCTTTCTCACTATTTCCCTCTTCTTCTTCTTCTTCTTCTTCTTCTTCTCAACTCTCTCTTCTTCTTCTCCCTTTTTCTTGATACTGAGACCTAATAAAATCAGGAGGATCATAAAAGGTTGACAAACTCTACTCAACATATAAACCCAATTAAGTTCTATACTAGACCTAATAAAATCAGGAGGATCATGAAAGGTTGACAAACTCTACTCAACATATAAACCCAATTCAGCTAATTTATCTGCCACCATATTGCATTCACGATAAATAGAACATCCCATCTCTCTCTCTCTCTCTCTCAACCATTTATGCCCTCTGTCTACATTAGCTCAGCCGCTAGATCCAGTTGTCGCCAAATCTAGGTCAAAGCAAAACTAGATCTTAGCATTCAAGGGCAAGCCACCCTTAGACTGGGAGCTCCAGCTAGGGTTCATCATTGAGGCAGGGCCCGCTTGAAATTTGTGGGTGTGGGTTGGGCCTTACGAGTTTTTTTTTTTAAATTTTGGGCCAAGCTGAAGTTTCAAAGGCCTTGGCATGGGCCGCCATGGGCCTAGACAAATCATGCCTTTTTTTTTTCCTTTCTTTCTAAGTCTATTAAATCTTTTTGTTACAAATTTTTAGACAACAATGAAAAAATTATGATCTTCAAAACCAATATGTACTCAATTGCAACTTTTAATAGTTGGTAGGTGGAATTTCACCTATGTGGAACATCATTGTCTACATTTTTCTTTTTAGGTATTTTAAACATTAAAAAAAAATACTTTGGAAAAAGCCAAGATTTTCATTTTCAAATCAAAGCAAAATGTATTGGATTCAAAATTAAAAATAAATAAGGGCTTTTTGTCATAAATTCATGCCTTTCTTTTTTATATTTAACTAAACAATTTACTCATAATTCATGCCTTATCTAATGAATTTATGCTACTTACAATATTAGTTATTTATTCGTCTACACCAAGTTGCAACTTTATTACTCTATTTATTATAGGCGGGTCGAAATGGCTTTTATGAGCCGATCCTAGACGGGCTCAAACGGGCTTGACCTAGACGAACTCAAATGGGTCGAGCCGAGGTTTCAAACCTTAGGCCGAAGCCATACTCATACTTAGAGCGGGTTAGGTAGACTAGGCCTAAATATCGGGCTTTGGACTACCCACTTTGGCCCACAAGCCAAATGATGATTCTAATTCCAGCATGGTTCAAATAATTAGAAAAAAGAAAAAGAATTTAGAGTTATTTTTAGGAAATTCAGCATATTTAGTGAAAATTAGCTCACTCCATTCCACAAAAAATTAGTCTACTCCACTCTAGTAACTTCTTAAACAAACAAAATAAAAAATAGCCCACCCATATGAGAATTCCTTATTCTGCCCTTGTCAACATTGTTGCCAAACCAGACTGCACCGAATGACTGTTCGGTTAACCAATTGTTGTTGGTTTCTCCTCTAGTCAGCTCGACGTCGATAACATATTTGTGGACCACCTAATGTGCCTACTGAGTTGGCTAACCATACCCTTCACGTCATAGAAGCCTAAGTGACATTTAGTTTTTTCATGTATCTTTTGCTTATACCTCCTGCCCTACTTCCTCCCCAATCACCAGCGATAAGAACTCTCTTACCGTTCGGTGCTGGCAACAATAAGTTCATCTTTGTTTTACTCTTCGATTTCCTTCTTTGTTTTACTCGTCTAAGTCATTTAAATCAGTAACTCTTATGATGATTGGAGTTCTTGGATTGATTTTTTGGAATTCAATGGATCACTGATATATCACTTCTTTTCTAGTAGAAACCTTGCTTTACTATTTGATTTCTTCCTCTACGAAAATAATGTGGGGGATTTAATTTTTTTTCCTTTTACAGATTCCTCTTTAAAGCACATCACTGAATTCTAACTAAATAAACTTTTTTTCGTTGACCTGAATCCTATTTAGGATATAATTTATACGTTGACAAATTTGTAATTAATTGCCAATTGTAACGAGGATTCCTTATAAGATAAGGTTTTGTATACCCTATATATATTGGACCTCCATTTGGAGAAGAATACATGCAGCTTGATCAGCTAGGGTCTTGGAGACAAAGTACATATGAGTTAAAAAGCTAGTTGGACCTTCGGTTGTATAGACCTGTCCCCTCTAGTGTGCACGGTCGACTCATCCCTATTAAAGCCTTGTGCACTCAACAGTAATATCGTTGTCGAAGTAGTCAAATGAAGTCGTCAGCATGGCACCCGAAGGGGTCTGCCAGTGCCATATCCACTACTGCCATTTCCCCAAGGGGTCTGCCATAATTTTTCTTATTGCTGGCAATTAAAGAGGGCATGGCAGAAACCCCCTAAACCAAGCTTAGCGTACGTCTCTAGTTGCAGCCGTTCTCTTATCGTAGATAGATGGGCCTTGCAAGTAGAGTAAAATTGTGTTTTCTTCTCTTATATACATTTTTTTTAAAGTAAAAGTGCGATCGAAAATGAAGTACCAATGCAAAAAATGAAATTTTAAGTATGAACAAATGGTTTTCCTCGGGTGTTTAGACCTCATCAAGTTAGCACAAGCATGAGACTTCCACCACTACTTTTTCTCAATAATTCAGGGGCTTATTCAATATAGGACTATTTATTTTCTTTTGATCGGTGAGGAAGGAACTCGAACTTGAAATCTATTCCAACATTACGAAGAGAGGTAAAACAAGTTCTAATTGATTCTACATGGAACTAGTTAGGAGATCTATTAGCGGTGGAGTCTTGTGGACTTTGAAGGAATTTGATGTATAAGGGTTAATGTCAAAGTACATTGACTAGCTAGTCACCATTTCTCTTGAAAATTTGGTGGATTAATTTTCTTTCCATGGTTAAATTGGATATGGATCCTCTAATTAAACTAATAAGGATTAATGCACATAATTCAACTAATTAAAATAAATTAAATTGTTACGAAGTGTTCTGTCTTATCAGGGTACAAAGATTTTCAATTTTTTGCCACGCCATAAAACCCTCACCATATCTCAATATGTGAATCTTGAAGTCTCGTCAGTCGTCAAGGGCTTAAACTTGGCTTTGGCTACAAAGGATCCTTGGACTTCACTTTTTACCAGCACTGACTTTTACCATTCAAAGATTAAATAATAAGTAGCTCATGCACTGACAATAGCTTAGTTAGTTTAGCTTTTTCAGCTCTACTTATGTAAGCAGAGGTTCAAAATTCCCAAACACCCAATGAATATTTGTGTAAACTCCATTCCTTAATCGCTTGTATTTAAAATAAAATAATTATTTATAAAAAAATTTAAAAATTTAAAAATTTAAAAAAAAAGCTCATACACAGAATGAAAAACCAGTATGAAATTACGTTATTGTATCCTTTAAGTGGCTTATAACTCAAGTAGTTAAGTGTATTTACCCCTACACGGTTGCATCATCCTAGGTACTAGGTTCGATTTATCCCTCCTCCAACATAATGTGTATAAAAATAAAAATAAAAATAAAAATATTGTGTCCAATTTGAACTCAGCAATTATCTCTTACCCAACGATGTTTTTTACCCCAATATACCCAATTTAATTACAGCGAGCTTGTAGGATACGCAAACATATTAACCTGGACACAACTCATAATTGGACGGATCAGAATCAGAGATTTGAGCCAACCCCTAGAAGTCAAAAAACTCCAATCAAATCTTAATTAATTACCACTAATTAATTGGGACGATTCTTTGTCACTAAAAAAAAAAAAAAAAACTGAGCAGCACATCAAAGTAAGAACTCCTAGGAAATCAATTAGGGCTTTAACCTTGTTGATAGGGTCTCAATAAAACTGAAAATGCAACTTTCTTTTAGAGTTTGTTATAGATAAACTAACAAAGCAGCCTCTCCAGTTAAAACCCTAATCCCAGTACAAAACGATTTCTATAATTCTTCTTCATGAAAAAGCTCCAAGCGAAAAATAAACACCTCCAAGAAGATGATGAAGATCAAGAAGATCAAGAAAGCATGGATCGTGATGATGAGGACATACATTCACAAGAGTCAGAACAAGAAGTAGAACTATATGATGATCAGAAGGGTAAACAAGTAGTACAGAGTGATGTTCATAATCAAAACGGAGATCGGGTTTGTGAGCAATGTGGTAAGAGATTTCAAAATGGAAAAGCTTTGGGAGGTCACATAAAAGTTCACTTCAATCAATCTCTTCTTCCCAAGAAGAACAAAAACTTGTTTAAGCCCAAGAACAAACATCTTTCTTTGAAGGAAGCACATAGTCCTGTTGGTGATGATCACAGCAACAAAATTTCATGCTATGTTTGCAACAAGAATTTCCCATCAATCAAATCTTTACACGGTCACATGAGACTCCACCGAGAAAGAGACTGGAAGGGTGTCAGGCCTCCGGGGCCTTCTCTGTCCCCGTGTGACGAAATCAACTCTTCTTCTTCATATGAAAATGTGTCTGAAGATGAGGATGATGGTGATAGTAGTTTATCTGACCGCACCATAGAGACAGATAATGATGTAGCAAATTTCTTAGTAAACTGGACCAAGATCGAACAGAGACGCAGGAGTCTAATTGCTAACCAAACCGAGCCTAATCATGCAGAGAATAGTGGTCTATCTAACCAAAGACAAAGAGTGCCTCATTATGCAGAGGACCAAGTTGGTGAATTTGCAGGGAAGAAGCCAATAGAAGAATCACCAGTTGGATACAAAGGCAGCCCTTCATCTAAAAAAATCAAATGTGATGGTAGAAGTAACAAGAAAAGTACCATGGAGGCAAGTAAAAGTACTGGAGGTACAAAACCCATGAAAGACATTGGCTTGCTTGATCAAACCCACAAGCAGATTCCAACAAAGCGTCAAGAATTTGGATCCAGAAGATCAGATACAATCAGTGATGTGAACATGGATGAAGATTCTGGGTTTAGTAGTAAATATGTGGAAAACCAAGTTGGTGAACTTTCAGTGAAGAAGCCAATACAAAAATCACCTGTTGGATACAAAGGCAAACCTTCATTAAAGATCAAATTGAAACTTGATGGTAAAGGAAAGGCTTCTATGCAAGATGTTGATGAGAATGATGATCAAACTAGTTGGAAGACGAAGCCAAAGAAGATGACGATGAAGTCGACTTCGAAAACAGGTACAAAACCCATAAAAGACACTGCTTTACTTTACCAAACCCGCAAGCAGATGGCAAGAAAAACTCAAGAATTTGGTACTAAATTTGCTGAGAAGGGAAAATACCATGAAGAAGCTGAAGCAGTGGAACATGGCATCAAACAGTTTGAGTGCAATATTTGTCCCTGCAAGTTCTCAACGGGTCAGGCTCTTGGAGGCCACAAGAGAGGTCACAACTATAAAGGAGTACCAGTGGTAGAAGCTCGAGGAACAGCTCAAGTAGCACCCATGGATTTAGAAGATGGTGAGATCAGAACAGATCCTACAAAATTCAACTTGGATCTCAACCAACTTCCTCATCAGACAGACGATGAAGATATTGGTGGGTAGAGCTGCTTACTTGTTTATTAGTTAGATTTTAGGAAGTTCAATTCAGCAGAGGTTTCAATTACAAGTGAATTTGACATTGATAGTTCTTTTTTTTTTCTTTCTCATAGAAAAGAAAGAATCGAGAAGTTGTTTGTTTGCCATTTTGTACTTGGTTGAAATTTTTGTAGCTGAATTACAATGTGAATCCGAAATGTAACTGTTACAAGTACCAATTTCTTACCAAGGAGCCCATTTTCCTTTTGATTTGGAAGACCGGCGTTGCTTTCAGTTCGAGGGCCTACCAGATTGTCATGGAAGACACTTTTTCCAAAATGAACCTGATGGAAATTGCACAAGAAAGTATATTGTAGCATTCTCAGTATATAAACTTATCATTGTAAATGTGGCATGTATTTTGGGCTGAGACAAAATTATGAATGTGGTGCTTTCCATCAAGCTGATCTACAATTCTTTGTATAGGTAACAGAACAATGTATTATGTAACTGTGGTACAACAACACAAACAGAAAATCTCCTATCTGCGTATTTCCTTCTTTGATAATTTATCGGACTATGATACATGTTAGCGTGCTATACACTCTTCCGTCAAGTTTATGCTGCCAAATGTATCAGCCGGAAAACAATTTCAATTCTTGCATGTCAACTGACATTCCTTCAGTACGTCGTCGAATACGAAATAGGTGGGGGCCTGCTGTTATGCGATGGACGGACGTGATTGTCATTAGAACCCAACACAAGAATAAACAATTTGCTCCATGTCAACGAAAGCCCATGCCGTGTGGATTTAAGTTGAGAGTTGAGCTCTCTGCCCACTATAAATATCTTCACTTTCAGGTAATAATCTCTGGTCGAAATCTTCCACACTTTTTACCAAAGTCGGCCTCCCAAGTTCCTGTGTAGAATATAATAGCAGTCGTTAAAAACTAGTTTGGAAGCAAGTTAATAGATAGCAGAAATTGACTTGTAATGTAATGTTCAGTTTTAAAATAGAACTACATTTTGCAATTGCCAAGCATACTCTGGTATTTGTCAATTACATTTTTCAATGTTAAAACTAGGAATACCTAGAATACACTGGCATACAAAAAACCCACACTAAGCAAGTTGATCCAGCTAAAGTTCACTCTGAAATGAAGTTGAATGACTGGAAACAATTGAGCCGGAAGAACAAAAATGACAAAATAGATGTAACTATAAGACAAATTGATACAAATAGAGCTCAGTACACTTTTACCACCCTCTAGTTTGCTGAAAAGTTTTATTGTTCCCTCGAACCTCAACTTGAACAATGTTAACACTACATTTTTCAATTATGACCGATGGATCCCTCAATCTGTTTCTATTAACCACACTGAATGGAAAAGAAAACATCCACATAATTCCAATGTGATCTCAAGTCCAAATATAAGTAACTCCCTCCATATACATGTGAGTTGGAAAGTGATCACTAACCCATCCTATGATCCATTACGGATATAGCAATTCACAAGGATGTTTAATCTGAAAAAATCTTCAAATGAATCAGTTTTAATTAGGAAAATTATAATCCAGTTAACAAAATCCATAACTCATCAAACTTCTTGTTGGAAATAGAGAAGAGTCTGATAAAGACCGCATGCTTCTCCCGTGGTCAGGTAAATATGGATTGGTTAGGTAATTTGCGGAAAATGCAGTGTCTAGTGAAATTGAGATTGTGTCGTGTAACAAGTGGTCTTTTTTGTCTAATTTGATTAATAGAATTGGATAGAAGGTCTCAATTATACAAGACCAGAGGTGCATGATTGACGTTTATCAGATTGCGATACTGTAGGGAATAAATTGGCACTAATTGGAAATTACAAGGTTGACACTACTCAAATTGAACTAGAGGGACCAGATTGAGACTCATAGTAAATTATCACCACCATATAGATAAAGCATAACTTCAAATATGAATTCTTCTAACTACTTTAAAGCTCTATGATTTAAATTCGATCACTATGGAGTTCCTTTTTCTTTTGCTTTGGATATCTAATGAAATTTAGAAAATATGCAATCTCACGTCTACCAAAGAGTTGTCAAGTATAGAACCTTCATACCTCCTTCAATGAGTCACTTTGTTGTTCAAGTTCACGTATCTGTTCCACTGTCAACCCAAACCATTCATCGATCCAAGCAAAACAATTCCGGTGACTTTCTAGGAAAAGAGCCCGTTCACCCTATAAAAAATATTCCGGTAAAAAACACTATAAAAAGGTATAACCGAAGATAGATTGGACAAAGATTTGATAATATGAATAGATACTTGAAAATAATTACCACATGCTGCAAGATTAATGGAAATAGATGTAAAATTAAAAAAATTCACACCACATCGCTTAATAACTTTCTAAAAAATAAAAAGAACATTTTTTATTCATAGAGAAAAGATGAAGTACATAAGAGGACGAGGTAACCTCAAACACTGCTTAATAACTTTTTAGAGGCCATCACTTCGCTGATCATAACATTGGATTTTTAATGCTTTTCTCATATCTATGATGTTTTCAAGCCAATCAGATAGAGATAAAATATGCCATCAAGAAAGTTGAATTTTTATATATGACGTAGGAGAAAATGGTAACTAACTACAATGCAAAACAGATAGAACGATTCAGGAAAAAAAAATATATAGAAGGGTTGGGCATATTTGATTTGACATGCCCGATAAGCATGACTAGAGCATTAAATTCAAAGATGGCATCCCCAAAAGTAAACTCCTATGAAAAAAATTATGTTCTTCAAATTGATCCTGGCCCTACACACATCCCATTAAGAAAAAAAGGAAAAAAAATTATCAACAACCCATATATGATAATTGTGACAACACATTTGCAATTACCGTTATCTATATGGTGTACATTTTAACCTACGATTTTGCAGCTCTTGCAGAACAGAAGTTACTGAAAATTAACTTTTATTCTCTTCTCATTCTCCAACTGATACTTTGAAATTATCCCCTTAAACAATTTAAGATTTTTCTCCTTTAAAAGATTCTAATACTTTTCTATAACACTAAAAATACTGACTTTTTTAACTTGGCCTCAGTATGTCCATGACGACATAAAGTTAATTGACAAATGGAAGTTCAGAGCTATTACATAAGCATGAGTTACCATCAGCTCAAGGTTAGAGATGTCTCCAATGTCTAGCTCTATGGTACTTTCTCTAATGAGCTGAAAGAGTAGGAACTACTTTTCCTGTCTCTGTATTCTTATCATTAAGTTTTATTGCTGACAAAAATAAGATGATGACTCATTCTGCTTGCAAAACAAATCTTAACATATAAAAAATTATTATTGTAAATATAACTCATCAATTGTCTGTGTCATATTATATACAGAAGTGATGGTGGCATTTGCCTAGCTATTGCATGCATCATTGCATTCTGAAAATAATAAATGTGCACGTTCAAAATCCAAGAGACCATACCAGTAGCAAAGCGTGTTCAATTCTATAACCAAAACCCCAATATGGTGCATCAATAGTGACAAGTTTGTAGGCTGTCATAACTGGCTTCGACTTATCCTGAAAATTTTCGACAATAATTAACAGATTAAAAGCTAGATTTGCATGAGAACTCAAGTGACAAGGCAAATCAGAGTGCAATTGTTTGCAAGACTTTTTATCCATGTAAAAAGTAATATCCAATCATATGCAAGATTAAGGCTTTATCACATGTACAGCGTTTTTTGTTTCCGGCCAGACACAGGGGAACATAATTAAACAATGCAATTCTCCACATATTTGTGTTCCCTATCATAAAGTCAGATACCACAGGATCTTTAGAAAAACAATAATGAGAGAGAGAGAGAGAGAAGATATCACATGGATAGTCACCAATAAGGTAATATATATATATATATATATATATACAGTCCCCTTCTATTGAGGGATCCCTCAAATAATTTTATTTGAGGGACACCCTTTAGGGTACCCTACAATTTTTTTTCCAATGATCCAAACCATCTATTTTTTAGGTCTTCATTCATAGATCATCCTTACAAAAAATTAGACAATTTGGAAACACATCCAATTGTGTCCTACAAAATCAATGAATACGGTGCTTCAAGAAAGTACTAAAATTTTAATAACTCAATTGAATGATCAAATGATATCGGATTCAAGTGATTTTTTGCAGAGATGATCTTTGAATGTGTATCTACAAAATAGACGGTTTGGATTAGTGAAATACAATCCGGGCGGGCCTACAAGGTGTCCCTCAAATAAGCTTATTTGAGGATCCTCAATAAACTCTATATATCCCTTCTATTGAGGATCCTCAAATAATTTTATTTGAGTGAGCTTCGGTTGATGGATTCGTCAAAAAAGTTTATTTGAGGGACACCCTTGTAGGGCCCACCATACATTGTATTTCATTCATCCAAACCGTCTATTTTGTAGATATTCATTCGAAGATCATCTCTACAAAAAATCAATTGAATCCGATATCATTTGACCGCTCAATTAAATTATTGAAATTTTAGTACTTTCTTGAAGCACTGTGTTAATTGATTTTGTAGGACACCATTAGATGTCTAAATTGGTTTCCGATTTGTCTAATTTTTTGCAAGGATGATCTATGAATGAAGACTTAAAAAATAGATGGTTTCGATTGTTGGAAAAAAATTTGTAGGGATCCCTCAATAAAGGGGACTGCTATATATAAAAAAACCAAACTGAGTAACTGACACGTCGTAAATTCATAAACAACATGGTTAAGCTACTGGTAGGGAAGATTCCAACCTGCCATCCCTCTAAAAGTGGACCACGGCCAGTTTTGCTGACGTAAATTTGGATAGGTCTGTGTTGCTACTGCTAACGACGTAACTCCAGTAATCCCTTGCAGATGAAGCAATATCAACAATTTCCACATCCCTGGTTGCTAGTTGTCCTTTGCTTAGACCATGCACCTTTAGTTTCAAAGTGGCAAAGAGAAGAACAAGAAAGAAAAGTAGGGTATAAGGACATTAAATTATAAATTTGCCACTACAAATAGAGTTATAAATAAAACTTAACTAAAGACAACAGAAACTTTTCTAGAAACTTACATTATCTGACTGCCCATTGTCAGCCCTGTGAACTGTTTCAATGGTCAGCTGAAACTTGGTAAAGTATGGGCACTGCAAAATGCAACACAAGCGATTATGCTTCTAAATTCTTTTAATGATAAATTCTGAGAATGTAAATGGACAATTAATTGTTTTCAGAGATGGACAAGAATTCTGTTACCTTGATTACTGTGACATAGAGCATCCATTTGCAGACAACCAAAAACCATGTTAAAACAAATTTAAAGTGTGTTTAATAAACAAGATATTCAAAAATTGACATCAAGAACACATGGAAAACCTGTTTTGCATCTTGGGTATGCGTTCCAGGCTTCCTCTTGCATGATGAGAGCATCTGCCGGTGCAAAAGTGGTGAGCCAAGTAGGAGCTTTGCTGGATAATAAAATGTATGAATAAGATAATGTAACCTTGGGATTCATAAATTAAATGTCTGCATGAAACAGTATTAACAATCGTTCTACTTCACAAAAATAAAGAGGAAGGAAATAGCAAGGCCATCATATATGTAGGAACCTAAGTGGTATCAATGATGTGGTGAAATCAGGATCAAACTAATATATTAAATTATCCTTTCTACTGAAGAAATAAATGTCAACATAAATAAACTATTTAAATGTAGCTGTACAGGAGTTACCAAAAATCATTACAGTCCCGCAAATGTAATGCACCACAAAAAGAACAGGGAAAGCAAAAACAAAAGGATGGAAACAAGACAATAGTACAGATTTTGATCCGCAGCCCTTTTCGTGAATCAACTGGTGCCAATTTCAATCTCCATATTTCAAGAGAAAGTAATTGACACATAAATGCCTTCATCAAGATATGACCTCTTTTTTTGGCCTGAAAACCTTAATCAATATATTAATCTGAACTTATCTATCCAAAACTTATAGAAGCCTAAGAAAACAAGACTCATGGTTAACTAGATCACAGAACATAAACCCACGCAGACCAAAAGTCTATAGTTGATTATGGTTCCTTTCAGGTTTCTCCTTACTCCTATAAAACAACACATCTTCAGTCTAAGATAATCTTTTGTTCACTGTTCACCAAACAATAACGGGTTCTAAAACTAGGGGAACGCCTTTCACTTTCCAATTTCGCAGAAACTTAAACTGACCGCATATTATGTGTATTGATTTACCTTTGTAGACGGTAAATTTTGGAAGAGTAGTGACCCTTTCCAAGTACATCATCTTCAAAGGATTTGTTCTCCAATATTTCAACCCCTTCAGTACTGGTCGTGTTCTGTTGCTGCATCTTCCTAACCATGTACATCTGCGCTACTTGATACTGCAGTTCAAACATGTGGTTCAACAAGTACTCCATAGTTCTTTTACAAGTGAAAAGTAATATTGTAACAACTAATGGCTAAGCATTTTAATAGAATACAATGAACTTGTTAACTGCATTACCTCTTCCAACGACATGGGCATCACAATCCGACTTCACGCAAGTCCCCAATTGAAAGGTCAATAGTTAAGGAAACCACAAAATAAAGGGAATTGATTTATGGCATTGCAAAAGTAGTAAGAATGAAATGATTTTTGGAATGTATGTATGTATGTATGTATGTATGTATGTATGTATGTATTCTAAATTTCATCTAATGCCATATTTCATATAAGTTTACTTGCAAAAGAGAAAAGTTTGAAAGTGGCGTTCAGTTTGGTTAGGCGTAAATGTATAAGAAGAACATTAAACTTTAAAATCTGAATCCTTTGATGTTTCATCATAGTAACACCAAAACACAAATTATCCTTAGATCCCCCCACAATTAACAGCACAAATTGAAACTTTGTCTTCCTATTCTTTGTTCTTCATTTCCTTGGCAACCAAAGAACAGGAAATGTTTAATGCTCCAAGCCCACATGAAAAAGGAAACTGAAAACAGAAAAACAAAAAGGCCAGTAACTGTAGACTTGTATGCATTGAACAAACTAGTCCATAATGTATAACAAAAAAATTTGCTCAATTGTGTTAATCCAATATCTGCCCACTCAAAGTAAGCCTACAGTAAAACAACACAAATTAAGTTCAAATGGCATTTTCTTAGCAGCCAGAGAAAAGGCCATCAGAGAATTCAAACCCATAATCCAGAATTCACAAATAAAATCAAAACAAAAAGCAAAACAGCAAGGATACAATTCCTTCATCAGAACCATTTCTACCGGCTCGAGCTTCAAATTCCACCAAATTGTGATGCTGAGCTTCAAATGTGGAAAGAAACAGACAGAACCCAGAAAGCACAAGGAGAATGAGAACCCAGAAAGCACAAAAGAGACAAAAGACACCGAGGATGTCTGGGCAGAGGCTTAAGAATGATTGTGAATTTGTTTGCCAAGTGCAGGGAAGGAAGAGTTTCTCATTTCTTTATATGCGTTGGACTTGTAATAACAAGGCACGTCACCAACTCAACTCACAGCGCATTTAAGCAGAGAGCCCCAGAGACGAAGTCAATCGAACGCGAGGGTCTTTTTTGAGTGCTTCGTTTTTTGACTTTTAACGTTCTAGACACGCGTTTTAGACCCGGTGCAACGAAACGATGTCGTGTCTGTGGATTAAGAAAACAGAATCTTTTTATTTTATTTAATTTTATTTGCTTGACAATGACACCTCATTGCATTGTTCAAGTCGGTTGGATTTTTCTTTTTAGTTTTTAGATTTTCTTTTCTCGAAGGGAATTAAAATAGAGAGGGACGTGGGATTGCGACGACTAGAAGTACGGCAACCACAACAAGGTTTGCTTAAATTTGTTGTTTCTGTTAGCCCACATAATCCGGCAGCGTTGTCACAATATCACGTGAAGATTATTAAGCCAATTTTCATATGAATCTCTTGCTTTCCAGCTATATTGATTCTAATTGTGAACATAAAAATAATTAAAATGAAGGCTTCTATTCTCGCAAGAAAAGAAAAAAAGACAATAAGTTATTTTTGTTCTCTATAATTTATCGGTCTTATCACTTTGGTGCGCATAGTTTTAGTTGTAGTTTTCAGTTTTTTTAGTTTTATCATTGTAGTTTTCAATTCGAAGCATTCTAAGGACATGTTTCAATTTATGTCAAAATATCTCCCAATTTCATTAAGTTTTGACAAGGTTCCCGTCATGTAGAGGGGTATTTTGGTCCACTCGAGCTAAATTCCTCCTCATTCACCGAAATTTTAACCCAAAGATGTAAATGTTTTTGAAATTGCTCCTAAAATGAATGGGAAGAGTTTCAACTTGTGTTTTATTGTTAGGTGGCTTGAGTAAACTGAAATAACCTTCCAAGTGATGGGCATGTGGTCAAAACTATACAGGAATTGGAGGAATTGACATGAATTGAAACGTGTCCTTCAATTGCTCCGAATTGGAATTATAATGATAAAATTGAAACTACGGAAACCAAAGTGGTGAAACCGGTAAACTATAGGGACCAAAAGTAAACTTTTACCCCCAAAATGAAGGCTTCTATTTGTGTACCAATTTAAAATAGTATGAATAAAGTTCCAACTTAAAAATTGAAGGCTTCTATTTGTTTTCATATTTGAGCTTACTCATTGACCATTAACAAAACAAAATTTAAAACTCATTCACTTAACCCAAAACAAAAAATACACAATTTACCATATGCTTATTATTAAAGTTTTTTCATTTATTATTATCACTATATACTCATTTTTCTTAAATTAAAATTGGTCATGAGTACACAATTTGTGCATGTGACAATCTCAATTGTAAGCGTCATAGAGTCAGGCCCACTGTTTTTTCGAGCCTTAATCCCAATTGACGCAACTATCATGCCCAAAAGACTAAAATACCCATATGCCCAACTTTAGTTTACAAATCAATATTCACTGCCCAGCCACCGACCCACGAACAGGAATTAATCGGAGAAAGAAATCAACGGTGAGAGCGCATTTCATTTACGCTCACCAATTTACCCTTTTTCTAATTTGATATGTAAAGTCTTTTTTAGAAGGAATATATTTTTGAAATATAAAAATAAAGAAGTAATGGAAGTTTTATAATAAAAATACCCACGTTATTTTATCTTTTTTATATTAAAATTTTAATTTTATTATTTTATTTCATATGACAGTATTTATAAATAAATATTGAAACTTTAAAACTTTTTGAAATTTTATTTGAGTTTGCTGGTATTTCCTTTTCTAGTAAATTTGACTCTTCCCCTTCAAATTAATGGGGTGATTGATATGCTATTAACAGGGAGTATTAATTACAATTATGGCAGTTAATGAAATGCTTGATGAGTAATGCTACACTTACCACATTAGTATCCCACATTTCTATACCACATGATGTGGCATGTACATATCATATGACATATCAATTAAATGAATGAAGTGTATTTTAATAAATAAAATTAGAAAAATAGAAACTAGTATTTTACATGACGTGGTATGTACATATCAGCCGCCACATCATGTGGTATAAAATTGTGGTATAAAAAATGTGGTAAGACTAGTATTATTCGAAATAAATTATAAATAAAATATGAAGTCTAGTGGCAACGATGTAAAAAGATAGGAATACTATGACCTTTTATATCCTATTGATCATTTAAGTTTGCAATTGGGTTTTACACATAGATTTATAGAGTGCTGGATATATGTCTAGGAAATAGAAAATGTAGGGATCTATATTAGACAAGCCCTTAATTTTTTCATATTAAATATTATAAATTTTATTTACGATTTGCACGTTAATTGATAATGATTTGTATTTTTTTTTAAATTGTTGTATGACATTAAGTAATGATGTAAGTTTGTGTTATATTATGTAAGGGTTCTAGTTTAAATTTCGCATAAGGCACTCAAAATATAAAGAGCGGCCCTGCATCCATTCCATATCTGAGAGAGAGAGAGTATAGCGGTTGGCTATCTGATTTGATATAATATATTGAAAGAGTATAGCCTTTTTAATTTATTTTAAAAAAATTAATTGTATAGCCATGCGGCTATACTTGCAAAAAAATCGCCAGCGAGTTCTTTTTAATATTATATAGCCGAGCGGCTATATTTTGTAAATATAATATATCAAAAGAGTATCTCCGCGCGGCTATACTGGCGGCCCTTTTTAAATTTTGTCTAATAAAATAGTATATCCGAACGGCGATACTCTTTAAATATATATTGGGATTCTTTTATTTTTTTTAAATAATTTTTTTCCTTGTTTTCGTTTATCGATAAGAGTAGTTTAGAGCATTATCCACTACTATTAGGCCATTACCCGAGTCTCTATTGTACCCTTCAAATTTTTTTAACTTTTCGAGAGTTACCCGTATAAAGAATTTAGGATGTAAAGTGCCCTTTCCCGCTCCATTCCCACCAGCACTTGAGGATGTAAAAAAAAATCACACTCCTGAAATTTTGGAGGTTTTTAAACAAATAAAAATCAATATACCACTTTTGGATGCTATAAAACAAATTCAGTCATATTCAAAGTTTTTAAAGGATTAATGCACTATCAAAAGAAAGCACAATAATGTTGATAAGACCGCATTTTTAATTGAAAATGTAAGTGCAATTCTTCAAACTAATACTCCACTCAAGTACAAAGATCCAGGTTGTCCCACAGTTTCATGTATTATTAGGAATTTTAGCATTGAACAAGCTTTATTGGATTTGGGTGTAGTGTTAATTTGTTGCCTTACTCGGTTTATAAGCAATTGGGTCTTGGTGAATTAAAACCCACCTCAGTCGCATTGCAATTGGCTGACCAAAGAGAATAAACTATTTCAATGTAGCTGTGCAGAGTTACCAAAAATCATTACAGTCCTGCAAATGCAATGCACCAAAATAATAACAGGGAAACCAAAAAGAAAAGGATGGAAACAAGACAATAGTATATATAGATTTTGATCCGCAGCCTTCTGCGTGAATCAACTGGTGCCAATTTCAATCTCCATATTTCAAGAGAAAAGTAATTGACTCATAAAATGCCTTCATCCGCAGCCTTCAGGTTTCTTCTTACTCCAATAAAACAACACATCTAAAACATATCACATATCTTCTATTACAACTTTTAATATCTTTGAATGTATTTCTACAATAAGAGCATAGTGGTCACCCACCTTTAAACAATACTCACACTCACCTGTGTGCAATTTGTAGATCCATTGTTAAATACATTGAAAGCAATAGAAATAATCATTTTTTTAAGACAATGAATGAATGAAGATGATAAAACCTAAAAATCAGTACTGGGAGCACAGTGCATAGAATAACGACAAATAATATGTCATAAGGGAGAAAAAAAAAAGGAAAAAAAATGTAAATAGAGAAGCTGCAGTTGCATCTTTTTTGTCCCTAAAGTCAAGAGCTTACCAATAAGATTATGAGGGAGGAGACTATCTTTTACGAATAATATAGTTAGACTATCGCTTCTATTTAAATAAATAAAAATCAAAAGCATACCAATTTCTTCATCATCTAATTCTTCATCCTCTGATTCTTCAGGCTGTGATTTTTCAAGCTTGCTCCCTATTCCCATGCAATTACATTGTTAAATACAAAAGGAAAAAAGAAAAAAAGAAGAAGGTAATAATGTCAAAGAAGTTAGAATGACATCTATGATCCCATCAACAAATAAATATTATTGAATACTAGTTATATATCATGCAAACAACAAAATAACTTGGTTGGAGAAATCATTTTTTTAACATACGAGTTATTTTCAACACATGACATAGAACATCAACAAATGCATAGATATTATGTCATAAAATAGAGAGAACCTGCACACTTTTTTTTTCTTTCTTGTTTCTAAAATGGAGAGCACGCCAATAGAATTAGGAAGGGGCTTGTATTCACAAAATAAATAAATAAAACAAAAACAAAAGCATAGCAACAGATACAAATAAGTATGAAATTCTTCTTTCGTTAGTTTTGTAGTCTTTGGTTCTTCAACCTTGCTTCTATTATTAAATATCAAGTATCTATCATGATCAACAAATAACTATATTATTAAATATCGGATATCCATCATGCGCACACCAGAATAACTTGGCTGCAGATATCATCTTCAAAAACTGATTCAAAATTTTGGCATAATATACATCCTCAAATTTCACCAACAAAAATAAAATAACTTCAATTATCTCACATAAAATAAAAGAGAAAGGCATAACACAAATTTTTTTTTTTTTTTTTAGAAATACACTCGATTAACCAATGGAGCAACGAAGTCATAAATAATTTTACTTGAAAAGTATTTCCAAATCAAATAGAACAATATGACTGAGTGGAGGCAAGGGTTCCGCCACTGCTACTACGCAAACAAAAAAAATTAAATATTTCCAATGTAAAAATATAATTTTTCATATACAAAAGTTGTGGCATAAAATTTAAAGCCCAAATAATTAAATTGTAGATAATCTTGGTCACCCTTGAATTAAAAAAAGGGCAATGATTTCCCCACTCCTATTTTATCTACTTACACTCCTTTTTTAGTTACAAAAAAGGAGTGTAAGTGGATAAAATGGAAGAAAAAGGAGTGGGGAAATCACCACTCTAAAAGAAAAAGGAAAACCATACATACCTATTGTTGGCGTATTGAGGGGGATCATAGCTGGCGAGAAAAGGTCCTTTCCGCCGTCGTCCTTATCGATCACCTCCGAGTGGGAATCTAGTTTCAGGTCCTCCATACGTGAGACGTTGTCCATGGCTGTGTTATGTAGAGCTTGGAGTTTGGGTTTAGGGTTTGTGAGAGAAAAACTGACGTAAGCTTGGCTTTAGGGTGAATTGTGAGAGAATCTCACTATTTGTATAGGTGTGGGCTAGACCATATAATTTTTTTAAGGGAGTTTCACTAAAACACCCAAAATATAGGCTGAAATTATAAAAAAACCCAACACCCAAAACACTTTATAAACACACCCAAAACCCATCATTACACACACTCAAAACTCATTTATAAACACACCCAAAAAATATACAAGTGTTGATTTTGGGGTTGATTTTGGGTGTGTTTCTATGTTTAAATAGTGTTTGAGTTTTTTTATAAATACATGTCTAGGATTGGGTTTATTTATAAATTTATATTTTTTTAATAGTAAATTATCATTAAAAACTACGAAATATATATAATTCGACAAATAGAATAAAATTATAATATTTTAAAAAATACAACAATTTGCCTAAATCAAAAAGTGAATATATGTTTGAAACCCATTGGAAGAACTTTGTGGCCAGAGGCAAGCCGAACCCCGAGCGAGAATTAATCTCACCATTTGAGTGTGGGAACACCTCATGATATTTACCCAAAAAAAAAAAGTGAATATATACATTGAGACACCAATTTCTTAACATATAAATCAAGTAATTAGAGTAATACCATTTCTTCATCCTCGGGTTCCATGCAGGGGCGGATCTTAAGCCAGGGCAGGGTAGGCTACCGCCAACCCAAAAATATTTCACTAAAAAAAAAACCTATATATAAGCTATGTAATTGATATCCATTCCATATGTTGGTATACACTCTTGCCTACCCAATCCATATAAAACCCACAGCACAAGCCCACTCAAACTTTAAAAAACTGAAGAAAAAAAATTATAACCAGCCAGCCCATGTTATGAATGGCCCAGTCAAACTTTAATAAAAGAAAGAATATAACTTAAGCAGCCAAATAGTGGTGTGCAGGTGCAATTCCAGACAGAGTCGGAAGAGCTTCTTCTCAACGCAAGTCTTGGCTATGTTGTGCAATCGTGGACACTGGACAACCTCTTCTCTTCTCTTCTCATATACAAGGAAACAAGTATTCTTCTTAATCTCTTCTCTTTAATTATCTTCTTCTATTGGGTTATTCCTAAAATAAATGTATGCATCTTAGTTTTAATTTTAATTTGAAATTGAGTTTTCTAGGGTTTAATTAGGAATGAAATATAATTTGGGGATTTTGTTGAAATTAATTAGGTATTGATGTTCCTGATATGAGTTCTCGTTATATGATGGGCACACGTCGTTCTTGTCAACAAAAAGATTTTATTACAGTTGAACATTACCATAGCTGATGAATTCCTTGCTTGCATGATTCTCCACATTGAAAGAGAGTTTGCTAATAGTATCGATAATGAAGAGATAATTGAAGAATTTAAGATTTCTAAGCCTCGTAGGGTACACTTTTAGATTAAAATAGTTTAGTTTTTGTGTTGCATTGCATTTACTTCTTGTTTTTTTTGTTAAGCTTTTATTTATGTATAGATATGCATATTTGAGGGTAAGGCTCATTACGTCCCCCCTGACTAGGTGTATCTTTTTATTTTTATCAATAAAATTCACTCGTACCATCAATTTTTTAAGGTAAGTTTCGCCTACCTGACTTTTGAATCCTGGATCCGCCACAACTTCCATGAAGATATGTACACCAACAATTAATATGCAACTGAGTGAAACACAAGAATTCAACAACCCAGACGGTGTTCTCGAAGAGTGGGGTCTCATACTGATACTATGTGCAGATATTGAGGGTTTGGAGGAGCATATGGTGAGAAAACGAGGCAAAGAGAGAAAGGAATAGATAATGGGGTGTTCAATTTTTGGGTATGGGTTTTGAGAGAGAGGTGAAAACGGAGTAGAGAATGATCATGTCCTTGTTCAAGCTGAATCCTTTATTTTATTTTATTTTTTATTTTTTTGGGTTTGATTGTTCAAGCTGAAACTTTTCCCCGTGTTTTCACTTTCCTTTGAAAACATTGAAAACATGTTAAAGTCGTTTTCTCATTCTAAGAAGAAAGATGAGATCGTTTTCAATTCTTCGTTTTCCGTGTTTTCAAACTTAATAGCACCGAGCGCATTTTTGGTTGTTTTCATTCTGAAAAATAGGAAACGCGGTAGGAAATCGATAACGAGCGTGCCCTAAATTTCTTGGCAGTTTTTAAGCTAATGCTTCGGCACTACGTTTATTAGACTTTACGTACTTGGTGAAATCGCGTAAAAGTTTAAATGATAGTCCCAACAACAAAAAGCCCAAACTGAAATTGGCATAAAAGTTTAAACGATAAGCCCAAAAATCCAAAAAGTCCAAAGCGTAAAAGCAAACTGGTTCACAATACATAACTTATGAGGCCATCTCCAACCCATGAAGCCAAACTCAAAATATCCCAAATTTTAGCATGTTTTCCCTCCCAACTCATGAAAATTAAGGGGCCAAATTTTGAAAAAACCCAAATTTGAGGCCAAATATCAATCTAGCTATTGCCTGGACTGGAAATTTTTTGTGTGGAGCCACGTCGTTGCTAATGTGCTTTGTACTATAGCATGTTGTCTTACCACATGGCAGGAACTGCTGATGTTGTTGTTGGAATCCAACAACAATTCAAACATCTTTTTTTTAGTAAATTCAAATCAATGATCCATATTAAATTCAAGCTATTTTAACAGTAAAAAAAAAAAAAGATCCAACAGCTGAAATTTAAATCCAACAGTCAAAATAATATTTTAAATTCATATAAATCATATCCAACCCAAAAACTAGCTCCAAACTCTATAAATACCCACTCATTTGTCAAATAATCTACTAAAAATATTTTTTCTATTTCTCAATATTTTTCCTTGTCAGTTTCATCAATCTCATTACATTCTTGTTGAAGATATCCACAAAATCTCAAAGATGTGTAAATTGGAGGCCCGAAGAAGATGAGGTATTGTTCAAAGGGTGGGTTTCCTTTAGGGAAGATGGGGCGTGGCACCAATCAAGCAAGCGACACATTTTGGTAGGGTGTACATCAAAAGTTTCTAGAAAATGATCCGAGCATTAGTGGACCTAAGTGACAAACATACCAAGTCATTGCCCCTCAGTTCAAGTCTGTTAACTAACAGTGTTATTTTTGGGAGGCATGCTTGACTAAGGCCAATATGAACTCACTCAACATGCAATTCTCTACGACAAATAATGTGTGTAGTAACAGAATTTGGTATTACTCAAGAGAACGAGGTCGATCAAAGGCAACATTCCCACCAAAAAAAAAAAAGGAACTCTCTAATTGATTTACTGTGAAAATTTTCTTTCTTCGATATCTGCTTTGGATGTTGAAACTAACAAATTAGTAACTATGAATAGTATAGCTAGGCAGTTATACACAGTTTTAATAATAAAAAAATTTCAAAAAATAGTACGGCTGGGCGGCTATACTAGGATTTTTAATTGTTTTAAAAAATCGTATAGCCAACCGGCTATACTCCTTTTTCCTAATTTTTTTAAAAAACCGTATAGCCGGACAGCTGTATCCGGTTTAATTAATGTTTCTTACAAAATATTACAGCCGTCTGGCTTTACTTGTTTTGAAACGCGGTCCTCTTTTGTTTTTTTTTTTCATTAATAGTATCACCCCCCGGCTATACTCGCTTTACCTAATTTTTAAAAAATTAGTATCGCCGCACGGCTGTACTATTTTTTGAATTTTTTTTAAAAATTAAAACCGATTGTAGCTCCGCTAGTCCCTAAAGAAAGCCCTAAAGCACGCACGGCAAAAACTCGTTCGTTTCAATTTGCACTCTTGAGGCGGCCGCCACAACCACCTCCCTTGCGCCCTCAATCTCATCCATTCAACTCTACCGGTTGCGGAAGGTAAAATTCTCTCTCTTCTGTACATTCTGTTCCCATTATGGCTTTGAAATCCCTTATACGTATATCAGAACAACTTATGCTCTGAACTTTACAATATATTTTTGCATTTTTTTGAACGATACTTCCATTCCATCTGTCTGTGCTCTCTGCTTAGAAAAATGTTGCTTTCATGATGGGTTGTCTTGTATCTCTAGAGTAGGAAGGAAGTAGTAAACTCGTTGTTGGGCAGGGTTGAATAGTATGGGTGGGCTTTAAGCCTTCAATCTCTGTTTACCTATAACAGCAGTTTCTTATTGAAAAGAGAGACATTGATTGCCTCCACAACTTCTAGCCATTATTTGTATTGTATAGCCAATTGGGTATCGAGAATTGTTTACAAATTTGAGTTTGCGATGTTCAAAACGTCAATTTAGAGAGATTGGATTGCAGTGAAAACATCTATGCTTGAACCATTGAACGTTAATCTAATATCTATGTTTGGATTTTATTGTGTATTAGGAGATGATTTTGCTATGTTTTTATTTTATTTTATAAATACATTGGAGCTTTTGAGACTATTTTGATTTGAACATTATTTTGCACATGAAAACGTAGTTTTTGATAGCTTCGTAAGCAACCAATCTAGTACTTAGAAAAATCAGATTTGTCTCTGTTGTAGTCGATTCATTGACCAAGATGCAGAACGAAGAGGGAGTTATCACTGAGCTTTACATTCCCAGGAAATGGTATCAATCTAATCTAATCAAAATTTTGTGTCATCGATTGTTTGTGTGGTTTTGATGTGAGGGTATTCTGTTAAACTTGTGTGATCTGTGGACACAGTTCGGCCACCAACAGGTTGATAACTTCAAAGGACCACGCTTCCGTTCAGATCAACGTTGGGCATCTGGATGAGAATGGCATCTACACAGGCCAGTTCTCCACTTTTGCTCTCTGTGGTTATGTCCGTGCTCAGGTCCTCCTTCTTACCCTCATTTCAGTACTAGTTCATGATATGCCAGTTTATGCCAGCATATTCAGGCACTTGCAATTTGTCAGTTCACTAATTCTACTTCTGATCTATTGCTCTCTTTCTTCAGGGAGATGCCGACGGTGGTCTGGACCGACTCTGGCAGAAGAAGAAAGCTGAAGTTAAACAACACTAGGAAGAGAAAACTGTTTTTCTTGTGTTTCTTCTTTGGACATGTGTTCTTGAGTATGGAAGTGTTTAACTAGTGAACTGATACATTATGTTGAGCAATTTTCTCTCCATTCGTGTTGTACGTTGCAACTAGTTAGCAACTTTTTGGTGTTACGTCTTGCATTGGGTTTTTTTTTTTACTGTTATTAAGTAGTAAAACTTTTACTTATTGGAGTATCGTGAAACTATTTCCACCAGCAATGCATAATGATCTGAAAATCCATGTTTTAGTTCATCATGGATGTGAGACACCAAAAGAGAAAAAAAATACATGGATAATACATGGATGACCAAGGCATTATATAGACTCTTTTGGTGTAGTTAATTCAAGACATGTCTACCATATTTTATAGTTGACAAATTCCCAGCAGAAATGCTTTTGCTGTTTCAGATTTGTCACTTGCTGCATGTAGCACAAGGGTCTAGATTGATTTTTGTTATCTGTTTCTCTTGCGGCATGAAATATGGACCTCCCTTTTCCCAATTTTATCTTTTTCTTTTTTTTTTTTTGGGGCTAGGGTTGATTTTGGACAAATCGGATCAGAATCAGGGGATTCCAATTTCAATTTAAAAAAATTTGGAATGAAAATTCTATTGTTTCAGCGATTGAATCATCAAATTTGCATAAATCTCTTCCCGAGAGATTTAAGCAATGCACCAGGCTCTCAGAGCTTCACACCAAAGCTCCTGAACATAGCTTTGCCAACACCTAGAAAACTATCGAACCAATGTTTGGCCGCAAGCTCCCTGAGATTTTAGATAATTTTGGAGATAAACCAGTAGCACCTGGAAGTATTGCTCAAGTGCATCCATCGAGAGCTACTTTAAGATTTAGGTACCCTGGTCAACACGTGAAGCCCCATACTAGCTGCCGTAAGGGTTAGGCATCCTGGTGTTGGTGAATCGATTAGGAGAGATTTTGCTATAATCTATCTGGTAGCAAAACTTTCAAACTTCATTCCTGCTTTAAAGTGGTGGAGATTGGATGAGAGTGTACAACAGTTTGCCGTTTTTATCATGTCCCAAGTTGCCCATTTGAGTCCGAACATTGAAGGATGCCCCTTTCCCCTAGCCTCTGTATCCAATTGTGCATCCTGCTGTTTTGGTGGAAACTTATGAACAAGGGGAATATTGTCTCACATTACGTCGATGAACCTCATAAATGATGAGAGTCATCTGTCTTCTTTTGTGCTCCCCGAGCACAAACTAAATTATATTTTGATCATATAGCTAGGCTTGTGGCTTGAACATATTGGTATCTATCAATATTTAGTTAGACACACAGGCCTTGAAATACAAGTGACCATGGATGCTTAATTAATAATCGTTAATAGATTCCACATTAATTAATAATGCTTAAAGTACAGGGACTTTGCAAATTCAATGGCAAAGCGTATGATCTCTTATGTGGACTCATAATGAGAAGCTCTTACGGAGCCAGAGCTGAGAAGAGGGAAATAAGGCTATGCCTTGCTGGAGCTGCAGAGTCTGTTGTTTTCTCAGGAACCACCACAGACAAAATTGGCATGCCTGGCTCTAAAATTAGTTGGCTTATTATATTGGCTTTCTTCTTGTATGGAGGTGTCTGTCATCTAATGATCAAGCATGTATTTGGTTAACAGAAACTAGATTGCGTGCAGTTCTTGAAAACAGTTTGCACATAAAGGTACTCCTGAGGATGGGGGCAGAATTTGTAAGATTTCAGGTATGTCTGATGTGGGGGGTGAAGGTATGTCTTTTTTCTTGAGAGAATAGTAAACATCAGCTCTAAGAAGCCAAATAATATCAGGGTCAATAGATGCAAGACCATGAAGGGCATTTACAGATGCATTAGGGAGACCTTGAAGGGCTTTAAATATATTTTCATATTGCACCAAAAATAAAAATATAGATTTCTCTGTAGGCCTAACTTTTGAGGTGCCATTTGTGAAAATCCCACATCGCAAATCCACTCTTATAAAAGTGTTTATAAACAAAACACTATGATAATTTCGTAATTGTGGTTAACATTGCAGAGTGGGCTAATGGGCTCGGGTTTGGATTTGGCATTCATTAATAATGACATATTTAAATATTCACTAAAGAAACTAATTTTATATTTTCAAAATTTAAAACCAAAAACAAGTATAGCTGTGCGGTAATACTGTTTTTAAAAATATTAATAAAACCGGAATAAAAAAAGGGTATCACGGCTATATCATTTATGAGGATGCCTTTGCACTGTGTTTTGGTGGAAGTGGAACAGCGGAAAATAAAAAGAAATATCCGCTGCCAGGATTTGAACCCGGTTTGAATAAACTCAATCCAATGTATTGGGCTACAGCAGATTTGATGATATTGATTGAATAAACAATTAATATAAATCATTAAAAATTTATGGAGTTTATGTCTCAACACGTGTAAATAAAAGGAAATAAATATAGCCTGCTCCAATAATATTGAATAATCATGATTCATGAGATACCAATTCTTTAGAAGGTTATATGATGTTTGCTTTTATTTGTACTGCAGTTGTGAGTCTAAAAAGTTTTTGGGTTCGAGTCTTAGTGTTCATGTAATATGTGTGAGTTTAGTATGTTATAATCTCTCTCAACATAAAAGGTTTTTTTTATAAAAAAAAAAACTAATTCATTTCTTAGATCCACACCAATTTTGATTTGTTTTGTTTTTAAAAAATGTAATTTCCTGACAAAAGTGATATTGGGAAAGAGGAATTAAGTAACAATTTATCTCATAATCTATGTTCTTCTAAACTTGCCGAATATTTTAATCACAACCATTCATTTTACATATATAGTTTTTGGGTAATAAGAGGATTTGCATGCTTTTGCACTATGTGTTTTTGGGTACATGTATTTGCACTCCGTATACATGTTGCTAATTTGAGGCACGCAATGAGTAATAATGGCCAAAGGAGGAAAAACCGCGGAAAATAAAAAAAGAATTATTCCGCTGCCGGGATTCAAACCCAGTTTGATAATCTCAATCCAAGGTATTGTGCTACAGCGGATTTTGTTGAAATTGATTGGAGAAATAACAAATATAAACGATTAAAAGTTGCTGGAGTTTCTGTCTTACCAGTATTACCCGAATTTTAGCAAATACGTGTCAAGATGGTCATTATTTTTTTCTCCAACAAAACCAAAAACAAACAAGAGACATAGCCTGCTGCCATAATATTCATGCAAATACAATTCTTTTGAGGTTGTGATTTGTAATTGTACACAATATTGTAATTTCATCATTGTGTATCCATAACAACAATCTATCCTAAATTTGAATTTTTCCTATTCTTAGGAATGTGAATTATTTATGTTCAGAAATGTCTTTTGCTTCATCTCTTGATGATGATGATGATGACTTCTCTTCCTCAATTAATGATTGAGTTTGGGGCTTGGGGGAAGGGGTGGCTACTAAATGTATGTTGTATAATGAAATTCATCAGGAGCTTCTGCACTATGTGTTTTTGGTAAATACAAACCACCTAGAATAAACTACTATGTTATATTTGTACGATTGATTTGAATTTGTAATGTGTAATCGACATGATATTGTAATTTTTAGCAACAATTTATCATAATCTTTATGTTCTAATATTTGTCAAATTTATTAACTTCCACCTTGTTAGTACGAAATTCGTATTGGCATTTCCTAGACTTTAGTATAGGGTGAAAATTAGTTTGTGAGGAATTGTTATTGAACGCTTTGTCACTACTCTTTCAACCCCACACTTCCGAGACATGACCTGACCATATGAGAAACTTGACAACAGGTAAATCATGACATAATCATGCATTCATTAATATCATTATAGGATTCCTAGTTGGAATTATTTTCACTCAAGTATTTTTATGCTAATTCTATTTTTAATAGGATTATATTTTATCTCTTGAGATTACTTTTCTAGTTGGACTCTATTTTGATTTAGATCAAAATATTATGTTTTCATTATCTTGGACTTGGAAAGGATGTTTTAATTAATATCCTATTTGGTTTCGTGTTTACATCTTGATATATATTGTTTAATTGGATAAACAATTGATGGTAGTGCAATGGAGAATATGACGAAATCATATAGGATTCTAAGACTATCAGATTGAATGCATGGCAAGATATTGTGTTGTGATTGTGGGCCTTCACGTGGATTGTGGAGAATAAGTTTTGTATAAATCTTTGTGTGCATCTCTTTAGTTTTGCAGAGTTTTCATATAGTTGGTTTGAGCATCTAAAATTCCAAGAAAGCTGTTGTGCGTATATTTGAGATAAATCATCAAGTGTTCAATGTTTACTTGGTGATTTATCAAACACTTTAATCATTCATATTGCATTCATATGCATGTCGGTGACTCATACGGTTGAAGGCACCAAGACCGTGGTGGCGGTTTTCCTCCGGTGAGCTTGAAGCAATCGTGGCCAGTATTGCGTTCAACATAAGGAGTGTTGAAGATCATCCCGTGACAGAAGTTGAGTTACGAAGAAGTCGGTAAACATTATCTAGAATGTGTCTAGGATAAGTGTGTGAGTACTTATTGTAATCATCGTTCTATAGTGGATTTGTGTTGGACTGAGGAGTCCCGTGGATTTTCCCCAGAGGTGGGGTTTTACCACGTAAAATAATTCTATGCGTGTTCTTTTATTTTATGCCCAGCACGTTACAGGATTGATAAGTCATATCAATCCTGCTACCGAAGTTTATTTTTATTTATTTGATTAGAATCTTAAATTGGCCTATTCACCCTCCTCTACATTAATTTGGAGTCTATTGCATGCCAAAGCTTCTTTCATGTTTTATGATATTTCAATTAATTTCTGTGTTTATAAATCTGTCCAGCTCGTGCAAGGATTGTTAAGGTGTATCAATCCTGTAACTGTCTGAACGTATTTGTTAATCTTAGATTGGGCTCTGACATTGCACTACGTTAAGAACTTACACTCTCAGCTTCACACAAAGGTTTCCATTGTCTTGGTGCATTATAAACTTCATTAAATGAGCTATCCATCTATTTATTTTTATTTTGCACACCACACTCTTTTCCTTGAAGTCCTTTGAATATCTCTTATCATGCACTTGTCTCTCTTTGGATTGCCATAACACTACTGTGCGTAAGTTCTTGATCTGTTTATAAAAATAAATTAAATAATTTAATAATTTAATTTAATTTTTTTATAAAAAAAAAAGGGTGTCAACCACTCATTGCTCAGTAACCGGGCCTCTTGTCTAACCAACGTCGAGGTTCGAGTCAACAGGTTGTGATGGTTTGCTATCCTTGCTTATCTTTGGAGCCTTCATGATTCGGATCAGTATTTCCCCAGGGGTGCTTCATCACCCAGTTGCCTCGATCATCTGACGTAAGCACACTGATTGACCATCCGTTACATGGATCATGTCGAAAGCTAGATAAAGTGAGCCACAAAATTCGTATTAAAAAATATATATATAAATTGATCTTCTTATACTTACTATGCAGTTAGTGTTTGTGCAATCTTTGGTGGGATTCGTTTTGTGTGGACATATTTTTTGTGCTTAATTGAAAAAGAGTTCATTTAACACATTTGCTCCTTGATGGTAGACTCATTTGATGCCTTTTTATCTTTCACCATGACTGTGGTATGCCTCTACTGTTTCTCTGTGAGTTTGTGAGTCTTGTGTGCTGTCGTGTGTTTGTCCCTGACATGCTTTGCTTCACATGCGTTCAAGACAGCAAAGGGTTTGTTGCTTCTTTCATTCTTTACCCACAAACTTGACATATTTATGAATGGAAAACAATTATATCTTCAAGAGAACTTTGGGTTTGCATCTACAGTATGTTTTATGTCTTGATTGTTTTAAGCTTTCTGTCTTGAGTGTATTGCTTTTGTTTTTGTATGTTTTGGTTCTTCACAACTTCTCATTATTCTTTTTAGTTCTCTATTTTCTTGTCGCTTATCCAAAAAAAAAAAAAAAAAAGAATTTTCTGTTTGTTTTCAAGATAAAGCCTCTTACATGCTTTATTGGTTATTCTCTATGTCTTTATATGTTGGGAATGCAATCTGATTTTTTTTTAATTTTTTTCTTTTTCTTTCCCTCTTATATATGCTCCCTTATGTTCATTCTTTGCCCTTTGGATTTCCTGAAAAAAAAAAGGGGGAGAGATTGTGTTGTGGAATTAAGGGGGAGAGATTGTGTTATGGAATTAAGGGGGAGTTGTGTTGTAATTCTGCTTTGAATTACATTTCTTCTCCCACATGCTTCACTGGTTTTGTTGTTTCATAATGTGCAGGGATTCAGGGCTTCAAGCTTAGAATAAGAATTCATTTGTTAAATCCCATGTAATTTCTTTTGAGTTGTAATAGGTGTTTTGTCTAGGAAATGCCAAAGGGGGAGATTGTTAGTACGAAATTCGTATTGGCATTTCCTAGACTTTAGTATAGGGTGAAAATTAGTTTGTGAGGAATTGTTATTGAACGCTTTGTCACTACTCTTTCAACCCCACACTTCCGAGGCATGACCTGACCATATGAGAAACTTGACAACAGGTAAATCATGACATAATCATGCATTCATTATAGGATTCCTAGTTGGAATTATTTTCACTCAAGTATTTTTATGCTAATTCTATTTTTAATAGGATTATATTTTATCTCTTGAGATTACTTTCCTAGTTGGACTCTATTTTGATTTAGATCAAAATATTATGTTTTCATTATCTTGGACTTGGAAAGGATGTTTTAATTAATATCCTATTTGGTTTCGTGTTTACATCTTGATATATATTGTTTAATTGGATAAACAATTGATGGTAGTGCAATGGAGAATATGACGAAATCATATAGGATTCTAAGACTATCAGATTGAATGCATGGCAAGATATTGTGTTGTGATTGTGGGCCTTCACGTGGATTGTGGAGAATAAGTTTTGTATAAATCTTTGTGTGCATCTCTTTAGTTTTGCAGAGTTTTCATATAGTTGGTTTGAGCATCTAAAATTCCAAGAAAGCTGTTGTGCGTATATTTGAGATAAATCATCAAGTGTTCAATGTTTACTTGGTGATTTATCAAACACTTTAATCATTCATATTGCATTCATATGCATGTCGGTGACTCATACGGTTGAAGGCACCAAGACCGTGGTGGCGGTTTTCCTCCGGTGAGCTTGAAGCAATCGTGGCCAGTATTGCGTTCAACATAAGGAGTGTTGAAGATCATCCCGTGACTGAAGTTGAGTTACGAAGAAGTCGGTAAACATTATCTAGAATGTGTCTAGGATAAGTGTGTGAGTACTTCTTGTAATCATCGTTCTATAGTGGATTTGTGTTGGACTGAGGAGTCCCGTGGATTTTCTCCAGAGGTGGGGTTTTACCACGTAAAATAATTCTCTGCGTGTTCTTTTATTTTATGCCCAGCACGTTACAGGATTGATAAGCCATATCAATCCTGCTACCGAAGTTTATTTTTATTTATTTGATTAGAATCTTAAATTGGCCTATTCACCCTCCTCTAGGCATTTTGAGTCATCCTGCAGGTATTTTCACACTTAATGAAGCTAAATCAACGTATCTTGTATGGACGTGAACAACCTGAACTTTTAATGGCTGAAGAGGGAAAAAAATAAAAGCATATTCCGTTGCCGGGATTCAAACCCAGATTGTATTCTCAATCCAATTTATTGGGCTATAGCGGATGTGTTGATATTTAGTGAAGAAACAATTGATATAAGCGATTAAAATATTCCAAGGGTAGAATAAGTATAGATATTAATTAGGTAAAAACGAGTATAGCCAGGCGGCTAGGATGTACTATTAATGTCAGTACACAATCAAAAACTGGAAGCACCCTGTTATTTGGAGTGTAAAACCAAAAAAGTGGCCTGAAAACGAAGTCTCACTCCGTGTCCATGATTTACAGCTTCTTTCCAGTCGGATTCTTTGCGTAAAGGACAACGGGGTAGAGTCTTGCAAACCCAAATAATATGGCAATTTATAGCACTTCCTTAGTTTGAAGTTTGAAGATATATTGTGGTAGTTCCGATTTTTAGAACTTTGTGCAGTTATCATCTTTTATTTTATTTTATATTTTTAATATTTGAATTTTCCTTAGTTTGTTTAACTGTTGAATTTTCTATTTTTTCCTCATCACATTTGTTTTCTTCTCGTGGCAATTTTTTCTTAACGAAGGGTATTATCAGATTTTTCGATTGTTTTATCATTTTCTACATTTTGCTTATATATATAATATATATATATATATATATAATGAGAACTCGATAATTCCGAAATATTTAATTCACTGGTAACAATTAACCCACCGAAATAAATTCTTTGTAAAAATGAAGAAAAAAGAAAAGCACAACCCTTTCCCGACATAGCATTGTTAAATGCAATTAGAAAGGAAATCTAATTCGAAACTCATCGAAACAAAGCTTTTGTCGACTGGATCATCATCCGCGCACTTGAGAGCTCCGCCGCTCCCTTTCGAGATTTGGTCTCGCTTCCCAAATGTTGAAGCTTGGCTGAGACTCACTGACTCACTGAGATGCTGAAGATGATGACGCGGAATATAGCTGCTTCTTCTTCTTCTTATTGCACCAGCAGGAGATGGAGAGGTATGCCTTGTCTTCACTCTAACTCCACTCTTGTTGTTTTCGCCAACGATTACTTTGCTTTCCTTCACTCTCAACCTTCTAAACCAATCAAATCTACAAGAACCCAACTAGAGCAGCCAGTGAGAAACCCACCCAAAATCACAACAGTTGAGGATGCTTTCATTGTGTTTGATAGAATGCTTCAAATGCGTCCTCCGCCTTCAGTTGTTCGTTTCAACCAAATATTGGGTCAAGTTGCGAAATTGAAACATTATTCGGCCGTCATCTCGTTGTATAATCAAATGGGTGCGTCGGGAATTAGACCTGGTGCGTGCACTCTAAACATTCTCATAAATTGTTATTGTCATTTGAGCCAAATGGGGTTCAGTTTATCTGTATTGGGAAAATTCTTCAAACTTGGTCTAGAACCAAATGTCTTTACCTTCACCACTCTGATCAATGGCTTTCTTCTCGAGAATAGAGTGGCAGAAGCGGCTGCACTTCTCCACAAAATGATGAGGGGAGGTAATTGTCAGCCTAATGTGGTTACTTATGGCACACTAGTAAAGGGCTTTTGCATGAAAGGTAACACCAGTGCTGCTATTCAGTTTCTTAGGAAGATGGAGGAAGGAGCTTGCAAGCCTGGCCTAGTTGTATATAACACAATCATCGACAGTCTTTGTAAGGATACACTAGTTGATGATGCATTAAACCTCTTCTCAGAAATGATGTGCAAGGGTATTGCCCCAAATGTCATTACCTATAACTCTTTGATGAATGGAGTTTGCAAATTAGGAGAGTGGAAAGAAGCTACAAGGTTGTTGAATGACATGGTGAGTAAAAATATCTTTCCCGATGTTCACACGTTTAGTGTCTTTGTAGACACACTTTGTAAGGAGGGGATGGTCGTGGAAGCAGAAGGCGTGGTCGAAATGATGATTGAAAGAGATATTGAACCTGATATCGTTACATACACTTCACTTATGGATGGTTTCTGTTTGCGAGGAGAAATGAGCAAGGCTAGGAATGTTTTTAAACTAATGCTTAGCAAGGGCTCGATGGTTAATGTTGTTAGTTACAACACATTGATAAATGGATATTGCAAGCATAAGATGATGGATGAGGCCATGATGCTTTTTCTGGATATGTCTCATAAGGGACTGGTTCCAAATACCATTACTTATAGCACTCTTCTGGACGGTTTTTGCAAAGTGGGTAGAATACAGGATGCACAAAAGTTGTTCTCTGAGATGCAAGCTTGTGGCCAACTTCCAAATGTTCAAACTTATTCTATTTTACTGGATGGCATGTGTAAAAACCAACAACTTTCTAGGGCAATGCAATTGTTTGGAGAGATGGAAGCAAAGAAGTTGGATATTAATATTGTGATTTACAATATTCTTATTGAAGGTTTGTGCATAGCTGGAAAAATTGAATCTGCAAGGGATCTGTTTTGTGGTTTATCATCAAAAGGACTTCAACCTAATGTGAGGACATACACTATAATGATTAGTGGACTCTGTTTTGCAGGCCTAACAAGTGAAGCAGAAAATTTGCTTATCCAAATGGAAGAGAAAGGCTGTTCTCCTGATGGTTGGACCTTTAACAAAATTATCCGAGGGTTCATCCATAATAAACAGACATCAAGGGTGATGGTATTTATTCAAACAATGGTAGAGAAGGGTTTTTCTGCAGATGCATCAACAACGGAGCTGATAGTTAATTTACTGTCGAAAGATGAAGTGGATCCTGCTTTGTTGCCGTTGATAAAAGGATCACTGTGAAAAATATGCATCTGTGGACAATGAATTTTGGAACTGCTGCACCTTTGACGACCATGAAGTCATTTCAGTGGTTTTTAAAATCAAAGGTTGGTTTGTCTCTCTTCCCACATAATGTATAATTATATACTAATGGCTTCTAGTTTGAGGATGAAATAATGAGCCTAGACTTTGGCAATTCATTGATGTTCTGGAGAGGAGTGTGTTATATTGGGATAGCGGCTGATAATGGTATATATACTGTTGTTCCTTGATTGAACTTATGTTGCGTACCAATCTTTATGTTAACTAAACTAATCTTCCAAGTTAAAACGCTTTTGTTTCTTGTCTGGTTTATATATACCAGTCAAACTCTTTAGATGTTTTGCTTGGTTAGAAGTTGGAACTAGTTAGCCATGATGGAAGATACTTGCCCCAATGCCAGGATTGGGATTGGAAGGGAAGGGAGAGTTTTTACAAAGTGATTTTTGAAGATAGTGTACTATATTTCCTACCAAAAAGAAAAAGAAATGCTTTAATTTGCGGCTAGTTTATGCTTTCTGTTCAAATTTCCACTAGTACAGTAAGTGAAACTCATGTGTGTTTGCAAACACGTATATTTGTATGTGTCGAAGACCACTTGTGTGTGCCTGATTCCGAAAATGGATTAGTGAACATGCCATTGTTGTAGATGCGTCTGATTATGGATTCTACGGCTGAAACCAAAAATCTCATTTCTGTCATTGTATGCACAGATTCTACGGATTAGTGAACATGCCATTGTATGCACAGATGAAAAAATCATAAGAAAAAAATCTCAAGCATGATAGCAGATCAACAAACAATACAACAAATATGATTAAGTTGAAGAAAGATTCGATTAAAAAAACCCCAAATTCAAAAGTAAATGCTTGCTTTATCAATAATCTGCAGAAAGAAAATATAATATTTAAATAAAATTGAACAGAAAGCAGAAAAGAGAAACACCTGAGTTTGAAGTTCGTAGAAAGCGTCAACTGCCAACATCACAACGTGGGTTATCCTTCTTTTGAGCAGTTATCATCTTTTATTTTATTTTATATTTTTAATATTTTGCATTTTTGTTACAACAAGTAAGAAATAATCATAGACTCTCACATTCATTTATAGTTAGTAAAATATGGAAAGGGAAAAAATACGAATAAAATATGTACGTGTTTTATTTGGCAAAATGTTGGCACATTACAACTTAAAAGTTCGGCCACTATATTATATTTTAATAAAAAATTATTTACATTATTTACATTATTTATAATATATATTATTTTATTCTATAATTTGTGAGAATTATGTATATAATACGTGAATTTTGTGTGTCTTATTTAAATTTTTTTAAAACATACTTGCATTAAACAAGAAAAATACGTATATACTTATAGAATACGAGTATTGTACGTTTTTTTTTTATAAACATGAACTTAACTGAGTCTTTAAGATGTTTGCACAACATGGATGTATTATTAAAAAATACGTGTGTACGTGTATAATACATTATTAAACGCGATAGTGCTAAAATCTTTATATGGGTAATAACTCTAGAGAAATTTGATTATCTTAAGAAAGTAATTTTATATTTTCAAAATTTAGAATCCAAAAAAAAAAAAAACCTCTCACGAACATTTGTCTGCACAGTCTATGAAGCGAAATTTGCCTGTTTAAAATTTTTATTTTAAAAAATTAGGTAAAACTAGTATAGCCGCCAAACTATACTATTAGGATTTAGGATACGAAAGAGGACCCACCCCTACATATAGGCGCCACGTGTCTAACAAGTAAAACCAAGCGGTTAAACCATTTTTAAGAAACATTAATAAAAGTTCTTTATGCTATTCCATGTTTGAAAATAAATTTTAAAAACTGGTATAGCTTGCGATACTATATATATTTTTTTAAACACCAGTTCAGTATAGGCACCAAGTGTCAAACCAATAAAGCCGAGCGGCTGTACTATTTTGTGAATAAATAAGAAAAAACTGAGTATAGTCTTACGGCTATACTATTTTTAAAAAAATCAATTTTAAAATCCGAGTATAGCCGCACGGTGGTACTATTTTTTGAAATGCTTTTTTGAAGATATTAATTTACTAGTTTCAACATCCAAAGCAGATATCGAAGAGAGAGAAATTTCACAGTAAATCAATTACATAGTTTGTGTGTGTGTGTGTGTGTGTGTGTGTGTTGGGGGGGGGGGGGAATGTTTGCCTTTGATTGACCTCGTTCTATCGAGTAATACTAAATTATGTTATTGTACACATTATTTGTCGTAGAGAATTACATGTTGATTGACCTCGTTCTATCGAGTAATACTAAATTATGTTATTGTACACATTATTTGTCGTAGAGAATTACATGTTGAGTTGAAGTGTTTTTTATAATTGCTTCACTTTTCAAACAACACTTTACATGAAGAATACTACCACCTCTCTTATACTATATCTATAAATCTTTGTTTGAAATTGTTGCTCTGGTTGGCAAAGAGATTACAAAATCACTATCTTGCATTTTTGTTACAAGAAGTAAAAAAAAAAAAAATCTTAGCCTCTCACATTCATTTATAGTTAGTAAAATACGGAATGAGAAATAAATCGTACAGCCTCTCACATTAATTCATATTTTTTTTAATAATAAAAAACCGTAGTATAGCCGATCGACTATACTGTTTTTATAAAAAAAATATATGTATCATTGAGCTACCAGTCGAGCCTTATACCGTGCAACAGAAGCATTTTCATGTCTCTTGATTTTGTAAACCAACTATATTTTTCTGTTGAGGACAAGGGACTAAAGACCAAGTACTCATGGTTCTGTTGTAAGGCATACCACAGTGAGGTTAATTCTCAGTCTCATAGCTATGCACAAGTGGTCTTTGAGGCAATTGAATGTTAAGAACGCGTTCTTACATGGGGAGCTTTAAGAAGAAGTTTTTATGAGATAACCTCAAGGTTTTGAAGACTCCAAGCATCCTGAGTTTTTGTATAAGTTGAATAAGTCTCTGTATGGACTTAAGCAAGCTCCAAGGGCATGGAATGCCAAATTTACAGGATATTTACTAGCTAGGGTTCCAATCATCTCACTCTGATCCCAGCTTATTTGTCAAGCATTCATTTTATTATTGTATGTTGATGATATAATATTGACAGGTTCCAATGCACAGTTAGTGCAAACAATGATTGATGATTTAGGAGCTGTGTTTGAGATCAAGGACATGAGTTGACTTACCTATTTCCTTGGCCTTCAAATGTCTTACAATTCTACAGGTGACATTTTTGTACATCAACACAAGTATGCTAAAGATCTATTGCACAAGGCTGGTCTGAGTAATTGTAGGGCTTGTCCCACTCCTCGCAAGCCACATAATCAAGTCTTAAAGTTTGAAGGAGAACCATTGCATGATCCTACATTTTATAGAAGTATTGTTGGTGCTTTACAGTACTTGACATTCACAAGACCTGACTTATCCTATGCTGTCAATACTGTGTATTAGTATATGACTGCTCCCATAGAGATACATTTCAACGTGGTCAAAAGAATTTTGAGATACGTTCAAGGTACCATGAATTATGGATTCACTTTACTCATGGACCTTGGCAGTTACAAGCTTATAGTGATGCTAATTGGGCGGGGGACTTAAATACTAGGAGGTCAACTACAGGTTTTGTGGTATTGCTTGGACGTAATCCTATCTCATGGCAGTCGAAGAAGCAAGGGTCTGTATCTAGAAGTTCAACAGAGGCTGAGTATAGGGCATTGGCTAATACAGCTGCAGATTTGGCTTGGATTCGACAGGTTTTGCTAGACTTGAAAGTGTGCTTGCCTCAACCTCCTACAATCTTTTTGTGACAATTTGTCTGCTTTGGCACTTAGTAGTAATCCAGTATATCATTCAAGAATCAAACATTTGAATATGGATTTTCACTTTGTGCGTTAAAGGGTTCGAAGGAATGATCTTACTGTTTAGTATGTTCCTACTCAAGAGCAAATTGCAGATGAGTTTACTAAAGGACTTCATAGTCCTATTTTCTTAAGTCACTGTATTAGTATGCGACTTGGAAATCCGTAGTAGGATCCAGAGTTGGGTTTGAGGGGGATGACAACAATATTAGTTAGCTTATATTCAGTTAAGCTGTCAACGTGTGTGCTCATGTGTTGTTAGTTAGTATTAGCTGTAATTAGTTAGATTGTTAAGTCTTGGTTATTGAGATATATAACACTGATGACACTACGATTGTAATCATTCCGTGAAATCAATATACATTGCATATCATTTTCTCTTGAATCTTCTTCTTCTTTCTTAGTTTTCTTAATTCTTAAGCTTCCTCTTCTAAACTGTTATCAGAAAAATTGTTTCCGTTGTAGTCGATTCAATGACCAAGATGCAAAACGAAGAGGGAGTTTTCACTGAGCTTTACGTTCCCAGGAAATGGTATCAATCTAAACTAATCAAAATTTTGTGTCATCGATTGTTTGTGTGGTTTTGATGTGATGGTATTCTGTTAAACTTGTGTGATCTGTGACACAGCTCGGCCACCAACAGGTTGATAACTTCAAAGGACCATGCGTCGGTTCAGATCAACGTCGGGCATCTGGATGAGAATGGCATCTACACAGGCCAGTTCTCCACTTCTGCTCTCTGTGGTTACGTCCGTGCTCAGGTCCTCCTTCTTACCCTCATTTCAGTACTAGTTCATGATATGCCAGTTTTATGCAGTTGTCTAATTGTACTATACATGTAATGCCAGCATATTCAGGCACTTGCAATTTGTCAGTTCACTAATTCTACTTCTGATCTATTGCTCTCTTTCTTCAGGGAGATGCCGACAGTGGTCTGGACCGACTCTGGCAGAAGAAGAAAGCTGAAGTTAAACGACACTAGGAAGAGAAAACTGTTTTTCTAGTGTTTCTTCTTTGGACATGTGTTCTTGAGTATGGAAGTGTTTAATTAGTGAACTGATACATTATGTTGAGCAATTTTCTCTCCATTCGTATTGTACGTTGCAAATAGTTGGCAACTTTTTGGTGTTACGTCTTGCGTTGGGTTTGTTTTACTGTTATTAAGTAGTGAAACTTTTACTTATTGGAGTATCGTGAAACTATTTCCACCGGCAATGCATAATGATCTGAAATCCATGTTTTAGTTCATCGTGGATGTGACTCGTGAGACCCCAAAAGAGAAAGAAAAAAAAAAGGATGACCAAGGCACTATATTATATAGACTCTTTTAGTGCAGTTGATTCAAGACATGTCTACCATGTGTTATAGTTGACATATTCCCAGCAGAAATGCTATTGCTGTTTCATATTTGTCACTTGCTGCATGTAGTACAAGGGCCCAGATTGATTTTGTTATCTGTTTCTCTTGCGGCATGCAATGCAACATGAAATATGGACTTCCCTTTTCCCAATTTTATCCCAATATTTTGTTTGGAGTCGAATGTAGGACACATTTTCGGATAGATAGAATCAGAATAAGGGGATTCCAATTCCAATCCAAAAAAATTCAGAATGAAAATTCTATTCCAATTCCGTTCCAAAAAATTTCGGAATTTCTAGAATATTTCGAAACTTATAATTTCAATTTTTGGAAAATTTCATAAACTAGTTCAAAATTTGAAACATAACCATTTGAACGGATAAAATTGACTCACAATTTAAAAAACATATCAAAGGCTTGAAAAACCCAATATATTTCTAATGTTTAAAAATCATATTCTAGTACTTGGATGTTGTTATCCTTGATGAAATAACTTGTCTAATTTGGTCATTAAATTATATTTTGTTCAACATGAAATTAGTAATTGTATGTCTTCTAAGCTTGAAATATATATTCTGGAATTCGGAAATTTTCAGAATCTCGAGATAAATTTCAATTTCAATCCAACATTTTTGGGAATTTTCAGATTTCAAAATTTATTTGGACTTGCCAAAATTGGAAATTTTCGGATGGGAATTAGCCATAACTTGCACCCCTAGTCAAATCTCTCTATCTCTCTCTCTCCTCCTCCCCCCCTTATTTTAGTTAAGGAAAAAACTTAAAACTTATTGTTTAGAATCGACTACTTTTTTATTTTTATGGTAAGAAGAACTTGAAGAGTTGGGTGTCCATAAACAATTGTTGGGTGTTTTGTGTGTGATTATGGGCAGGCCGGACTTAAGACCCACCAAGACAGAGCCAATCAAAAGCAGGCCCATAAAAAGCCCAAATCCAAAAAAGAAATTTTATTCATTTGAGTTGACTGCACAAAAAACCCTAATGTCAGATGCCCAGTACGGCGTCGCCCTCTGTCTCACTGTTTTGTTGGCTTCCTCACCAAAAGACAACCAAATACTCCACTCAGGAACACTGCTTCTTCAGCAAAACCAAAACTGGCCTACATTCAAAATCCACCTCCATTTCCTCACCCTCCCTCCTAAAACCCTAATTTCCCAACCCACAAACTCTCTTTCTCTCTCTGAGCTCTGAGGTCTGAGTCTCTCTTGTGATAGTTTATATTACAGGGAGAAAATGGACCATTGCCTCAGTCACAGTGAAGCAGCTCTCTCTCCCAAGCTCTCAATTTTCGCCAACTCCAAGCCGTATTTGTCGAAACCAAACCACTTTAGCTTCTTCCTCTACTCTAAGAAGCTCGGAGCCAGAACCGCCGCGCCCACTCTCCACCTCCGATCATGGCCCTCAAAGCTCGCCACTTTCACCAAGCACCCGAGCCGCCGAGTCAACTCGGTCCGGAGCGAGTCTTCCCACGCCGGAGCTGCGGCGAACGGAGAGCCGCCGAAAGTGGGGAAGAGAACGGACATAAAGAAGATCCTGATACTCGGAGCTGGGCCGATTGTGATAGGGCAAGCCTGCGAGTTCGATTACTCGGGCACTCAGGCCTGCAAGGCTCTCAAGGAGGACGGATACGAGGTCGTTTTGATCAACTCGAACCCGGCCACCATCATGACCGACCCGGACTTGGCTGACAGGACTTACATTACGCCCATGACGCCCGAGCTGGTCGAGCAAATCCTCGAGAAGGAGCGGCCCGACGCTCTGTTGCCCACCATGGGTGGCCAGACAGCGTTGAACCTTGCCGTGGCGTTGGCCGAGAGCGGCGCTCTGGCCAAATACGGCATCGAATTGATTGGAGCGAAGCTGGAGGCGATAAAAAAAGCAGAGGACAGAGACTTGTTCAAGCAGGCCATGAAGAACATCGGTGTCAAGACACCGCCGTCTGGGATTGCGACGACGCTTGATGAATGTATTGAAATTGCTCATGAAATCGGAGAGTTTCCGTTGATTATTCGGCCTGCGTTTACTTTGGGCGGGACTGGAGGGGGCATTGCTTATAACAAAGATGAGTTTGAGGACATTTGCAAGGCCGGGATAGCGGCAAGTGTGACGTCTCAAGTTTTGGTGGAGAAATCGTTGTTGGGTTGGAAGGAGTATGAGCTTGAGGTGATGAGAGACTTGGCTGACAATGTGGTGATTATATGTTCCATTGAGAATATTGACCCAATGGGGGTTCATACTGGGGACTCAATCACTGTGGCTCCTGCTCAGACTTTGACTGATAAGGAGTATCAGCGGCTGAGGGATTATTCCATTGCTATCATAAGGGAGATTGGAGTGGAATGTGGTGGTTCTAATGTGCAGTTTGCGGTTAATCCTGTAGATGGTGAGGTTATGGTGATTGAGATGAACCCAAGGGTGTCGCGGTCCTCAGCTCTTGCTTCCAAAGCTACTGGTTTTCCAATTGCGAAAATGGCTGCCAAGTTGTCAGTTGGGTATTCCTTGGATCAGATACCTAATGACATTACAAAGAAGACACCGGCTAGTTTTGAGCCTTCCATAGATTATGTGGTAACCAAGGTAAGTGCTTATTCATTACCTTCTTCATTTCCTTTTTGTAGCGCACTATGATTAAACACATCGAGCTTTGTATTCCTGGATTAATTAGTTTTTGATTGCTTCATTTATGGATATTCAAATTTTCTTTTTCGTATGTCTGTCTTTGGTATTGCGAGATTTTATTGTACATTTTTAGTCCTAGCTTGGATGTAATGGTTAGACCTTACACAGGAGTTGAGTTTTTTTTGTCAAATTTTAGATGGCATTGTCCATTAGCTTCCTGGATAATATGCTAATCACTATTACTTATGCCAGTAGGAATGTCATCAATCATTGTCGTCATTTATCTTATTTATAGCAACACATTTCTGTTAATCCATGCATTTTTAGATCCGTTTTGTATGTCATCTCAATTTTCTTGTTTTTGTTTTATTGAATTGTGCAGATTCCCCGGTTTGCATTTGAAAAATTTCCTGGTTCACAGCCCATATTGACTACCCAAATGAAATCTGTTGGTGAGTCAATGGCACTGGGTCGCACATTTCAAGAGTCCTTTCAGAAAGCAGTTCGATCTTTGGAATGTGGGTACTCTGGATGGGGCTGTGCGAAAATTAAGGAACTTGACTGGGATTGGGAACAGTTGAAGTATAGCCTCCGAGTTCCTAACCCAGACCGCATCCATGCCATATATGCTGCAATGAAGAAGGGGATGAAGGTAGATGATATTCATGAGTTGAGTTACATTGACAAATGGTTCCTCACACAGCTTAAGGAGCTGGTAGATGTGGAGCAATTTCTCCTGGCTAGAAACTTGTCCGATCTAACAAAGGATGAGTTATATGAAGTGAAAAAAAGAGGTTTCAGTGACAAACAGATAGCTTTTGCCACTAAAGCCACTGAAAAGGACGTCCGGTTGAAGAGGCTATCTTTAGGTGTTGCTCCGGCATATAAGCGGGTGGATACGTGTGCTGCAGAGTTTGAGGCCAATACTCCTTATATGTACTCTTCCTATGACTTTGAGTGTGAAGCAGCTCCCACCCAGAGGAAGAAGGTTTTGATTTTAGGTGGAGGACCAAATCGAATCGGTCAGGGGATAGAGTTTGACTACTGTTGTTGCCATACGTCCTTTGCCCTTCAGGTTTGTCTCTGATATGTTTACTGCCCACTTGCCTGCCCTTCCTTTTTCAACCCCCTCTCTTACCACACCTTTTTCATTCATGAACGCAAGTTCCTAGGTACTTAGATATCTTATATTAACTTAAAATCACTAGGGTGCATTAGCTGAATGGAATTGGTTTTAGATTTCTTTATTTCTGAATCATGACATATCCTAATCATAAATCATGCATTATTTTTCACATGTGGCAGTGGGATCACAGAACTGAGGCAGTTACAAATTGGGTGATCGTTGCACCTTTTTCTCCTGATGAGAACTAAAATTAGATAACTTTAGTCGAGATGCCTCTAGGATTTACACTTGGAGGCAGCGAGTGTCATAAACTACAATTTGGGTACAATTGATAAGAGATCTGGATGCATTCATAATAGCTTGTAGTAGAAAAGGAGAAATTTTAGTTACTTGCATATCTAAAATAGTTCTATGGGATATACTGAATTTGGCGCATTTGTTATAACAATGAACTTCTGGATTACAGGATTCCTCCTGTGTATTAATTCACTTTCATGCAAACGTATTTAGATATTTCCTGTCATTATTTATATTTTTTCTGTGCCATCGTAGGTACCAATCTAAAAGTTTGCCTACTATTTATATAATTTGATGAATTGGTGGAGTCTATGGTTTGATATTTGAAATTGTTCAAATCCTTCATTGAGATGCCTGCTTCTCTCCTTCTCTTTTACAGAAAGCAGGATATGAGACCATTATGATGAATTCAAATCCTGAAACAGTATCCACAGATTATGACACGAGTGACCGTCTATATTTTGAGCCACTGACTGTTGAAGATGTGCTGAACATAATTGATTTGGAAAAACCTGATGGCATCATTGTGCAGTTTGGAGGTCAAACACCATTGAAGTTGTCTCTTCCTATCCAGCAGTATCTAGATGAGAACAAGCCTAAATGTGCAAGTGCGTCTGGATATGTACGCATTTGGGGTACTTCACCTGCTAATATAGATGCTGCTGAGGACAGGGAGAAGTTCAATACAATCCTTAACGAGTTAAAGATTGAACAACCAAAAGGAGGAATTGCCAAGAGCGAAGCTGATGCTATTGCCATTGCAAAGGACATTGGGTACCCAGTTGTTGTCCGGCCTTCCTACGTATTGGGTGGCCGAGCCATGGAAATTGTATATAGTGATGACAAACTTGCAACCTACCTCGAAAATGCTGTTGAGGTGGACCCGGAACGCCCTGTATTGATTGACAAGTATCTATCCGATGCAATTGAGATTGATGTTGATGCACTTGCCGACTCTCAGGGTAACGTTGTCATTGGTGGAATAATGGAGCACATTGAGCAGGCTGGGGTCCATTCTGGTGACTCTGCTTGCTCGATTCCAACAAAGACCATCCCTGCTTCTTGCTTGGAGACAATTAGGTCATGGACTATAAAATTGGCTAGGAGGCTGAATGTGTGTGGGCTGATGAACTGTCAGTATGCAATTACATTGTCTGGAGATGTTTTCTTACTTGAAGCAAACCCTCGTGCTTCCCGTACCGTCCCATTTGTGTCCAAGGCGATTGGACATCCATTGGCTAAATATGCTTCCCTTGTCATGTCTGGGAAGTCTCTTCATGATATAAGTTTCACAAAAGAGATAATTCCTGCACATGTGTCAGTAAAAGAAGCTGTTCTCCCATTTGAGAAATTCCAAGGCTGTGATGTGTTGCTGGGGCCTGAGATGCGTAGCACTGGTGAGGTGATGGGTATTGATTATGAGTTTCCCATTGCATTTGCCAAGGCTCAGATTGCTGCGGGGCAGAAGCTACCACTTTCTGGCACTGTCTTCCTCAGCTTAAATGATTTGACCAAACCTCATCTTGAAAAGATTGCGACGGCCTTTTTAGGGCTTGGATTTAAGATTGTTTCAACTTCTGGGACAGCTCATATTCTTGAGTTAGCAAAAATTCCAGTGGAACGAGTGCTGAAGCTGCATGAAGGGCGGCCTCATGCTGCTGATATGGTTGCTAATGGGCAAATCCAGTTAATGGTGATCACAAGTTCAGGCGATGCACTTGATCAGATTGATGGACGGCAACTAAGGAGGTTGGGCCTTGCTTACAAAATTCCAGTAATAACAACAATTGCCGGAGCTTTAGCAACTGCCGAAGCAATAAGGAGTCTAAAGTCCAGCACTGTTAAGATGGTTGCACTTCAGGACTTCTTTGATGATGAGAGCAAAGCTGGGAGTGATAAAAAGTTGCAGTCAGTCTCCTCCTCTCTGTGAGCTGACCTGGACTTTCTGGTAAGCTGTTGGGGTTCCTCTGCATTATTTGTTTTGTTTCTAATATATGTATCATCTAATGTTTTTGGGACAGGTTTATGTTAAGTTACTAGCTTTTACCAAAATTTTGCCAATCCAATTTTTCTCCTCTCCTTTTTGTTGAAGCTATAATTTCAAATTTTGGATAGCTATATGTAGAAAAATTTAGGCATTGGTGTGTGTAATATAGATTAGTTCGATGGTGGTACAATTATGGAAATCTGTGCTGTATGTTCTCTTGCATAGACATGTACTTTTCCAAAGTTCTTTATAGCACAGTTTAATCATCAGAAAACTTCTACATTAATGAGAAAGTGAATCTTCTGATGTACCAAATCTAGGTCCTGCTTAGCATATAATATGGCAACCGTTGGAACTTTATTTGTTTGTATAGCTTGTATTATTTCTAGAAATGGTAGTTAACAATTTTTGGTATAGCTACGGGATCAATCTCTACCCCTTCAGGAATTCAATTTTTGAACATATCATGCTGATGGTTTCGCCTCGGCGCTCAACCCTAGAAGAAGATATATTTTCCATTACCCTGGCCCCATAGCAACTATGAAATCACCTTTGTTCTACATATTACTTTGCATGGCGTTAACATTTTCTTTGGATCACACGTGTGCAGCGTGTGACCTGATCTTGGTCTTTTCAGAGTTCTTTTGAGCTAGTAAAATTTGATTTAGGTGTAGCAAATGAATTTTCTTTTCGCTTTCCATCCACCCAAATGCTACTTGAGCCAGGGTCATGACTCATGAGTGTAGATGAATTAGACGGTGGATATATTTGTTTAAACTGTGGAAAGGACATCTGAACAGATAAGCTTTAACTGGAATTGGTCCAGATGGAATGATTGTGGTTGATCAAGTGATTTCGTTTTCGGCCTAGATACTTCGAGCATGACATTTGCTTTTTCCCCAAGTGACCTCAACTACATGGCCTGCTTGACCATTCCCTCTGCATTGTCAATTTAGATTGAATTTAACTGGTCTAGGAATGGTGTGATTCATGAATTTAGCTGGTCTAGCTGGTCTACTTGCATAGAATGTTCGTTATGTTTGCACTTAGAGATACATTGAATTCTCCACTCGTTTTCCCTTTATGTGTGATTCATGACCCTCCTTTTCTTGGGGGTTATGATTGCTGAATTGATTGGTATAATTAACGGTTTAGACACTTCATATATTTTCATTCTCTAATTATTATTTAGTTTTAAATGCTTTGTATTTGTATCCATTTGTAGATAGCGGTCAAGCCAAGCCTACCTCAACTTTGATATTGTTTATTAGGACTTTCTTCAAAGACTTTCTATGAGACCAGGCATGACATTTAGTTATTCCCGGTGCACTGAGTATTGCTAACCTATGTCGTGTATGGGCGTGCAAGAATTTTGACTGTTGATGGATGCGGGTCTAACAATAGGGCTTGCATGCATTTATGGTCAAAAATCAATCGCACGCCCACTAGCCACTTATTGTATCATAGTTATTCCCCAAAATCGGTATCTTTCATTTTCTTTTGGCAAAGAGCCCTCTAGTTCTCAAAATTACTACCTACTTGATTTCACCTTTCTTGATGCACCATAATTTTTCGTTTTTAACCTTTTGTTTTTGATGGAATAATTCTTTGGGAGACTTTGGAAAAACACAAAGAAGAGAGAAATTTTGTAAAAGAAGCCAAAATGGACAAAATTGCCTTTATTTATTTTTGGATTTCCTAAAGAATCCTTTACATTTGCATGTCTTTGATTTGAAAGTTGAGAGGTTTTTCTGTTTTTTTTAAAAAAGCTTTGGTTTTTTCCAAAAGTGAATTTTTTTTGTTGGCTAAAACCTAAATTTACTTAATTGCTTTAAATTTAATCTTGCACCTAAAAAAATACACTAATGAAGTTACGGTGTTGGGCCTCCACTTTTGTTTTCCGCTTTAGCCTCTTGGTTTCTTATTGCATGTTTCTGTTCCAACAAAAAGTAAAAGGAAGGTGTGGATGGTGGGGAAACCCAAAAGAAAAAAGAGAGTTTCACTATTTTCTCCAATATAGGCAGGGACGGACCCAGGAATATGAACTCATAGGGTCATAGTGTAAAAGTTCAAATTTTTTTTTTTAAAGATTAAAGCTTGGTGGGGAGAGGGTTAAAGGTTCTTGGGTGGGTGGAGATTGGAGATTTAGGTTTAGGAAATGGGGGTTTTGGAGTTTTGAGAAGGGTCTGTTCTGTTTGGTCGAAGAGAAGGTTCTGTTTCAACTACAATATGTTCCTTTTTTTTTTTTTCAAAGACTTGGACCAAAACGATGTTGTTTTGGCCAAGTCTTTAAAAAAAAAAAAATCATTGCTTCTTGGTCCAACACGACGCCGTTTTGGTGCCAGTGCATTTAAAATTTATTGGGTTCAAAACGATGCCGTTTTGGATCCAAAGACGATTTTTAAAAATTCATCACTGGTCCAAAACGCGCCGTTTTGGTCACTTTTTTAAAAAATAGAAGTGACCCAAAGCGACGCCGTTTTGGTCACTTATTTTAAATAAATAAAAATCGAACCCTGTTCACCTTCTTCTTCCTCAGATTTGCAGCTCCTCCTTCAGCCATTCATGGGGTCACACACAGGTTCAAAGGCACCTTCTACCTTACGTTCATGGAGTCCATAGGGTCGTTTGACCCCATTGATCCCACTGTGGGTCCGTCCCTGAATATAGGGTTCAAATTATAAAAAACCATATATGAAATAGACTTTAGAAAAACACACAAAGTTTATTTACAACATAACAAAGAGACTTCGAACTTCTTATACATTACAAAATTGCCATAAATTTCTTAAAATAAACTCAACTCCAAAATCTCATTAAAAAACTAAGGATGGCAATGGGTCATTTAGGGGCCGAGTATGGCAATGCCATCCCCATCCCCACCCTCGGCCCCCTCCCAGGTCCCAATCCCTAGTATGAAATTTTGAGGAATTCCCGTCCCCATCCCTGTCAAGGAATGGTATCTCAAACCCGACCGAATCCCCGAATTTTTTAAATAAAAAACAATCCATATTATAACATACAAGTTAATTTAACAAAATTAATAAAATCATATAACAAAATTAATAAAACCATATAATAAATAAAAAATAAGTCCACAGTTTAGGGTAACTTTTTTAATTGTTATATTATATTATATTATATATTTAGTACTTAAAAAACCTAATCAAATGCACCTCTGGCATGCTGTAAGTGTTTCTTCAGTAAAGCTTCTAAGTACTTTCTATATAAGTGTTTTCTGGACAAGCTTTAAATTTAGTTCAAGTTTTTTGCTGGGCTTAAATCTTCTTCGGAAATGGATAAACCAATACATGCCAAAACTAGCTTAACTAGATTCGACCAAAAAAAAGAAACTAGCTTAACATGTCAAGGAAAGTGTGGGTACAGTACAACATAGACAAATGGAAGTTTATGTCAATTTCAACACGTAATTGTTTTGGGTAACTTTTTATATGTTATATTATATTATATGTTTAGTAACTAAAAATAAATATATCACGGGCCGGGTTCAGGGACAAAGATAACAATACTATACCCCGCCCGTTTCTAATTGAGTATTTTGAAAAATCGGGGATCCCCATACCTATCTCATTTTCCCTTGAAATCACCCCCCGTTAGGGCTAGGGACTCGACATAACGGGGATTTTTGCCATCCCTATAAAAAAAACCTAAAATACTCAACATTGCATCAAAGTAATTTAATAATCAAAATTAAATTCAAAAGGGCCATCTGTCCTTTATTTGGATTTTTTTGGGGTTTGTTTATAGAAATTAAATGATGTAGGGTTTATTTATATCACTAGTGCTAAGAATGACTATATAACTAAATACCTCAAGATAAAAACGGGTAATGAATTTTTTCTTTCAATAATGGAAGGAAAAATACAACTAGATTAAGAGCTAATTAGTACACATAAATTACTTCTTCTTTTTTTAAATGAAAGGAAAAAACAAAATTACTTGTATTGATTTGAAGTTTGTGAAAGCTTTTTAAAGTGGGGTGTTTAAACTAACAATTGGTCTTGTGATATTTATCTCTACATTATTAAAAGATGTTTAAAGTTCGAATTATCGTTCTTCAATGACATGATATGATAAGTTTAGAGCCATCCTTTAATTTATGTTTTGTGTTGTGATATGATCTACTAGCGTCATGTTGTGATAAGGTTAGGTCCAAATGTTATTGTCTTTTTATGTAAATTTCGTGTGATAATTGATCGCTTGGAATTTGGCCAAGAAAGCCTTGATCTCTCCACATTTTCAATTTAGAAAGAACAGTCGTATTCAAGACCTCCTTTAGTTCTGCATGTGATAAGAAATCCCAACATCATCGACTTTGTGCGTGCCTTCCATTTTACTTGCAGGACTATGGTGCTCGTCCGGTTATCAAGTCTTTGCTTTCCATGAACTACCAGAAAAACTTCCATGTCACCTCTGGTTGTGTTTAATCATGTGCCGATCTCTCTCGTCATTGACTAGTAATGTAATGACATAGATAGATACATGGTTGTTCTCCATCACCGGTTGAAAATAATCAGGATCTATCTGTCTCATTACATGACTATCCCTTTAACAACATAGATAAACACATACTTGCACACAACTAGTTTCACCTAAGATTTTCTCGTGGCTTACAGATAGATAACACGTAGTCTAGCATTTCAGCAATAAAATGATTGTTTTTTGGTTTTGGTTTGAATGTTTGGGCTTAATATTCTAGTCGTGCACTCAAATTACCGTGTGATGTCCGCTAATTTGGCTGCTTGAAGTCATTGAAAGAGAGAGAGAAAGAAATTAAGGAGCTGTAGGAGGTCAATTGCTCTTAGCGGTCGGAGTGGGAACTGGTTGTAACAAAAGACCTTATGCTAAAACCGTGTGGACCTTAATCTCTGTAAACAGCCAAATTCTTCCATGGAATATGGAAATAGAAGCCTAAGATCTGGAAAGCTCTAGAATACCAACAATTGGGACCCATTTGAATAACATTTTTTCTTATTAAAAGCGTAACGTTTTCTACCATAACATATTATATTATCATATTGTCAATTTAGATCACATATTCAAGCATACATTGAAGAGTCTGTTAATGTAACATGTTAGGTTGTTTGATCAAGAACATCTCCTTAACGATAATGCTACACTAACCGAATCATGAGGAAAGAAGGGAACCACCCTCATGTGGATTTGGATCTGGATCCTCTCCTGGTGGTTTCACCGACTAAGTTTGATATTTCTAGCAGTGGATTGAATATATAATGTGTAAAGAATGATGGGGATTTTGGTTAAAAATGTAATAAGTAATACAAATACATTATTTTTTTCAATTTTTAAACTGTATGACTGATTTTTGTTCAGCATTCAAAATAAATCGGTCTTCCGGTAGTTCACATTTATGTGGTTTACACACTATGGTTTGTGTCTCGACTGAAAAATTGGAAAATTTTGGTCAAGTCTCGAGAATGTTTTGGTTTTGGTTTTGGTCTTGGTCTTTGATATACATGGCATACATAAATGCAAAGAGCATATAATGGGTGCCCTATCTTCAAGTGCACGGCAAACATAACCATGCAACCCTACACGATCGAATGTTGATCGATCATGAAATAAATTTTTGGTCTTCGGGCGATGTCAAGACCCCCAAAACCAAGTATCCATCATGTTGAAAGTTGAATTTATTAATGAAGTCTGCAACCAAATTAAAGTTAAATATTAAACGTGTATAAAGAGAGCATGGAAAAGGAGGGCGATTGGATGCTCAAACTCAAAACGTACCAATGCCGTATAGCACATGTGAGCTTCTTCTTGCGACCATGACTATTCCACTCGAAGGGGACACTCCATTTTCTTGGAAATAATAATACACCGGGTGTCTAACCGAAAGTAGGACATTTCAAAAAAAATAATTCGATGAGACGGGCATTTGATTTTTGACTCGTTTTCTTGAAAATCGGCTTTGATAGTTTATATTGAACTAATAATTCAATGAGTGACGTATGTTTGTGAGACGTCCGTTCATGAAATGATAGATGCAAGCAAGTTTTTCTTCGCAAAAGAGGGCAACATACCCATTGGCACTATTGCCTATTTAATCGCCAACCCATGCAACTGCATATAAGAATTGACTCATTTTCGTATGAACCGATTACATATATAACTTTCCTCTCACAAAATGTACTTAGAATCCATACACTTTAGCTGGATTTGAGGCTGTTTTCTTGTACTCTTCATCACACTTTTGTTTAGGGATTGCTCATGGGAAGCTGAAAGAGGAAGTCATCGAATTCAGCATTGCAAACTCTCTAGAAACCAGCTAATTAATAGTACGGAAAGTGAAAACATTAAAAAAGGTACCGACTGTTTGTTGGTGAGGTTCGTATTTTGTTACCACGTCACCAAAATGAAGTCAAAATCAGTCTTTATGATGAAGATTGAGAGAGTTAATGGATGGCGGGGGGAATTAAATACTGTTCACTCTATGATTGAGCCACCTCAAAACAGGAACATTGAGAGTTCATATTGCTTCTTACATGTACATGACATCATATTAAATGAGTTATTTTGCTTTTGTTCTAGCCAGGATATTCACAAAGCAACCTTCGTTGTTTAGATAACCACTAACTTCAAAAGTTTAAGTAATACTCTGTAAAAATAGGATAATCGAACTTACGCATAAAGTGAGCTCTGAGACCAATTAGATCACCCACTAACTCCAAAATTTTAACGCTTTAAGTTGTCAAAAAATAGACCAACAATGTATATCAAACTTACGTTACAAAGGCATTTATTTCGCGCATAAAAAGAGCCTTTTCCATTTTGTTTTGTTGCTTTTTCTTTTTATATGCATGGGGTGAAATCGAAACCACTTCCGTTTACATGGCTAACTTGCTATCAATATGAACTGATTGTTTGCAGTTGGACTTTGTGAGTTCTGATGGGGCATGAGCAAACTATAAAAGTAGAATCTGGCATATGCTTTCTTTTATTAAGGTCCACGCGCATAAGACTCTTTAAGAGCCAAAAAAAGAAAAAAAAATTTGAAAGGTTAAGTGGGGTGGAGGTGGAGATGGGTGAAGAAACACAAGTCCAACTGCTTCCACTGCAAAGTAGAACAAGTTTAATTAACAATTGGCAAAACTGAGTTTAGTACAACAAGTGGCAAACTTAGTCACTTAAATATTAAATAATAATCGAGAATATAATTTTTTTTTTCTGGGTTAAGAACAGAAATATATTAATTTAAGATATATTTTTTCTCTCGGATATGGAGAAGTCGCAATCGTCAATGGCAGCTTAAGACTTTAGATTACCAGAGTTTTCTCACCTCATGCGCGCAACGAGCTGACCGGCTCCCTACCAACCATACCCCACCTTTATCTTAACTTTATACACAAAAACACGCTTATATTTCCTTTCGTACCACATGAATAGTGACGAAGCCTGAAATTTATCATTATGTGAAGATGACAAAATAATGAAATGGAATATGTGCATCTCAAAAAATGCATATGTATATTCACTTGAGACTTTTACTGAGTGAGTTATTGTAATGAAATGTGAACCGGTAATATTGTGACTTATACTGATTTTATTGACCATTTACACGAATGAATCTGATTCGTGTAAAAGATGTGTTTAAGTTTAAAGAGTGGTAGTTATGACATTACCGGAAAGAACACTTAACAATGCTTTTTCAGATTTATGGGTTTTAAGAGCACTTAAATGAGCTAGTTAACTACATCGGGATACTGGGGTCGTTCTCAATGAAAATAAGTAGGTCATTAGGCGGTGGTTAGAGGAGGTAGAAAGCTAGCACTGTCTCAGTGGATTCAGCTGCCCAATCACTCACCAAATAAACCCTACTTTTTAACTCATTCACCACAAACCTCTGCCACATGTCACCCCGGCAAAAGCCTACACAATAATTAGTTTCAAGTGTGGACCAAATCTGGATCTAGGTTTTGGTTAACCACATTTTGTAATTCCATTTTGAGAGATGACATGGGGAAAAAAAAAAAAACAAAAAAAGAAGCCAAAAAGGAAAAGGTGTAGGGTTTTGTAATGTAGCTTTGGGGCCCTTCAGAAGAGGAGGAATACATTTTGGTTTAAAAGTTAATGTCAGTGACGGATGGTACGTCAAATCGAAAACTATATATCATTACCGTTCTCATCCAAACCTTTGACTAAATAAATATGACTTTGTTGTGTATTTTTTTGTTTTGTTTGAAATAACAGCTCTATGTATGGCTCGAGTCCGAGAAAATGGGAATAAGGGAGAGAGAGGGTGAGGCGCCAAATTTCCCCTGTTGAAAGTTAGGCAATGTTATTGCTTAGAATTTACAGAGATAAAACAAAATTTCAAAAATGTCTTCGATATGTACAATCATCCACAAACTACGCATTTCAAATCACTTTGAATGTTATTGTGTTTATAAGGATTTGTGTTTAAGATGTCTAAATTCAAAGCTCATATCTTATTTATTACGGATAAAAAGAGAGAAATTAAAAATCTAAGAAATAAAAATTTCTAGAAACACAACTTGTTGGGAAGGAAAGTCGCATGTGAAAACAAAGGCCGTCAGTAGGACACCCCTTGTCCTAGACAAGGGTTAGAAATAGAAATTGTCCTGCATTTTTTCTATCTTTGTTGACAAGGTTTTTCATCATGAGTTAATTCTTAATTTATACTATAACCATTTGACTAAACCCAACCACCCAATTTGATATATGATTAAAGAGCAAGTGAATTTGATTCTCTTTACTTTAACAATTCCTGCAATAAAGATTGCTTCTGGTGCTTGCTTGCTACCACCAAATGAAATTACAGTGTAAATGCAAAAAAGTAAAGATCTATTTGAAGTGCCTTGGTGGTTAAAAAGATGAATTGAGAAGGACTTCTGGAGACTACCGAATTGTTTGTATACGGCTATTTTGATTTTAGACTTTAAAACTTGTGTCTGCAAACTGGGTTTTTTTTTCAGAGGGGGATGATGAATTTTCAAACTTGAAGATAAGTTTTTCCTGCAAAAAAATCAAAAGTGAAATTATATATAATTCTTTCATTAAACCTAACGGCTTCAGAGAAATTAAATAAAAATCTGTCTCGATGTGGCAGACTCAGCAGCCTAATTAAAATATTCAACAGATGACGTCACAATGACACCTCCTCCCAAGGCTTCCTTCTATTTATACTCTAACTTTGTGCTGCAAACAAACCCCACCCCACCTCTCTCTCTCTCTCTCTCTCTCTCTCTCTCTCTCTTCTTCTTCTCCGTTTTCTCTCTCTACACAAAAGCATAGCTTAAAGCTCAAAGCTTAAAGATTTAGCTGCAATGGAGTGCAGTAATGAGACAATGAACACAAACTACACAACCACATCCTCAACCCCTCTGTCTCAGTCTCCTTCTTCTTCACCGTCCTCCCCTCCTCCTCCTCTGCCTCCTACTCCAACTCCAAACCCACCTGTGGTTATAAGTCCTTGTGCTGCATGTAAGATCTTGAGGAGGAGATGTGCAGACAAATGTGTCCTGGCACCTTACTTTCCTCCCACTGAGCCAGCCAAGTTCACTATTGCTCATCGTGTCTTTGGGGCTAGTAATATCATAAAGTTCTTACAGGTACTTTTCTTCATGTACCAAACATGTGGCACTACTTGTCAAAGTAGGTCCATAACTTTGTGTTCTGGAATATTAGATACACAGTAATGTTCTTCTGTCACACTGTAAATTTTGGTAATTACCAAATATGTAGTTTAAATTCACAGTCTAATAAAATTATCGTTCTCTTGTTTGACAAGACAAATCTGACCAGAAGACACGAAAAGGCTTACGTAGCTAGAACTTAAGATCTTTCTCCCGTGTGAAATATCTAGTGTCAGATTTTCCATGGAATATTGTGTTAGTTGCATTCATATACGAAAATTCTAGGAAGTATACACTAGACACAAATGGAGACGTACCAAAATGGTAGGAAATTCCCTTTCAGCCCTTAGCCCAGATATTATTTTTCATCAAGGAAATCAACTACTCTGACTAAATTATGCTGATAACAACAGAACAAGGGAGAAAAACTCTCAAAAGCACCTCTTTTTTTCTTTTTCTTTTTTCTTTTTCTGTCTATTTTCTCAGTTTGCAATCAATTAAATATTGAAGGTTTATTTGTAACTAAATGAAAGAAACATTTCAAATTTTCAGGATCTTCCAGAATCTCAAAGAGCTGATGCAGTGAGCAGCATGGTTTATGAGGCCAGTGCAAGAATTAGAGACCCAGTTTATGGGTGTGCAGGGGCAATCTGCCACCTCCAGAAACAAGTGAATGAGCTGCAAGCACAATTAGCCAAGGCACAAGCTGAGCTTGTCAACATGCAATGCCAGCAAGCCAACCTTGTGGCACTAATTTGTATGGAGATGACACAATCTAATGAGCAGGGCTCTCCTCAGCAGTCACTTGATCACAACTTCATCGCCAGTTCTCATGGCAGCAACCAGAGCAACTTAAGCTTCCTTGATGACACCACCACTCTAGGCTCATTGTGGGAACCACTTTGGACATGAAGAGAAACAAATAATTAAGAGGAGGAATGCTAGCGTCAGTCGAGCATGAGTACGTGACATATCTTGATCAGTGTGAGCTCAACAGTAGGTCTCACACTCGTGCATAACTCAGAATGCATCACGCATGTACGACTGACGCTAGCATCAACTATTAATTAATTATTGTAACACAATGGATTGAAAAAAAACAAAAACAAAAACTTGTTCCAGGAATCCAATCAAATTCTCCTAAGGAGAAGTTGAAGGACACCATATTAATTAATAAATTTTAGGTAGCTCTCTAGTAGGAATGAAGTAGTACTAGATCTTCGGTGTTTGAACAAAAGGGAGGGAAGATGAAAGTTGAGATTGATGTAGTGACTTTGTTTAAGCCTGCTGCAGGGCAAAAGTAGCTAGCTTGGTGGGTCTTTTTCTTTTAGTTCATGTAATATTTTCCATGTTGAAGAGGAAAACAGATATATGTCTGTTCTCAGTCCATTTGTGTGCTGATCTTACTGAATCTAGCTTTAACCAACTTTTGGTCACCTACTTTAATTACTTAATAAATTGATGTTTGATGCATGAATTAATTCCTTGTCCAACTAGCTTTTGACCATCTTTCTCTGTAACGACCTTTAAGCCCACCAAAAGAAAACCCTCTCTCTCTCTCTCTCTCTCTCTCTCTCTCTCAACTTGGGATAAGCACCATGTTTATCAACTAATACAATCAGATTTTATTAATTAGATTGAACTTTAATTTTTATATGGTAACAATTAATTATATTTATCTGCGATTATGAGTTGTGTTGTAATTATGCATGGAGATGAGAAATTGGCAATTAAATTGCATGGGGTGTGTTGTTAAAGAATCTAAAGTCCTATATCGGAAACTGTGGTCCACTACTAATAATATTGAAGCCTTTTGTTTCACTTGTTGAACTTTGAAAGTGATTAATTTAGAGACAATATAACTATTGGTAATAGGAACCCGATGATCCGTGATTGTAAAATCTAACAAGCTTATTATCGTTCAGAATAAAGACACCATTTCAGCATCGGGGTCTGTTTTTATCTGCCTTCATTGGGCAATGTGGACCTATTATGGCTTTGCACCTCTGGCTCTCAATTGAAAATGAAACTTGATGTATTAATTAACTGACAATACATTTTTTAGATTTATCTAACCATATATGCTTGGCTCTTGAAAGTACATGTATGCATGTATACCTTTTGGCTTTGGGCTGGCTACAGATGTTTTGACTGATTCCACAATCTTTTAGTGCATGCTTTCAAGGAAGTAAACAAAATACAATTCCATGGTGACATGACCTTTTTTTTTCCTTTACCATGTTTCTTTTCTGATTGATGCTGCAGCAGCAGCCCCTCCTTAACTTATTTCACACTGATCTAGTTTTCTTGCTAATAAAGGAAATCTTTTGAGTGAATATGCAACTTGACACCAATATTCTTGATTTTCTCTTTTATGGAAAGGTGGGATGGTGTTCGATGAAATGTTTCAAAGAGGTATTCACTACTTTATAAAATAATAATAATAATAAAAGGATGAAGGCAGACTTGCCCATGTTCAATTTCATAAGCTTCGTTGACTCTTGAGCTTCCTTTTATGAAAAAGGGCATACTGTTTAATAAAATGTCTCAAAGAGGCACATTCATAACCTAAGGCACAACTACGTATCTTTAATTTGATGAACTCTATTCATCACACCCCCGTAGTATTCTTGTATTTTTCTTTGTGATATTGTGTTTGATAAAATGTCTTCAAGAGGCATTTATAAGCCCAAGGAAGGTTGAAACACATCACGTTTCTTACACTCTATAACAGTGACTTACAAATTTTTGATGTGATGTTACGTTAACTATAATATAAATCGTATATTTACATGTCAATTATCTATCTTTTTTATTGCAATCGACTGGGGGAGAGAAGTTTCGAACTTCTACCCACATAAGTAAAAGTGAAAAAGCTCAACCAACTAAAATATACTTCACTTATATTTGCACATGAATTCAACTACATCATAAAATAACATGTCATAGAAATCCTTCCAACTATAACCAATGATTAATCGTGGTGGATCAATTAGACATTACTTTTACTGTCCCAAACTGTGACACTTAGCCAATAAGTCACTTGATGTTGTTAATATTAGTTATTACTGTCCCCCGTCCCCGTTAAAAGTCACAATCTTTTTCCTCTTGACAATGATGCAGAAGAATTTTCTCAACAGAACATTGGGCCCCTCTTGATGTGGATCATTGCCACGTGTCCATTTGTTACTCCTCCATTGATAGTAATTAGTGAACTGGTAATCATAGCTTTGATCCCCCCCCTAATTAAACGCGTTTTTGAGGCATAATTCAAATCATGTGCACCCCACGTGCGTGAGTTGATGATGATCTCAGATTCTCAACTAAGCAAAGAAGCAAAGCCAACAAAAGATTGTCACCTGTCGGCAACCGATTGATTCTCTCTCTCTCTGTCCTTTTTTCTTCTTCCTCCTCTTCTTTTTTCCTCGAGAGACAAAATATCTATGTCTCACCCAACATGCCATAATTTTCTATGCTTGAACGGGAACAAAGTCTGTTTTTTTGACCCAATTGTACCTCTACAGAGGCTATAAAATTAAGCAAACCTATTGCAATATATATAAAAAAAATTTATAAATAAAGAAAAAAAAATGAGTTCCACAAGTCAATGATATGATCCTTTAAATTATATTTTTCACTCTCATGACAAGAATTCTTGTGTACTGGTTTATAGTCATTTTTGTACGTGGTGAACTTTATCCAACCTAACATGCTATAGTGTGTAGGAAAGATGATGGCTTTAGAGAGAGGTTGATCATAAGTTGACTGGTTAAACATGTATTCCTTGTTGGCGATTCATAATTATTCAACATATTGGTCATTTGTATTTCTCACTAAGTTTTTAATTGCTTCGTATGATATTTGATTAAATCGGTGTTATTGTGCGTGATTCTCTCTAGATCAATTCAATTTGTTGCGTTTCATCACTATATAATATTTACCTATATTCGGCACCATATAGTTTGCTTTGTACTTTTGTTTTTCATTAATAATTACCATCGATTATTCAATAAAAAAAAGTTTGATCCACCAGAAAAAGTTTTGAATTAATTACACATGCACATGTCACTATATGGTGAATATATGATGAAGGAAATGATTATATGGAACTTAAAAATGTTCACCAATATTTTAAAGTTAATGTTATCATTTGATTATGGAAATTCAATGGGTGAGATGAGAATATGGTCAATTAAAACTGTTGTACCTCCAAAAAAAAATTGAGCATTATATGTTATTTTCATAAATCAATCACTGATTAACTTTCTAGGTGAGTGTGACACTATATCTAAAGGATTGTCTCATACCAGATTGTTTTTAATTTTAATTTTTTTTAGAGAATTAAAAAAAATAATGGGTCTTATTTTTATAGAACATAACTACCTATTTTCCTTTTAAATTCTAAAATAAAATTTAAAAAACCAATTAGTACACGTGTGATCGAATACGAAAGGGCTAGTATAGATAATAGGTGTGTGGTATGCTGAGTAATGTGGGGAGTGGGAATGGATCCGCCCTACCAACATTATACTGTTTGAGTGCATGCTAAGAGATCTATAAATAGGTATGAGCAATAGTTCTAGTTATAGCTCATCATCAATATTTTATTGGTAAGAAATTATTAAATTTTATATTTGTATGGCACCATCTTATAATCATAGAAAGAATCTTTATCGCTGTACATTACTGTGGGTTTAGATCAATCTACATCATTTCCCATTGCCCATATAGTGGTATTAGGTGTACGAAAACCTATTTTAAAAGGTCACATTGCACCAACTTTTGTCACACAAACAATGTCAAATGTAAGATGGGACAGAGTAGGAGACTGAACGAAAAGAATGATCCAATACCTCGATAAACTGAAGCCAGATTTATTGCATTAAATTAACAAAAGGCGAAGATCGACAAACCCACAACTAAAAAGGAGACTTAGAGAGTCAAAAATTTGAAACAGTCTTATCCATATTGTTTGAATTTGCATTACCTAAACAACTGCTACTGAGGGGAATGTTGCAATGGGAACTATGACATTAACATTTGCTTTGTTGAATCCGCATATATGTATATAGAAATCAATGGGAAAAAGACCAGAAGAGTCGCTCCTTTTGATTCTCGTTCTCTCTTGCTTTTTGAGGTTTGATCTCGTTCTATTCCTTTTTCTGCTGCTTTGATGTGTATGTATGCATGTAGCCAAGCCCACTAGCTGAGTTTTGCAGTCATTTGAGGCTTTTGAGCTTCTTTTCTCACTTCAGAAGTTATGGTGGTGATCATAGAGCGTTCATACCAAACATAAATGTTTTGTTCTCATGTGGCATGTGAATGGTTGGTTGTCGCAAATTAATGAATTATGAGACTCACTTGCATTATCGACTGAAAATTTCACGAGAACCCATAGAAAGGAGACTGCCCTTTAGCATCGCTTACAAAAAGTACTATGTGATAAAAGTGGAGATAGGCCCGACATTATTGCACATCATTTTAATTGGCAACACCGTACATCTCGTGTGCCTTTGGCCGTCATTCCACGAGACATTCCCAAAAGTTGCATGGTACAAAGTCTTATAGCCTTTAGATTACATACACCTACTTCTATTTATTTTTAGAAAAACTATCATATATATAGTTAATGGTGTGTTACACATTTGATATGTTTTTACCCCTTTTTATGAGCAAAAGTCTTCAAGATTAGTCCCTAAGTGAGGAGTGATACTTCGATAATTTTATATACAAACTAACTTTTGATTTAGTGGTATTTCTTTTTTCAATATTGAAAGATATTTAAGTTCAACACCCCACGCCCCCACCCCCCAATTTAAGGAAAAAAATGATTTCCTTTGCAATATTGTTTTCCTCATCACACCCGTTTTCGCATTTTCTATCGCATATGCTTTTTTTTTTCAAAAGTTCTGGTTAAGCTTTAAGAAAATTGAACTTAAAGGTTTGCTCGGTCGTGTAGGTCATGTCACATATACTTAATCAAGGGAACATCACATACGTATTATAATCTTTAGGAGGTGTAAGATGAGCCAAAAGATGCAAACAGAATTTTCAGTTTGCTTGTTCAATCAAAGAAAACTTTGTGATTTGATTTCCGAGGTATTTAAATCATCGATAATGTGATTAAATCTTATCCAGTGAGCACATAAGCTTTCTTTTTCATGAGATGGTGAAATTAGGATAACCAAGCTATGGCAATGGTGCTATCAACTCAACTGTTTTGAAACACATCGCCATTTTCAAGAGTCGTTTAGCATTTGAAAGGAAAACTTCAAAGTTTGCAGGGAATCTTGAATATAAATAATTGATTTTTCAAACCACGATTTTCAGTCATGCTTTTGAAATTATATTATAAATTAAATATTCAACACACTACACATTTTGCTAAGGGATAAGCTTCACAGAATATGACCCAAAAAAATTGTAACACTTTGCTAGAGATCAACTTCCCCACGTAATAAACTTTGTGATTTGATTTCGAACCATGTAAATCAGGAACAATTATAAATATTTGTAGACGACGACAAATATAAAACCCTAGTCAAAGTATTTTTCAGTGTTTTTTTGTTTTGGTTTAATTTCCCTATGAAAAATATTATTTTTTTGTTTCTTTTCTTCTAGAGTGATGAGGAAAACCAATTTAATTAGCAAATGTTTAGACAAATCGCAATTGATTTCTACCATAATACCTAATGGTATGAGAAAGTTCAAAGTAGTCAACCAGTCCAAGCAAAACTGCCATGTGTATAAGACATTGTCATTTGTTAGGTAATTTAAGGGAGAAAACTAACACATTTGGACATGAAAATTGAACTTGACCCTTTGGACTCTTCCATGACTTATTTTCCCTCGTTGAATGAAGTGTTGTCCCTTACATCTAGGGTTAGGGGCGGACAAATTAAATTTCCGTTAAACCCAACTAACTTGACCTGAATAGTACCGTCGATTCAATTTCACACGCAAAAAAGAAAATAATAATAAAAAATCAGGTTATTTTTATGAAATGAAAGACCTAAACTTTCCACGATCAAACACATCAAATAGGAAGCGTTTTAAAGAAGGAAAAAGCCAGCTAAGTACATACAAAACAAAATTGAAATTTTCTTGAATGCTTATAGTATAGTACCTATGAAATTGTTGTCTGCATTCAGAGGCGAAGTTCTACACGTGTCATTAGCATGCGAGAACCCCAGCTAAGCCCATTTTTATTTAAACTAAGGACAGAGTTAATTTTAACTAAGATGATCCAAAAGAAGACAAATTGGTAATAAAATTGAAGGCCCAAAAGAAAATAACAAAAATGCACAAAAGCGGACCAAGCGTTAGGGAGCTTCTAACCCAGTGGGCTTTCCTATTGGTATTATAATAGTGTATCTAAGAAAAGTAAATAAAAGTGACCTAAGTTAGTGTTGTGCCCATTGTAACTTTCCCAGTGGTAACTTCAGTGTTTATTTTTCTTATGTACAATATTGGTCACTTATTTTATAGGTACCTCTTTCGGTTGGGAACTCTTTTTACTTGAACTCTTTGGGCCTGCGTGCTCTCGTGGATCTAAGTTCTATTAGTTTTTTTTTTTAATTTTTCTTTTTCCTCATAAAAACAAAAAACCCAAAAAAAGGTCGAATTCAATTCTAATTCCATTCCCAAACATGAATCATCCACCAATGCCAATGCCCAGGACATCGTATAGGACTATTTATTCCTATATTTCTATGTCCATTCGTTGGAGCACATGAGTACTAAGACAATGACATGTTTACATAATCAGAATCCGTAATCAGACGCGTTTACAAACACACACGAGTTTTACTTACTGTACTGGTGGAAATATGAACAGAAAGCATAAACTAGCTGCAAATTAAAGCATTTCTTTTTCTTTTTGATAGGAAATATAGGACACTACCTTCAAAAATCACTCTGTAAAAACTCTCCCTTCCTTCCAATCCCAATCCTGGCATCGGGGCAAGTATTTTCCATCATGGCTAACCAGTTCTTCTAACCAAGCAAAACATCTAAACAGTTTGACTGGTATATATATAAACCAGACAAGAAACAAAAGAGTTTTAACTTGGAAAATTAGTTTAGTTAACATAAAGATTGGTACGCAACATAAGGTCAATCAAGGAACAACAGTATATATACCATTATCAGCCGCTATCCCAATATAACACACTCCTCTCCAGAACATCAATGAATTGCCAAAGTTTAGGCTCATTATTTCATCCTCAAACTAGAAGCCATTAGTATATATTTTATACATTATGTGGGAAGAGAGACAAACCAACCTTTGATTTCAAAAATCCTCCGTAGATAACTAGACGCATTTGAATTTTGAAGTCAATGTCAATTGATTTAACATATAATGGTCTATGTTTTGTCAAAGTTTCTGATACCCGAACAAGTAGACACATTATCTGTAGAAACATTTTCAAGCTAGGAGAGTCGTGAGAAGGCACACCTAAATGATAGGAATGACAAAGTAAATAAATCATCATAGATAAAGGGAAAAGTCCAAAAGAGTGCTAGATATTCCATTAAACAGAATTAATACCAGAAATTAAGGATGCAAGTGAGAAGGCATTTTCACCTCCTGCCATATGCACAACCACTGTAATACCTTTATGGTCGTTGAAGGTGCAGCAGTTCCAAATTTCATTGTCCACAAATGCATATTAATTTCACAGTGATTTTTTTATCAATGCCGAAAAAGCAGGATCTACTTCATCTTTCAACAGTAAATTAACTATCAACTCCGTTGTTGATGCATCTGCAGAAAAACCCTTCTCTACAATTGTTTGAATAAGTTCCATCGCCCTTGATGTCTGTTTATTATGGATGAACCCTCGGATAATTGTATTATAGGTCCAACCATTAGGAGAACAGCCTTTCACTTCCATTTCAATAAGAAACTTTTCTGCCCATTAATCATTATAGTGTATGTCCTCACATTAGGTTCAAGTCCTTTTGATGATAAACCACAAAAGAGATCCCTTGCAGATTCAATTTTTCCAGCTATGCACAAACCTTCAATAAGAATATTGTAAATCACAATATTAATATCCAACTTCTTAGCTTCCATCTCTCCAAACAATTGCATTGCCCTAGAAAGTTGTCGGTTTTTACACAGGCCATCCAATAAAATAGAATAAGTTTGACCATCTGGAAGCTGGCCACAAGCTTGCATCTTAGAGAACAACTTTTGTGCATCATCTATTCTACCCACTTTGCAAAAACCGTCCATAAGAGTGGTATAAGTAACGGTATCTGCAACTAGCCCCTTATGAGACATATCCAGAAAAAGCATCATGGCCTCATCAATCTTTTTATGCTTACAATATCCATTTATCAATGTGCTGTAACTAACAACATTAACCATCGAGCCCTTGCTAAGCATTAGTTCAAAAACCTTTTTCGCTTTGTCCATTCTTCCTCGCAAACAGTAACCATCCATTAGTGAATTGTATGTAACCGAATCAGGATCAATATCTCTTTGAATCATCATCTCAACCACGCCTTCTGCTTCCACGACCATTCCCTCCTTACAAATTGTGTCTACCAAGATGCTGAACGTGAACACATCTGGAAATATATTTTTACTCGCCATTTCATTCAACAACCTTGTAGCTTCTTTCCACTCGCCTAATTTGCAAACTCCATGAATCAAGGATGTATAGGTAATGACATCTGGGGCAATACCCTTGCTCATCATTTCTGAGAAGAGGTTCAATGCATCATCAACTAGTGTATCCTTACAAAGACTGTCGATGATTGTGCTATAGACAACTAGGTCAGGCTAGCAAGCTCCTTCCTCCATCTTCCTAAGCAATTGAATAGCAGCACTATTGTTACCTTTCATGCAAAAGCCCTTTACTAGTGTGCCATAAGTAACCACATTAGGCTGAAAATTACCTCCCCTCATCATCTTGTGGAGAAGGGTTGCCGCCTCCACCACTCTATTCTCAAGAAGAAAGCCGTTGATTAGAGTGGTGAAGGTAAAGACATCTGGTTCAAGACCAAGTTTGAAGAAATTTCCCAATACAGATAAACTAAACCCCATTTGGTTTAGATGACAATAACAATTTATGAGAATGTTTAGAGTATAAACATTAGGTCCAATTCCCGACACACCCATTTGGTTATACAAGGAGATGACGGCCGAATAATGTTTCAATTTCGCAGCTTGACCCAATATTTGAGTGAAACGAACAACTGAAGGCGGAGGACGCATTTGGAGCATTCTATCAAACACATTGAAAGCATCCTCAACAGTTGTGATTTTGGGTGAGTTTCTCACTGGCTGCTCTAGTTGGGTTCTTGTAGATTTGATTGGTTTAGAAGGTTGAGAGTGAAGGAAAGCAAAGTAATCGTTGGCGAAAACAACAAGAGTGGAGTTAGAGTGAAGACAAGGCATACCTCTCCATCTCCTGCTGGTGCAATAAGAAGAAGAAGAAGCAGCTATATTCCGCATCATCATCTTCAGCATCTCAGTGAGTCAGTGAGAAGCTCTCAAGTGCGTGGATGATGATCCAGTCGACAAAAACTTTGTTTCGATGAGTTTCGAATTAGATTTCCTTTCTAATTGCATTTAACAATGCTATGCTATGTCGGGAAAGGGTTGTGCTTTTCTTTTTTCTTCATTTTTACAAAGAATTTATTTCAGTGAGTACTCATTATATAAAGGAAAGTATGTCTTTTGACGAAAAAATAAAAAACCAATATATATATATATATATAAAATAATTTTATTCTCCCCAAAATCCAAACCTCCCGCGAGACAACGCACACTTCATTTATTTCTCGCTCTCTCAGTCCTATATGGCCAGCAGCGTGTCACCCGATGACGACGGCGACGACGTTTTATTCGCCGTCTCCGAGCAACGTCGCGAGCTCATGGAAGCCGAATCCCTAGAGTCCGACATGGATCTCGCCTTTAACATCCAACTCCAAGAAGCCCTCGCCGCCTCTCTCGCTCTCCAACCCTCTTCCTCCTCCACCCAACCCTCCCGAAACGACCCCGTTCCGACCATCCCAACACCCCAACCCACGTTTCCCTCAAGTCCCAAGAACTCATAAGAATGGAGCAGGAATTGAAAGACCGCGAAATCGAAATGCGGAAAGCCAGAGAGGATCTCAACCGTCGGATTCACGATGATCGGGTCGCGAGGGAGATCAAGAAGATTCCAGAGGACGAGTGGCAAGATTCCGGCGAACTCTTTGCCAAACCCTTCGGCGAAGGCTCCTCGTCGTCGTCGACGAAGAGGGTCGAGAGTGAGAGCGTGTTCAGGCTCTACTTCAAGGGTTTGGTGAGTGAGGAAATGGTTGGAAATGAGAGAGTGGTGCTGGCTGGGGTTGGGGTTGCGCTATGCGACTCCAGGGATAATTTGGTGTTCGAGGTTTGGAAACCCCTGATTGGGAATGGGATGAGCAAGAATGGTGCCCAGTTGAAAGCCTTGATTGAAGGACTTAATGCTGCTCTTGCTTTGGACTTGAAGCGCATCACCTTTTTCTGTGAGAATTTTCCCATTTTTCAGTTTGTGAGTTGCTATCTCATCTCTTCTCTAATTGTGGATTTTGCATTTTAATATAAAAATTCAATTTTTTAAAGATATACTGATGAAATTCGATAGAGCAGATTGTATGTTATCTGTTGTGGACAGAGATGACACATTTTCTCTAAGAAATTTTAGTTGGGCTTTCTCAGCATTTGTTTAATTTAGTTGCTAGTATTACACCACACCAGCATTATTTTGATGCTCATGTAGACTAATTGGTTAGGACAGGTGTCAAGATTAGTTAAATTAATGTTTCTTTGTTGTCATATGGCAATGTATGTAAAGGCATTCTAGCTTCTGTTGGAAGAGATGATATCTTTATCATATTGAATGAAATTACAGAGTTCTTCACTTCTCTGTTTCTCCCTTGCTCTCTAACCCTATATTCTTCAAGATTTTAGCCTTCATTCTACTCTAGTTCTTTGATATTTGAATGAATCCATGACATCTATCATAATTAGCCTTCTATCTTATATATATGGTTATGGACGCTGTGGTTTACACTGACCATGAAAGAGACTCTTGTGAAAGAGGTCTAAAGGAATGGAACTTACTATTATATTAGTGTATACAATTGTAGGTTTTGTGAATTAATATTGTTTTTCTTGGAACAATAGTGGACTTTCAATTTTCATATATACTTGATGAAATTTGATAGGGCAAATCGTATATCATCCATTGTGGACAAAGAGACGCATTCACTTTGAGAAATTTTACTTGTGTCTACTCAGCATTTGCCAAATTAGTCTGCTATCTTGTATTTAAATTGACCATTAGAGAAAGTCTTGTGAACAAGGTCTAAAATAATGGAGTTTATTATGACATTTATGTGTGCAATGTTGTAGTATTTGTGTTGAAACCAAGAATATTGGATGAACTAGTCACTGTGCTACAGTCTATTTACACCCATGAATAGAGCTTGTTGAATTTCTGACGTTATATTTTATGTATGAAGGTTACTGGTAAATGGCAAGCAAAGCAGCACAAGATAGCAGCGCTTGTCAATCAGGTTAAGAGCCTTCAAGGAAAGTTTACACGTTGCAACCCAAGGCTTGTGCCCCGAAATCATATTAAATTTGCATTTAAACTTGCAAGAGATGCAATAGTGTCTCAATCTCAGACCAACGAACCTGCACAATCTACCACTTGTAAGAATGTGAATGAGACTTGTGTGATATGTTTGGAAGATACTGATGTTAGTCAAATGTTTTCGGTTGGGGGCTGCCTGCATCAGTATTGCTTTTCTTGTATGAAACAACATGTGGAGGTGAAGTTGCTTCACGGGATGATTCCTAGATGCCCTCATGAAGGTTGTAAGTCTGACCTTAGTGTTGACAGTTGTGCAAAATTCTTGACACCTAAAGTTGTGGAAACAATGCGCCAACGCTTAAAGGAGGCTTCAATTCCTGCTGCGGAAAAAGTTTATTGCCCGTATCCAAGGTGCTCTGCTTTAATATCAAAACGTGAGCTTTTAGAACACTCCAAAAAAACCTTGAGGGATGTGGAACTATCAGGAATTAGGAAATGCATGAAATGCAACTGCCTTTTCTGCATCAATTGTAAAGTCCCTTGGCACAAAAACAGAACATGCTCTGACTACAAAAAGCTGAATCCTTATCCCCCAGAAGAAGATACAAAGCTAAAGTCTCTTGCCTCAAGGAATCTGTGGCGTCAGTGTGTGAAATGCAACCATATGATTGAACTTGCTGAAGGTTGCTACCACATGACTTGCAGGTATTTAGTCCCCATTTTTTGGAGTTTACCCCTCATAATAACTTTTCGAAATTATTTTCAGTAAAAAAAATATGTGAGGGAACAAGATTTGTTTTAGACATTTCAATCTACCTCAGTCATTGAGGGTGTTGTATACACTATTGATGTCCTAACTAGAAAACAAAAAGGCCATATTTTTTGGCTCTAGAAAATAATCTGCTTGCTCCAGTTTCCTAAGGAATGGATTTAAAAAATAAAAGAATAGCTTAAATTCCGTAATGGGAGTTTTGAGATGACTTGCTAGTAAAAGTAGAGGGCATGTGGAACACAGACTCGAAATTCGAATCTTGTGCATTGAGTGATCATCATACTATTGTTTTCAGCAGTAATTTAAATGAGGAAAGAGTTAAGACAATCTATGTGTTTTGGGAGTTGAGAAAATTCATATTTGTTGACATTTAGTCTTAACCATCAAGAGAAAACATGTGTGGAAAGAGTGCTTGATGAAAATGGTAAAAATCAAATGTAGATCAAGTTGAAGACAGAATGGGAAAGGGTTGATCACCTTTGATTTGGTAAATGTCATGATAATATAAACCCAACTAAGAGGATCGTTGACTGGTGTTTTGTTGCCCAAAGTTGTTGGGAATCTGGATTTTATCAGTATTCTTATATTGTAATTGAAATTTTGAAAGATGTTGTACTTCAAGTTTGTGAGTTACTGTATTTATGTCATCTTGGTATTCATCCTAATGGGTTTATTTCTTTTGCAGATGTGGGTATGAGTTTTGTTATAATTGTGGAGCTGAGTGGAAAGATAAGAAGGCAACATGTTCTTGCCCACTATGGGATGAGGGTAATATTTTGTACGATGAAGATGAAGATGAAGATTCAGAGGACGTGACAGAGTCAGATTCAGAGGAGTATTCTGACTACGAATATCTTTTACCGTAACATCCCCTCTCTAAAGTCATTCCCTCAAATTTTCTCTGAATGGAAAATATTCAATAGTATTTATATTAATATGTTGTGTAAAGTATCAAATGGTTTGTGGCAAAAAAAAAGAGTATCAAATGGTTACTGCTTGCTCAAAAGGATTTCCCATCTCTTGATTACTGTAAAGAAAGGAAGAACATGACAGTTTGAAAAAAGAACCCACATTATAGTTGACAAAGAGAATGTGCACATGATGACTGTGATGAAGACACAAGGATGAACAAATGTGTTTTATAATTTTATATGTTTGTATCAGTGTGTGTGTGTGTTTCAGATTGTGTACCATCCTTGGGAATCTGCATTATTTTTTTTATATTGTTCTAATTGTGATTGGAAGCTGTCGAAGGTCATTCCACCCGAAAGAAAAAGATGCAGATCAAGTTTGCAAACAACTGTTTATGTGATCTTGGTACCCATTGTCATGCTTTTATTGGTTTTGCAGAAATGTGGCGCCTGAGTTTTTCCGTGACAGTGGAGCTGAGTGGAATGTCGAAAAGGCAACATGTTCATGCCCAACATCAGATGAAGATGATATCTTGTCTAATGAAGATGGAGACTTTGAGTTGAGGAGGAAGAGAAGGATGAAGATGAGGAAGAAGGCGAATATGAAGATGAAGATGAAGATGAAGTTGAGGATGAAGATGAGGAAGAAGACGAATATGAAGATGAAGATGAAGATGAAGTTGAGGATGAGTTTGAGGAAGAGAAGCAAATATTGTCTGCTGAAGATGATGCAGATTTTGATGAAGAATATGAGGAAATTCAAGAGAAAGAGGTTGGGGAGGACATTCAGGACAAAGAGGAGGCGGCGGTTGAAGAAGGTGAGCATAACTTGTCTGCTGAGGACGATAGAGATTTGGATGAAGAATATGAATATGGGGAATATATGGAGGAGTATTGTGACTCTGACAGCGAGTGCTATGACTCTTACTCAGATTATTAGTTGTAACAATATAATACCCACTCGAAAGAATTTTGTGTTCACTGACTTCTTGTCCATGAGGTTTTCCGTTTGATGATCCATCTGTTCTGCTCTAATTTGTTTTGATACCGTTAAAGGAGAGGAGGAGAAAAATGAAGATGAGAAAGACGAGAGTTGAGAGGTAAAGAGAAGGGGAGGAGAATTGAAAACCGAAAAAAGTGTTTTTTGTGTGTGTTGTGTTTAAAATCTAATTAACAATTATTGAATATTAATTAATTAATTAACGAAATCTGATTATAAGTAAAAATATGATTACAAATAGGTCATCCGTCATCTAGGGATACTTTCGTGTTCAAATTAGAAGATACTGAATTTTGAGTTTAGGAAAGTCAATATTCCAATCCAAGTCATTTACAAAAGTGCTGCTTAATGAGAATAATAGTATTATGGTCACATGATATAACTTGTCACTTTAAATCTGAAGACTCGATTTCCAAGATGCTCTTGGTCTCGTCCTTGTCCAGCAAGTTTCCATTCCTTTTTGCCTTCCCTTGCACGCTTTACCAATATGTGAGTTTTATCACTAAAGGATCCATTTTAATGGGTCTTTTGTGTTTTTGGTTTGGAGTTATTGGGTGGTGTTTTGGTCATTGCCATGTTGATTTTGTTATGATTAGATAAAATAAGCAATTTTATTTAGAGAGGAATGAAACAAGTAGATTCAGTTCCTCAGACTTCTTATATGTGAGAAAACTACATTGCCAATGGCCCATCAACCCACCAAAAGAGCCAATCTCTGCATGCTTTTGTTAGCAAGCATTGTATGAGATCCTAATCATCTAAACAATTGTATGCTATTTTCATTTTGTATACCAATCCTTGTGGTTTGTCCATGCTTGCATTGTCTTGCAGATGTGGTTACGAGTTTTGTTCTAATTGTGGAGCTGAGTGGAAGAACAAGAGAGCAGCATGTTTCTGCTAAATCTGGGATGTGAGTAACATTATAGCGAACGGCCACGACATGCACCGCCCATTGTACCTGAGCAGCCCCGACAAGTATGGCCACAACGATGATCAGGATTACCAGGACTCTTGTAGGTTACAAGTATAAATAGATTTAGGCTAATAGAGTCATCTTTTGCGTTTTGCTTTCCTTTGCTTTCTTTGTTATGAAAGAAAGGTGAAGGGTGTTTGAAAACCAAAATGTCAAATGCTAAGCTAAAACATTGCCCAGCTTTTTGGCAACATTAGTTATTTTTCAAGGGTACCATCCCCTCTTGACACCAAGAGGTACACTTACAAGTTTGAATTAAACAACCAAATCCATGGATTTTTTTTTCTGAGATCATTTTTGCTCACCACTTTAACCCAATGTGTACTCTCACCACCCTTTCAAAAAAGTGACACATGTCCATGGGTTTAACTATAATTAACTCTTTATTTTTTATTTATTTGATGACATTATTATGAAAGAGAAACAATGCTTCACTAAGATTTTTCATGATTTACCCTTATTCTATTAATTAACCCTACAAACTTTCCATTTTTCTATTAATTACCAATGAAATAAACAACAACCCAAATAATTAACAAAATCAGGACGATCATTACTCAAAAAATAATTGATTCATTCGACACTGTTCACTTTGACAAAAAACAAAACTCTTGAACGCCACTCCTCCTTCATAACCCCAAAAAAAAAAAATTTAAATCAAATACTAAGAGGCTTTAATCCTGTGATTAATAGGAGGCTTTAATCTTGTGATTAATGGGAGGCTTTAATCTTGTGATTAATGGGAGGCTTGAATGCGAATTAACCTAACTAAATCAAATACTTTGATCACCTAACAAAAAAAACAAAACAAAACAAAACTGACAAGACAGTCAGCAGCTTCATTCTTCTCTCTATACACAGACGTGAGGGTGCAATGACCAATGTTTCTCATCAGTTCACAGTAGCTATCAACCAAGGCGGCCAAAGGATGCAAACGAAGCAGAGAAGGCTGCAGGCAAACGTTCACAGCGACAACGCTACCTTTTCAATTTCCATTGTTTTGATTTATTTTTTAAATTAAATTAATCAAGAAAGTAGAAAGTTTGTTGAGTTAATGAATAGAATAAGGCTAAATCAGGAAAAATCTTATTAAAATATTGTTTCTCTCTCATAATAATGTCATCAAATAAATAAAAAATAAAGAGTTAACTATAGTTAAATCCATGGACATATGTCACCTTTTTGGAAAGGGTGGTGACACTAACGAGAGTACACCTTGGATTAAAGTAGTGAGCAAAAATACTCTCTATTTTTTTCTCGTAGGAAAGTACTTGCTATATATGAACCAATAAATTTCTTTGGTCTCCAGTTAGAATTGGTTAGTGGTTTTGAATTGACTCATTATCTCAGTTAGAAATTATGTACTTTAAAATTTCTTCATCTAAAAATACCGTAAAGTTTTAAATGCAACATAAACTCTAAACCCTAAAAGTAATTTAGTACACCTTAATATTTTAATCAAAATATAAAATTAACTAAATACATCTTATTTAACTACCAAAAATACTCTTAATACATCTTAATACACTATCACACAACACCCTAAACATCAACATGCAAACTAAGCTCCAGCAAGAATGAAATCAAATATGTAATCTACCCCCGCTCATGCACAAAAAAAAAGGTAAATAATAATAATAATAAAGAGAGACCAAATATAAGATGAAACTTAGGAACATTAGCTATTGTGAAGAAAATACTTATTAAGTTGGACTTTCTAATTAGTTTCATCTCAATACACAAGTGAATTAGACAACTCTCAACATCACAAACAATGTAGTTATTAAGCTGGGGAAAAAAAATCATGAAAAAACCTTCAAAAACTATAGAAGGAAAAGGAGAAAAGAGAGCATAGCAGTGGCGTGAGTGAGTTCTTCACCTTGTGGTCTGCTGCAAGAATATAGAGATAGCCTCTTCCAGTTTGAAGGCAAGACAATAATTCAACACAAGAATGAATTCAAGTTCAACGCATGATCTTCGTACTATTAGATGATTAGATCTTCTTTGTCGCTAACTTTTGCTTTGCTTCACCAAGTGAGTGAATGTTGAATGAACATTCAATGACACGTTCTTGCGCCTATGCTAGTGCCCGCTGCATTGTTTGTTGCGGGCACCAAGCAATATAAAAACTTCTTTACGTTTGATTAGGGTTGAATATGGTGAGTAGGATGTACTTATTAAAATTATATTTGTTTCATTCAATATATCCTTTTTCTTTGTTTGAAAAAGTTTAGGGGAGGGAAAGGCTATCCCTACACCGAGGGTCAAGGCAAACCCCAGACCTTTTCGAATTTACCAAGGAATTTACAGATTACCCACCAAACACGAAATTGCTAGCAGTAAGGTACTCAGTTAATTTTAGAGTTCGTTTAGCCGCACTCATATTTAATAATCAAATCTCAACTCGTTGAAATGTGCGTATTATTATTCACGATATATGTCAATTGCTTAAAGACTTTAATAAAATTTCCATCAATTTTCTGATTCAATACATTTTTTTGGGTTATTTTATAGGCTTATTTACTGTAGCGCCCCCTAAAACTTTGGTTAAATCTCACTTTACCCCCCCAAAGTTAAAATGGCCCACTTTCATCCCTTGACCGAGGTTTGGTGATTCACTTTGCCCCCTGCTGTCAACTCCATTCAAAACTCTGTTAAATTTGATGACGTGACATGGGTGTTTTTGTAATTTCGTATATATGGATCATTACTTACTAATTAAGTGAGTGACATGGCAAGTGGAGTCCACTTCTACATAAACAAAAAAAAAGAACTTTCTATTTGAGTTACTGTGAAATTTCTCTCTTCGATATATGTTTTGGATGTTGAAACCAGACAAGAAACAAAAGAGTTTTAACATGGAAAATTAGTTTAGCTAACATAAAGATTAGTACGCAACATAAGTTCAATCAAGGAACAACACTATATATACCATTATCAGCCGCTATCAATGATTTCATTTGCAATATTGTTTTCCTTGTCACACCCGTTTTCGCATTTTCTATCGCATATGCTTTTCTTTTCAAAAGTTTTGGTTAAGCTTTAAGAAAATTGAACTCAAAGGTTTGCTTGGTCTTGTCGGCCATGTTACATATGCTTAATCAAGTGAACATCACATACGTATTATAATATTTAGGAGGTGTAAGATGAGCCAAAAGATGCAAATAGAATTTTCCGTTTGCTTGTTCAACTCAAAGAAAACTTTGTGATTTGATTTCCGAGGTATTTAAATCATCGATCATGTGATTAAATCTTATCCAGTGAAGCACATAAGCTTTCTTTTTCATGAGATGATGAAATTAGGATAACTAAGCTATGGCAATGGTGCTATCAACTCAACTGTTTTGAAACACATCGCCATTTTCAAGAGTCGTTTAGCATTTGAAAGGAAAACTTCAAAGTTTGCAGGGAATCTTGAATAGAAATAATTGATTTTTCAAACCACGATTTTCACTCATGCTTTTGAAATTATATTATAAATTAAATATTCAACACACTACACATTTTGCTAAGGGATAAGCTTCACAGAATAGGACCAAAAAAAAATTGTAACACTTCGCTAGAGATCAACTTCCCCACGTAATAAACTTTGTGATTTGATTTCGAACCATGTAAATCAGGAATAATTATAAATATTTGTAGACGACGACAAATATAAAACCCTAGTCAAAGTATTTTTCAGTGTTTTTATTTTTTGGTTCAATTTCCCTATGAAAAATATTATTTTTTGGTTTCTTTTCTTCTAGAGTGATGAGGAAAACCAATTTAATTAGCAAATGTTTAGACAAATCGCAATTGATTTCTACCATAATACCTAATGGTATGAGCAAGTTCAAAGTAGTCAACCAGTCCAAGCAAAACTGCCATGTGTATAAGACATTGTCATTTGTTAGGTAATTTAAGGGAGAAAACTAACACATTTGGACAAGAAAATTGAACTTGAACCTTTGGACTCTTCCATGACTTATTTTCCCTCGTTGAATGAAGTGTTGTCTCTTACATCTAGGGTTAGGGGCGGACAAATTAAATTTCCGTTAAACCCAACTAACTTGACCTGAATAGTACCTCGATTCAATTTTACACGCAAAAAAGAAAATAATAATAAAAAATCAAGTTCTTTTTATGAAATGAAAGACCTAAACTTTCCACGATCAAAACATCAAATGGGAAACGTTTTAAAGAAGGGAAAAACCAGCTAAGTACATTCAAAACAAAATTGAAATTTTCTTGAATGCTTATAGTATATAGTACCTATGAAATTGTTGTCTGCATTCAGAGGCGAAGTTCTACACGTGTCATTAGCATGTGAGAACCCCAGCTAAGCCCATTTTGATTTAAACTAAGAGCACTTCCACCAGTTAGAGCCCTAGGGCGACTACTATTCACGTGAATAGTGGCTGCCCTAGCACAAAAAAAAAAAAATATTGTGTTTCTAGCAGTACAAGGCTTGCCATGGCAAATACTATTCATTTTTTTGTTTTTTTCACAACTTTGTTTACTTAAACAATTAATTTGGATAATATTTTCGGATAAGATTTTTGGGTTCCTACGTGTCAATACTATTCATATCGGATTAGATTTTCGGTTTTCAGATAAATTTCAAATTTCAGATACATTTCAAAATTCAAATTTCAGATAAATTCAAAATGTCAAATTTCAGATACATTTCAAAATTCAAATTCCAGATAAATTTCAAATTTCAAATTTCATGTGAATTTCAAGATAAGATTTTCACCCTCTAAAATTGCGCCACGTGTCATCTCTATCTGCCTAAATTTTTCTATAAAAGCAGAGGCTCAGCTCATACCTCCCACACCATATCTTCTCTGCATTTCATTCTCCATTCTCAATGTCAAACGACATGGAAGAGGTTTTGGAGAGGCAAGAGCGAGAAATGCGAGCAAGAATGCGTAGAAGAGCTGCAAGCAAAAGGGCACAAAGAGAACTAGATGAGCAACTTGGTGTGGCCGTTGCTTTGCTGGAGGAAGAAAACCTGAGCCGCTGTGGTTCAAGAGAAGGCCGGGCACCGAATGTGGACAGACATAGATATTCTCGGGGTAAGAATCTTATGGAAGATTATTTTATCCCACAATCTCTGTACTCTGATGTTCATTTTCGAGCAAGATATAGAATGTAACCCCATTTGTTTAATAAAGTCATGCATGATATTTGCAATTATGATGACTACTTTGTTTAAAAGAAAAATTGTGCCGGAGATTTGGGGCTGCTTCGAGCAAAAGTTCACAACTGTGATACGAATGTTGGCGTATGGGTCATCTGCTGATCAGGTGGATGAGATTGCCCAGATGGGGAAGTCCACTATTTTGGAGAGCTTGGTGCGATTTTGTGATGCATTGGAAAATCTGTACACGGGACTACTGCAGACTTACGCCAGGACTCGCAACGGCTTCTACAAAAAGTGAGTTTCGTGGATTTCCTGAAATGATTGGTAGCATTGACTGCATATACTAGCAATGGAAAAATTGTCCATTTGCTTGGCAAGGGGATTATGGGAATCGGAAAGGGCAGAAAAGCATCATCCTCGAAGCAGTTGTTGGTTTTGACACATGAGTTTGACACGCCTTCTTTGAAGTTGCCGGCTCTCAAAATGATTTGAACGTCCTAGGTCAATTTCCGGTGTTCAATGATGTTCTGAGAGGTGAAAGCCCAACTATCACATATCAAATTAATAATACCGTCTACTAGAACGGGTATTATCTAGCTGATGGTATCTACCCGAGGTGGACAACATTTGTGAAATCAATTCCACATCCTTGATCCCACAAGGAAATTTTTTTTGCTGCATATCAAGAGGGGTACATAAAATATGTGGAGAGGTGCCTTTGGTATCCTTCAAGCTAGTGGACAATTATCAGGGGAGCGGCATATCTATTTGATGATGAGGTGCTTAGGAGTATAATGATGACTTGTATCATCCTCCACAACATGATCGTGGAAGATGAGTATAATTACGATGCTGATGAAGTGTATGAACCAGATCCCATGAACACGGCCTTAACACGAATTTATGAAAAACCTATGTGGCCAAATGGAGAACCCGTGCAGCATGATCCGTTAGTTAGAGACGGTAGTTTCATGCATCGGATGATTGAGCGCTACACGAAGATGCGATCGTCATATATTCATGAACACCGTCAAATGGACTTGATGGAGCATTTGTGGGCGGTGAAAGGCAATGAAGGACAATAAAGTAAAGTGAAGATGTTTTTTTTAATGTATTATGTTTATGTTGTATTTTTAGTTATGCTTTGTTGTTTTTTTATGCTTTAGTTGTGGTTTGTTTATTTTTTATGCTTTGGTTGTGGATTGTTTATTTTTTATACTTTGGTTGTGGTTTGCTTTTTATGTATGGAATGTTTTGAATAAAAAGGAATGTTGTTGAATATTTTCTTCATTCACTAAAAGAAAATGAATACAACTCATAAAATAAAATACATGAATTACAACTACTTTTTTAAACAAAACAAAAAATACAATGAAATGAAAGGCAAACAAACTAACTTAATGGTACAATGAAATGAAAGGACAGCAAACCAACTTAATGGTTTTGATCATTTAACCAATCCGTGTTGCTAGGTCCATCGTCACGAAAAAGTCTTCGTCTCATAACATCCCTTCGTTCTAACTTCCAAAATTGTTTTGTTTCGAGGGACATATGGGTTGTATCCATAGTCATGATTTCCCGATTCATTTTTTTCAATCTTTCCTTGGCGTACATACTCCCTTTCTTTTGCATATTCTACTTCCATTGCCCTATCGTGTTCTTATTGTTTCATATCCATTTCAATTCTCATGACTTGCATCTTTGAAAGCTCCTCCAAATAGTTAGATGTATTCTTGGTAGAATTACTCCATCTATTCGCCTTCGCCGCCTTCCTCCCAATAGGCCTCGGCTCTTTTTCGATATGTGAGTCATGACTCATCGGGGAATTCATAGGTGAATCCAATGTCGGTGTCTCATTGAGTGGCATCTCGTTCAACACTATCGTTGGACCCGTTGGAATAATTTGGAATCTCTTACAATTCTTCACCACCTCCCAACATAGGGTATGGTTGAAACTTTTTTTCCCTTACCCAGTAGCACCAAAAAACATTTGTGCTTGCATAATCTATACAAAAAAAAAAAAAAAAGGAAAGGCAAGAAACTTTAAAAAATATTGGCAATGCAACAAGTATTAAAAAAAAAAAGGAAATACAAGAAACCAAAAAAAATATTGGCAATGCAACAAGCATTAAAAAAATTAATGGAAACGCAAGAAACTTTAACCATTTATTAGAAATGCAAAATAAAATATAAATATTGCAAGAAACATTCATATTAATATTGAAATACAAGAAATATTAACATAATATATAAATTGCAAGAAACATTTAAATAAAATTTAATATGACATAGAAATTAATAAAACAAAAATTACAAATAATTTACCTCACTGCTAAGGTTTTCCCCACTTTTATGGTTGTTCATTGCTTTTGTCAAGGCATCTCTCCATTTTCCCAGCTCTTTATTAAGAATTTTCCACATACTAGATAATGTCTGATCCGTACGGGTCGAACCAATTACCCTTTCACAAAATTCCTGATGAATTTTTTTCCACATATGACAGAATTTGATCTCATTGCCCGTTACGGGACAATGACTAACTTGGAGCCAAGCCTCACACAAGCTAATATCTTCCGTCATGCTCCATGCCCCTCCTCCGGTTTCACTAGAAGAACTCGTAATATGATAGAGAAAAAAAAAAACTTGAAAGAGAGAAAAAAACAACTTGAAAGTGAAAAAAAAAAATTCAGTAGAAAGTGAAAAATAATAGAAGGAGAAGAAAATGTATGAGAAGTTGGTGTTAAAAGTGAAGATTATTGGTTGGTATTTATAAAAAAAAATTCAGTATGTTTTTAAATTTTTCCGATTTTTTTGGGCAAAATTGTCCGCTTGGATTGCTAGAAAAAATCGGAGAGCTCGGGAGCTTTCACGTGGCAAAGAGTCGTTGGGGTTGGCTTTTCGATTTTTTATTCACGAAAAAATGGTCGTATTGAATATGTTTAAAAGTCGATCGGATGGCCTAGTAGAAGACACGTGGAAGAGAGCGCATTGGTCATCAGAAGGCGTCAAATTTTTTAAAGTGGCGCATGCACCACGCGCCACTTTAAAAAATGACATCAGCGATGATGTCAAGACAACTCGCGGGCCACCTGTATGTGGGCCCCACCGCTTGCTGTCAGCTTTTTGTTGCTGGAAACCACATTTTGGGTTTCCCACCCCCTCCCCTCCTCCCTCCTCCTCCAACCCTTCCCTTGGGCCACTTGCTGCCAATGCTCTAAGGAAAGAGTTTATTTTTACTAAGATGACCCAAAAGAAGACAAATTGGTAATAAAATTGAAGGCCCAAAAGAAAATAACAAAAATACACAAAAGCGGACCAAGTGTTATACCCAGTGGGCTTTCCTATTGGTATTATAATAGTGTATCTAAGAAAAGTAAATAAAAGTGACCAAAGTTAGTGGGAGTGAGGAGTTAAAGTGAGGAGGTTATTTGAGGAGACCGATCCGACCATCAAAACATTTAAAATATTTAAGTCCCATAATTTCTTTACATTTGTTGATGGTGAGATTTGACCTCCTCAAATAACTTCCTCACTTTAAGCCCTCATTATAGCCTTTCCGTAAGTTAGTGTTGTGCCCATTGTAACTTTCCTAGTGGTACACTTATGTTAAGCCTTATAGTAACTTCAGTGTTTATTTTTCTTATGTACAAGATTGGTAACTTATTTTATAGGTACCTCTTTCTGTTGTGAACTCTTTTTACTTGAGCTTCTTTGGGCCCGCGTACTCAGTAACTTCAGTGTTTATTTTTCTTATGTACAAGATTGGTAACTTATTTTATAGCTACCTCTTTCGGTTGTGAACTCTTTTTACTTGAGCTTCTTTGGGCCCGCGTGCTCTCGTGGGTCTAAGTTCTATTAGTTTTCTTTTTCTTTTTCCTCATAAAAACAAAAAAACAAAAAAAAAAAAAAAGGTCAATTTCAATTCTAATTCCATTCCCTAACATGAATCATCCACCAATCAATAAGGCCCAGGACATCATATAGGACTATTTATTCCTATATTTCTATGTCCACTCGTTGGAGCACACAAGTATAATGACCCTAGTGGTGAAGTAAAACTTCCATGTCATTGTCATTGGATTTATCTCCACTCTCTGTCTCACTTTTTTATGTAATTCGAGTGGTGGAGTAAAGCTTCATTGTTATGGGAATATATATGTCTACTTTCTCAATTTCAATCTCACTCATTACATAAGTCACGATAAGTGAGATATATAGTGTCGATATATCACCAAGTACATAGATAAATTATTCTGCAAACAAGGAGTATTTAGAATTAGACTATGTCAATGGTTCGATTCTCACTCTCCTATATACAAAAAACTAATTTATGAGAGTGCCTAACCCAATCCTGTATCTCATGTCATGAGCTGTTATATCCAAAGATTCAATTGTCATGTATCATAAATGCTCGCCAAAGTTGTCTCTTTTGGCCAGACACACAGAACATAAACAAGAACAATTCCAAGGTTATATACTTGTCAAAGCCTAACAACAAACGTTTGCTGTGTATACATTTTTCTGTGCAGCCGGATAAGAAGAGACATGAAACACACTACGAAAATACCACACCAACCTGATATCTGTTAACATCTAGAAAGCATGAGCATGTGTTGGACAATGGCCTCGTGTTTCATCAGGACCAGGGGTTGGCCAACTAAACGAGAAAACCAAACGTGCAGTGCAGCTAAACTTAAGTGTAGCATTTAGAAAGTATCGGATTTTCATGCGCTGAGAGGGACTAAAGGTCTTTCGTATTGGAGATGAGCATATTCAGTCACTTCAGTAGTCCATTGTCACGAATGAGAAAGGAAATGATGACTTCCAATCCCAAGCAAAATTGCCATCTGCATTGCAAACAACTCAAGCACTTAACACCCTGTCAACATATGTTTAATAATTCGTAATTGGAATCAAGTACTAAGACAATGACATGTTTACATAATCAGAATCTGTAATCAGACGCATCTACAACAATGGCACGTTCACTAATCCATTATCGGTATCAAGCACATTAAAGTGGTCTTCAACACATACAAATACACATGTTCACAAACACACATGAGTTTTACTTACTGTATTGGTGGAAATATGAACAGAAAGCATAAACTAGCTGCAAATTGAAGCATTTCTTTTTCTTTTTGATAGGAAATATAGTACACTATCTTCAAAAATCACTTGGTAAAAACTCTCCCTTCCCTTCCAATCCCAATCCTGGCATTGGGGCAAGTATTTTCCATCATGGCTAACTAGTTCCAACTTCTAACCAAGCAAAACATCTAAAGAGTTTGACTGCTATATATATACAGCAGACAAGAAACAAAAGAGTTTTAACTTGGAAAATTAGTTTAGTTAATATAAATAGTGGTACGCAACATAAGTTCAATCAAGGAACAACAGTATATATACCATTATCAGCTGCTATCCCAATATAACACACTCCTCTCCAGAACATCAATGAATTGCCAAAGTTTAGGCTCATTATTTCATCCTCAAACTAGAAGCCATTAGTATATATATTATACAATATGTGGGAAGAGAGACAAACCAACCTTTGATTTTAAAAATCCTCCGTAGATAACTAGACGCATTTGAATTTTGAAGTCAATGTCAATTGATTTAACATATAAATGGTCTATTGATTTTGGGTCAAAGTTTCTGATACCTGAAAGTAAGTAGACACATTATCTGTAGAAACATTTTCAAGCTAGGAGAGTCGTGAGAAGGCACACCTAAATTTATATATTTGGCCTTCTATATACTGCAAGATGCCAAGTGATAGGAATACAAAGTAAATAAATCATCATAGATAAAGGGAAAAGTCCAAAAGAGTGCTAGATATTCCATTAAACAGAATTAATACCAGAAATTAAGGATGCAAGTGAGAAGGCATTTTCACCTCCTGCCATATGCACAACCACTGTAATACCTTTATGGCCGTTGTAGGTGCAGCAGTTCCAAATTTCATTGTCCACAAATGCACATTAATTTCACAGTGATTTTTTTATCAACGCCAACAAAGCAGGATCTACTTCATCTTTCGACAGTAAATTAACTATCAACTCCATTGTTGATGCATCTGCAGAAAAACCCTTCTCTACCATTGTTTGAATAAGTACCATTGCCCTTGATGTCTGTTTATTATGGATGAACCCTCGGATAATTGTGTTATAGGTCCAACCATCAGGAGAACAGCCTTTCTCTTCCATTTGGATAAGCAAATTTTCTGCTTCACTTGTTAGGCCTGCGAAACAGAGTCCACTAATCATTATATTGTATGTCCTCACATTAGGTTCAAGTCCTTTTGATGATAAACCACAAAAGATATCCCTTGCAGATTCAATTTTTCCAGCTATGCACAAACCTTCAATAAGAATATTGTAAATCACAATATTAATATCCAACTTCTTAGCTTCCATCTCTCCAAACAATTGCATTGCCCTAGAAAGTTGTCGGTTTTTACACAGGCCATCAAGTAAAATAGAATAAGTTTGAGCATCTGGAAGCTGGCCACAAGCTTGCATCTTAGAGAACAACTTTTCTGCATCATCTATTCTACCCACTTTGCAAAAACCGTCCATAAGAGTGGTATAAGTAACGGTATCTGCAACTAGCCCCTTATGAGACATATCCAGAAAAAGCATCATGGCCTCATCAATCTTTTTATGCTTACAATATCCATTTATCAATGTGCTGTAACTAACAACATTAACCATCGAGCCCTTGCTAAGCATTAGTTCAAAAACCTTTTCGCTTTGTCCATTCTTCCTCGCAAACAGTAACCATCCATTAGTGAATTGTATGTAACCGAATCAGGATCAATATCTCTTTGAATCATCATCTCAACCACGCCTTCTGCTTCCATGACCATTCCCTCCTTACAAATTGTGTCTACCAAGATGCTGAACGTGAACACATCTGGAAATATATTTTTACTCGCCATTTCATTCAACAACCTTGTAGCTTCTTTCCACTCGCCTAATTTGCAAACTCCATTCATCAAAGAGTTATAGGTAATGACATCTGGGGCAATACCCTTGTTCATCATTTCTGAGAAGAGGTTTAATGCATCGTCAACTAGTGTATCCTTACAAAGACTGTCGATGATTGTGCTATAGACAACTAGGTCAGGCTTGCAAGCTCCTTCCTCCATCTTCCTAAGCAACTGAATAGCAGCACTGTTGTTACCTTTCATGCAAAAGCCCTTTACTAGTGTGCCATAAGTAACCACATCAGGCTGACAATTACCTCCCGCAATCATTTTGTTGAAAATTCCTGCCGCCTCCGCCACTCTATTCTCGAGAAGAAAGCCGTTGATCAGAGTGGTGAAGGTAAAGACATTTGGTTCAAGACCAAGTTTGAAGAATTTTCCCAATACAGATAAACTAAACCCCATTTTGTTTAGATGACAACAACAATTTATGAGAATGTTTAGAGTATAAACATCAGGTCCAATTCCCGACACATCCATTTGGTAATACAAGGAGATGACGGCCGAATAATGTTTTAATTTCGCAACTTGACCCAATATTTGATTGAAACGAACAACTGAAGGCGGAGGACGCATTTGAAGCATTCTATCAAACACATTGAAAGCATCCTCAACAGTTGTGATTTTGGGTGAGTTTCTCACTGGCTGCTCTAGTTGGGTTCTTGTAGATTTGATCGGTTTAGAAGGTTGAGAGTGAAGGAAAGCAAAGTAATCGTTGGGGAAAACAACAAGAGTGGAGTTAGAGTGAAGACAAGGCATACCTCTCCATCTCCTGCTGGTGCAATAAGAAGAAGAAGAAGCAGCTATATTCCGCATCATCATCTTCAGCATCTGAGTGAGTCAGTGAGTCTCAGCCAACCTTCAACATTTGGGAAGCGATACCAAATCTGTTTCTCTCTTGCTCGCTAACCCTATATTCTTTAAGATTTTAGCCTTCATTCTACTCTAGTTCTGTGATATTTGAATGAATCCATGACATCTATCATAATTAGCCTTCTATCCCATATATATGGTTATGGACGCTATGGTTTACGCTGACCATGAAAGAGACTCTTGTGAAAGAGGTCTAAAGGAATGGAACTTAGAATTTATTTCAGTGGAATTGTTACCAGTGAATCGTTTGGGAGTGCTTTTGCAGCAGCGAAAAGGCGCTTCTAAATGAGTGAAAGCACTTCTGTCTTTTAAAAATAGTGTTTGGCAAAAATTACAAAAGCGCTTTGGGTGAAATTCAAAAGCACTTGGAGTGGTTTTGGAAGAAGCACTTGAGAGGTGCTGCTTCTTAAAAGCGCTGCAGGACAAAAACACATGAAACACTTGGATCCCTTTAATGAAACTTTTAAAATACCAAAATGCCCATATTTAATTTTTTTAAATGCCAAAATATCCTTTCTTTTTGTTTTTTTTAATCTTTTTTTTTTCTCTCATATTAAAACCAAAAACTACCTGTGAAAAGCCCAACAGATGGGATATAAGAGCATGCCAAGGCTGCAGTACCAAGAGTTAAGGCAGCAACAATCGAGCCTCAGACCCACCTCTGTCTTCTTTCCCTTCTCTCCTTCTCACGCCGTGCCAGCTCTACACTAAAACAAACAGAAAAACATACATGAGATAATAACGGGAGGCATATCCAACAGGACCTAAACTACGATTGGAAACTGAGAACTTGCACTAATGCACATTGAGTAGGGTATGGATGCACAGGTGCATGGTAGTCAATACTTGGTGAAGTTCATACTTTTTTAAGTCGTGTTTTTATTTTGGGATATTGTGAATTTTTATTTGGGAGATTCACTATTATACATAATATGGGGCCCCAAATTGTAAAAATACTCCATATGAAATGGACTTTAAAAACACACTCAAAGACTATTTACAACATAACAAAAAAACTTTTAACTTTTTATAAATTACAAAATTGCCATCAATTTCTTAAAACAAGCTCAACCCCAAAATCTTATAAAAATACACAAAACACTTAATAGGGCATCAAAGTAATTTAATAATCAATATTAAATTCAATAAGGCCAGCTGTCATTTTTTGAGTTTTTTTTGAGTTTGTTTATAGAAATTCAATTGTGTAGGGTTTATTTATAATATTAGTGCTAAAAATGGGTATATCAGTAAATATCCCTTTTTATTTCCTATGTTTATTATAATATTTTGGAATTCTTTAAATTTTTTTAAGTACTTTTAAAAGCGTTTTTATTGTGTCAGTCAAACACTCAACAAAAGATCAAAAGAGCTTTTATGTAGTATAAAAGCACTTTTAAATGTGACATCCAAACGACAAACTTCTTCTTTGTAGAAATGCTTATGTCATAAACGCTACTGACATAAGCGCTTCGAGAAGAAGCACGCCCAAACAAGCCCTAAATATTTGGAATTATCTCGAGTCTGATTGGAAAGTATCTTTTGATCTCTCTTTTCTATTGAGATCCTCAAATAAAATTTTATTTGAGGACACCCTTTAGGTACCATATAATTTTTTTCCAATGATCCAAACCATCTATTTTTAGGTCTTCATTCATAGATCATCCTTACAAAAAATTATACAAATCAAAACTGTTTCGACATCCAATTGTGTCCTACAAAATCAATGAACAAGGTATTTTAAGAAAGTACTAAAACTTCAACAACTCAATTGAATGGTAAAATGATATCGGATTCAAGTGATTTTTTTATAAAAACAATATTTGAATGAGTATCTATAAAATAGACAGTTTGGATTAGTGAAACATAATCTGCAGTGGGCTCTATATATATATATATATATATATAATATATATATATATATAATCTCCCCAAAATCCAAAAGTCCCGCGAGACAACGCACACTTCATTTAGTTCTCGCTCTCTCAGTCCTACATGGCCAGCAGCGTGTCCCCCGATGACGACGGCGACGACGTTTTATTCGCCGTCTCCGAGCTACGTCGCGAGCTCATGGAAGCCGAATCCCTAGAGTCCGACATGGATCTCGCCTTTAACATCCAAGTCCAAGAAGCCCTCGCCGCCTCTCTCGCTCTCCAACCCTCTTCCTCCTCCACCCAATCCCCCCGAAACGACGCCGTTCCGACCATCCCCAACACCCCAACCCACGTTTCCCTCAAGTCCCAAGAACTCATAAGAATGGAGCAGGAATTGAAACACGGCGAAATTGAAATGCGGAAAGCCAGAGAGGATCTCAACCGTCGGATTCACGATGATCAGGTCGCGAGGGAGATCAAGAAGATTCCAGAGGACGATTGGCAAGAGTCCGGCGAACTCTTTGCCAAACCCTTCGGCGAAGGCTCCTCGTCGTCGTCGTCGACAAAGAGGGTCGAGAGTGAGAGCGTGTTCAGGCTCTACTTCAAGGGTTTGGTGAGCGAGGAAATGGTTGGAAATGAGAGAGTGGTGCTGGCTGGGGTTGGGGTTGCGCTATGCGACTCCAGGAATAATTTGGTGTTCGAAATTTGGAGCCCAGTTGAAAGCCTTGATTGAAGCGCATCACCTTTTTCCGTGAGAATTTTCCCACTTTTCAGTTTGTGAGTTGCTATCTCTTCTCTTCTCAGCCTCGTTTCGGTCTGTTGATGAAAAATAGTTAGGCTAATTGTGGATTTTGCATTTTAATATAAAAATTCAATTTTTTAAAGATATACTGATGAAATTCGATAGAGCAGATTGTATGTTATCTGTTGTGGACAGAGATGACACATTTTCTCTGAGAAATTTTAGTTGGGCTTTCTCAGCATTTGTTTAATTTAGTTGCTAGTATTACACCACACCAGCATTATATCGATGCTGATGTGGACTAATTTGTTAGGACAGGTGTCAAGATTAGTTAAATTAAATTTTTTTTTTGTCATATGGCAATGTATGTAAAGGCATTCTAGCTTCTGTTGGAAGAGATGATATCATTATCATATTGAATGAAATTACAGAATTCTTCACTTCTCTGTTTCTCCCTTGCTCTCTAACCCTATATTCTTCAAGATTTTATCCTTTATTCTACTGTAGTTCTGTGATATTTGAATGAATCCATGACATCTATCATAATTAGCCTTCTATCTTATATATATATGGTTATGGACGCTGTGGTTTACACTGACCATGAAAGAGCCTCTTGTGAAAGAGGTCTAAAGGAATGGAACTTACTATTATATTAGTGTATACGATTGTAGGTTTTGCGAATTAATATTGTTTTTCTTGGAACAATAGTGGACTTTCAATTTTCAGATATACTTGATGAAATTTGATAGGGCAAATCGTGTGGACAAAGAGACGCATTCACTTTGAGAAATTTTACTTGTGTCTTCTCAGCATTTTCCAAATTAGTCTGCTATCTTGTATTTAAATTGACCATTAGAGAAAGTCTTGTGAACAAGGTCTAAAATAATGGAGTTTATTATGACATTTATGTGTGCAATGTTGTAGTATTTGTGTTGAAACCAAGAATATTGGATGCACTAGTCACTGTGCTACAGTCTATTTACACCCATGAATAGAGCTTGTTGAATTTCTGACGTTATATTTTATGTATGAAGGTTACTGGTAAATGGCAAGCAAAGCAGCACAAGGTAACAGCGCTTGTCAATCAGGTTAAGAGCCTTCAAGGAAAGTTTACACGTTGCAACCCAAGGCTTGTGCCCCGAAATCATATTAAATTTGCATTTAAACGTGCAAGAGATGCAATAGTGTCTCAATCTCAGACCAACGAACCTGCACAATCTAACACTTGTAAGAATGTGAATGAGACTTGTGTGATATGTTTGGAAGATACTGATGTTAGTCAATTGTTTTCGGTTGGGGGCTGCCTGCATCGGTATTGCTTTTCTTGTATGAAACAACATGTGGAGGTGAAGTTGCTTCACGGGATGATTCCTAGAAGCTGCCCTCATGAAGGTTGTAAGTCTGACCTTAGTGTTGACAGTTGTGCAAAATTCCCACTTGACACCTAAAGTTGCCAACTGGAAGTTCACAATGCGCCAACATGAGTCTTCGGAAAGCAATTGATGTTAATCTTCAATTGATCCTGCTGCAAGTTAGAAAAAGTTTATTGCCAAAGGCTCCTATTTAATTTCATCAAAACGCAAAAAGGTGGGCAGAAATTTTAGAACACCGGTCCTCCAAAAAACCTTTACTTGAGGGATGTGGGCCCCTTGAACTTTTCAAAATGAGGCAGGAACAATTAGGAAGTTGCAAGGATGCATGATTGTCCTTCCACCTGGCAAGGAATCCACATTATCGCAACTCCTATTTTCGCCTACGCTTTATGTTCCACCAGGTTACAATGCATAAGAACACTCTTTTGCATTGAGCGATGTTTAAACCAATCAAGTCCCTAAAGGTGGTGTGTGTAGTGATGGGTGGACACAAAAACACTTATTAACATTATGAACATGCTTGAAGGGAATTAATTGTGATGGAGAGTACTGACTATAAAAAGCAAAATGTGGTTCAATCCTTATCCTGGATTACCTAGATATCAGAAGAAGATACAAATCTCATGCTAAAGTCTCTTGCCGCAGACCTCAAGGAATCTGTGGTGTCAGTGTGTGAAATGCAACCATATGATTGAACTTGCTGAAGGTTGCTACCACATGACTTGCAGGTATTTAGTCCCCATTTTTTGGAGTTTGCCCCTCATAATAACTTTTCGAAATTATTTTCAGTAAAAAAAATATGTGAGGGAACAAGATTTGTTTTAGACATTTCAATCTACCTCAGTCATTGAGGGTGTTGTATACACTATTGATGTGCTAACTAGAAAACAAAAAGGCCATATTTTTTGGCTCTAGAAAATAATCTGCTTGCTCCAGTTTCCTAAGGAATGGATTTAAGAAATAAACGAATATCTTAAATTCCGGAATGGGAGTTTTGAGATGGCTTGCTTGTAAAAGTAGAGGGCATGTGGAACACAGATTCGAAATTCAAATCTTGTGCATTGGGTGATCATCATACTTTTGTTTTCAGCAGTAATTTAAATGAGGAAAGAGTTAAGACAATCTATGTGTTTTGGGAGTTGAGAAAATTCATATTTGTTGACATTTAGTCTTAACCATCAAGAGAAAACATGTGTGGAAAGAGTGCTTGAGGAAAATGGTAAAAATCAAATGTAGATCAAGTTGAAGACAGAATGGGAAAGGGTTGATGACCATTGATTTGGTAAATGTCATGATAATATAAACCCAACTAAGAGGATCGTTGACTGGTGTTTTGCTGCCCCAAGTTGTTGGGAATCTGGATTTTATCAGTATTCTTATATTGTAGTTGAAATTTTGAAAGCTGTTGTACGTCAAGTTTGTGAGTTACTGTATTTATGTCATCTTGGTATTCACCCTAATGGGTTTATTTCTTTTGCAGATGTGGGTATGAGTTTTGTTATAATTGTGGAGCTGAGTGGAAAGATAAGAAGGCAACATGTTCTTGCCCACTATGGGATGAGGGTAATATTTTGTACGTTGAAGATTCGGAGGACGTGACAGAGTCAGATTTAGAGGAGTATTCTGACTACGAATATCTTTTACCGTAACATCCCCTCTCTAAAGTCATTCCCTCAAATTTTCTCCGAATGGAAAATATTCAATAGTATTTATATTAATATGTTGTGTAAAGTATCAAATGGTTTGTGGCAAAAAAAAGAGTATCAAATGGTTACTGCTTGCTCAAAAGGTTTTCCCATCTCTTGATTACTGTAAAGAAAGGAAGGAGAACATGACAGTTTGAAAAAGGAACCCACATTATAGTTGACAAAGAGAATGTGCACATGATGACTATGATGAAGACACAAGGATGAACAAATGTGTTTTATAATTTTATATGTTTGTATCAGTGTGTGTGTGTGTTTCAGATTGTGTACCATCCTTGGGAATCTGCATTATTATTTTTATATTTTTCTAATTGTGATTGAAAGCTGTTGAAGGTCATTCCTCCCGAAAGAAAAAGATGCAGATCAAGTTTGCAAACAACCGTTTATGTGATCTTGGTACCCATTATTATGCTTTTATTGGTTTTGCAGAAATGTGGCGCCTGAGTTTTTCCCTGACAGTGGAGCTGAGTGGAATGTCGACAAGGCAACATGTTCATGCCCAACATCAGATGAAGATGATATCTTGTCTAATGAAGATGGAGACTTTGAGGAGGAGGAAGAGAAGGATGAAGATGAGGAAGAAGACGAATATGAAGATGAAGATGAAGATGAAGTTGAGGATGAGTTTGAGGAAGAGAAGCAAATATTGTCTGCTGAAGATGATGCAGATTTTGATGAAGAATATGAGGAAATTCAAGAGAAAGAGGTTGGGGAGGACGTTCAGGACAAAGAGGAGGCAGCGGTTGAAGAAGGTGAGCGTAACTTGTCTGCTGAGGACGATAGAGATTTGGATGAAGAATATGAATATGGGGAATATGTGGAGGAGTTTTGTGACTCTGACAGCGAGTGCTATGACTCTTACTCAGCTTATTAATTGTAACACTATAATACCCACTCGAAAGAATTTTGTGTTCACTGACTTCTTGTCCATGAGGTTTTCCGTTTGATGATCCATCTATTCTGCTCTAATTTGTTTTGATACCATTAAAGGAGAGGAGGAGAAAAATGAAGATGAGAAAGACGAGAGTTGAGAGGTAAAGAGAAGGGGAGGAGAATTGAAAACCGAAAAAAGTGTTTTTTGTGTGTGTTGTGTTTAAAATTTAATTAACAATTATTGAATATTAATTAATTAATTAACGAAATCTGATTATAAATAAAAATAGGTCATCCGTCATCTAGGGATACTTTCGTGTCAAATTAGAAGATACTGAATTTTGAGTTTAGGAAAGTCAATATTCCAATCCAAGTCATTTGCAAAAGTACGCTGCTTAATGAGAATAGTAGTAGAGGAATGCTAGTAATTTTCTTTCTAACCTTCTCTTTTGGACCTTCTTCCTTCTCCCTTCTCCCTTCTCCTCACGACAAGTGTCATTTTCCTTACACTAAAAACAATGTCATTAATGCATCACACAAGTTAGTTTTTGTTTTCCAAGTTTACCCTTTTAAAATGTATTGACTTTTATATTTCCTTCAATTTATTCATATTTTATTACAACTTCTTTAGCACATTATTAAAAATTAAATAATAATTTTATATAATAAAAAAACGTCATTTTTTTTTCTTTAAAAATAAAGTTTGTTTCAAGATGTTATCATCTTTATTTTGTTTTTAACAAAACACACGTTCTCTTTGGAAAAAAAAACTTATTTTATTTTTTAAACGAGGTGGTAAGAAAGTTGTAAAAAAAAATTAGCTTGTTATTAAAAAAAAAATTAATGCATTTAATAAGGGTAAACTTGGAAAACAAAAACTAGTTTGTATGATGCATTAATGACATTGTTTTAAGTGTAAGGAAATTGACACTTGTCATAAGAAGAAGAGAGAAGGTTCAAAAGAGAAGGTTAGAGAGAAGGTTGCTAGCACTCCTCATAGTAGTATTATGGTCACATGGTATAACTTGTCACCTTAAATATGAACATTCGATTTCCAAGATGCTGTTGGTCTCGTCCTTGTCCAGCAAGTTTCCATTCCTTTTTGCCTTCCCTTGCACGATTTACCAATACGTGAGTTTTAACTAAAGGATCCATTTTTATGGGTCTTTTGTGTTTTCGGTTTGGAGTTATTTGGTGGTGTTTTGGTCATTGCCATGCTGATTTTGTTATGATTAGATAAAATAAACAATTTTATTTAGAGAGGAATGAAACAAGTAGATTCAGTTCCTCAGACTTCTTATATGTGAGAAAACTACATTGCCAATGGCCCATCAACCCACCAAAAGAGCCAATCTCTGCATGCTTTTGTTAGCAAGCATTGTATGAGATCCTAATCATCTAAACAATTGTATGCTATTTTCATTTGTATACCAATCCTTGTGGTTTGTCCATGCTTGCATTGTCTTGCAGATGTGGTTACGAGTTTTGTTCTACTTGTGGAGCTAAGTGGAAGAACAAGAGAGCAGCATGTTTCTGCCAAATCTGGGATGTGAGTAACATTATACGCGAATGGCCATGACATGCACCGCCCATTGTACCTGAGCAGCCACGACAAGTATGGCCACAACGATGATCAGGATTACCAGGACTCTTGTAGGTTACAAGTATAAATAGATTTAGGCTAATAGAGTCATCTTTTGCGTTTTGCTTTCCTTTGCTTTCTTTGTTATGAAAGAAAGGTGAAGGGTGTTTAAAAACCAAAATGTCAAATGCTAAGCTAAAACATTGCCCAGCTTTTTGGCAACATTAGTTATTTTTCAAGGGTACCATCCCCTCTTGACACCACTAGGTACACTTACAAGTTTGAATTAAACAACCAAATCCATAGAATTTTTTTTCTGAGAGGATTTTTGCTCACCACTTTAACCCAATGTGCATTTTATTTAATTTAGACGTGAATTTGTTGAATGCCCAAAATATGTTTGTTGAATTGTTCTTGATTCTGTTCTTTGTTTTCTCTTATGCGGATTGAGTAAAATTAAATTATGCATTTTGGTTCTTTTGGACATGCAGTTGTGTAACGCCCAAAAGATGTTTCATAATTTTTTTGGTTCTCTGTTCTGCATCTCTTTATTCAAATTGAATTGAATTGGGTCAGAAATCTTCTTCATTTGAAAATGAACTTTATAAGAATTTTCTTTTGCTTTGCTATTTGGTTATGTACAGGGTGAGAATTCTCTGTCAGTTGAAAATAAAGAAATTGAATCTCCGGATTCAAATTCTGTGGGTATAGAATCTTTGTTGCCTGATGAAAATTTTGGACTAAGTGGGAAAAAGGAGATCCCGTCAACACCTCCAATGCCTGAAAATGCCATTTACTCAATTTTTGATCAAATTGAAGAAGGTGGTGAGAGCTTATCAAAAGGTATTGATGAAGTGAATGAATTCTCAAGCTTCTGGGCATTTGGAACTGAATCGGTGAACCTATTTTTGAATATGGAAGAATCAGGTTCTAACCATCCCCATCTTTCTGAACTATTAATTTCGTTTGACACATTTTTCTGTGAATTTCATGCACCTTTTAGTGTGCTTGTCAACTAAGGACCTGGATTGTGGGAAAAAACGAAGCAAAAGAAGAAGAAACCAGGAAGAAGAAGAAGAAACCCATAAGCAAAAGAAGAAGAAACCCAGAAGAAGAAAAGAGAGAGAGTTGGTGGATGAAATGACCAATTTGCCCTCATATTTGACGGCAACATTGACAGAACCTAACGGTTGGATCCAATGAGCGAATAAAATAGAGTTTATGTATCATTTGGACTAATAATTCAATTGAGGGACCAAAATGTAAATCGTGTACAAGTTTGAGGACCATTTGAGTAATTTACCCAAATAAAAAATAAAGAGTTAACTATTGTTAAATCCATGGACATGTGTCATCTTTTTGGAAAGGGTGGTGACACTAACGAGGGTACACCTTGGGTTAAAGTAGTGAGCAAAAATACTCTCTGTTTTCTTTTTGTAGGAAAGTACTTGCTATATATGAACCAGTAAATTTCTTTGGTCTCCAGTTAGAATTGGTTAGTGGTTTTGAATTGACTAATTATCTCAGTTAGAAATGATGTACTTTTAAATTTCTTCATCTAAAAATACCGTAAAGTTTTAAATGCAACATAAACTCTAAACCCTAAAAGTAACTTAGTACACCTTAATATTTTAATCAAAATATAGAATTAACTAAATACATCTTATTTAACTACCAAATATACCCTTAATACATCTTAATACACTATCATACAACACCCTAAACATCAACATGCAAACTAAGCTCCAGCAAGAATGAAATCAAATATGTAATCTACCCCCACTCATGCACAAAAAAAAAGGTAAATAATAATAATAACAAAGAGAGACCAAATATAAGATGAAACTTAGGAACATTAGCTATTGTGAAGAAAATACTTATTAAGTCGGACTTTCTAATTAGTTTCATCTCAATACACAAGTGAATCAGACAACTCTCAACATCACAAACAACATAGTTATTATGTACTTTTCAACTTTTAATTTGAATGCACTATATAAATGATTAAGCTGGGGAAAAAAACCATGAAAAAACCTTCAAAAACTATAGAAGGAAAAGGAGAAAAGAGAGCAGAGCAGTGGCGTGAGTGAGTTCTTCACCTTGTAGTCTGCCGCAAGAATATAGAGATAGCCTCTTCCAGTTTGAAGGCAAGACAATAATTCAACACAAGAATGAATTCAAGTTCAACGCATGATCTTCGTACTATTAGATGATTAGATCTTCCCTGTCGCTAACTTTTGCTTTGCTTCACCAAGTGAGTGAATGTTGAATGAACATTCAACGACACCTTCTTGCGCCTCTGCTAGTGCCCGCTGCATTGTTTGTTGTGGGCACCAAGCAATATAAAAACTTCTTTACGTTTGATTAGGGTTGAATATGGTGAGTAGGATGTACTTATTAAAATTATATTTGTTTCATTCAATATATCCTTTTTCTTTGTTTAAAAAAGTTTAGGGGAGGGAAAGGTTACCCCTACACTGAGGGTCAAGGCAAACCCCAGACCTTTTCGAATTTACCAAAGAATTTATAGATTACTCACCAAACACGGAACTGCTAGCAGTAGGGTGTACTCAGATTAATTTTAGAGTTCGTTTAGCTGCACTCATATTTAATAATCAAATCTCAACTCGTTGAAATGTGCTTATTATTATTCACAATATATGTCAGTTGCTTAAAGACTTTAATAAAATTTCCATCAATTTTCGGATTCAATAAAAAAAATTTGGTTATTTTATATTAGGGTACATTTGTGATTCAATTAATAAATTACCAGTAGGGTGTACTCAGTTAATTTTAGAATCCGTTTAGCATCACTCATACTCTTTAATAATCAAATATCAACTTGTTGGAATGTGCATATTATTCACGATGTATGTCAGTTGCTTAATAACTTTAATAAAGTTTCGATACAACATGTTTATCGTGAATCAAATCAAGTAGTAGATATTATGATTAAACGCAACCATACTTCTTCACACATGTGTGTTTGGTTTGGAAATTTTCCAAGAGATATTTTACATAGGTTTTGTTTTGTTTTGGGTCAATGATATTTTACGTAAGTTACTTGTGATTTATATGGTGTTAAGATCCCTCCTTTATAATGTTTTGTTTCTATTGACTAAAAAATAAATAAAATTCCCACTGTTTGAAAAAGTGCTGCTTTATGGTCAAAATTCGTCAAAGTAAATTCAGAAGACACGTGGCTGAAATCTGCAGACTCTCATCAATTTCCAAAACCCTGTGTTTCCTTGGTCTCTTCCTTCTCTAACAAGTCTCCACTCCTTTTCCGTAGGCTTTTGCGAAGCATTTTTATTCATCACTTTATCTCATGGATGATCGTACTGAACTAGACGACCTCGACACCATTCTCTTCGAGCAACGCAAAGACCTTATGGCTGCCAAAACCCTAGACTCCAACCTCGACACGGCCTTCAAGCTCCAAAAGCAGGAGGCCATGGCTGCCTCTCTCGCTCTCAATCCCTCGTTGGCCTCGAATTCGCGTTCATGCAACTCTCCGCCTCCTTTGCCACCCCACGAAGCCTTGAACGACCCCATTTTAGACCTCGCCGCCACGCTCACGCTCGAGGACGTCGAGCAATTCGCTCAGGAGTGGGAGGACCACGAGCGCACCGTTTCAGAGGTGATGAAGACGAAGGAAGATCTCAACCGTCGAATTCACGATCAGAAGTTCGCCGCCGACCTCCACGACGGCCCGAGGACTTGCTGAAGGTTGCTACCAGAAGAAGATACAAAGCTAAAGTCTCTTGCCTCAAGGATGTTGAAATGTAAGTGGTGAGCTGATAAGAATGTAATTAGGCCTCTAAGCTAAATAGTGAATTCACTTAGTCTCTAAGTCAGACCTGTGTTAGGCGTTAGTCATGTTAAGTGGTTATAGCCACGTGTAAAAATCCTAGAGTGCAGTTTTGGATGTAAGGCTGTGATTCTCTGTGATGTAAGAGAATCCAGCTATTCTTTCTAACGGCCATATAGCTCACGCGGAGCTTGCTCCATTTAGACGGAGTATGCAATAGAAAAATACAGATTCGTTTTCATTCATTCTCTGCTCTCCTTTCTTCTCTGCATTTTCTCTTTCTCTTCAACCTATTCAAAACTCTAACAAAGGAATCTATGGCGTCACTGTGTGAAATGCAACCATATGATTGAACTTGCTGAAGGTTGCTACCACATGACTTGCAGGTATTTAGTCCCCATTTTTTGGAGTTTACCCCTCATAATAACTTTTCGAAATTATTTTCAGTAAAAAAAAAAAAATATGTGAGGGAACAAGATTTGTTTTAGACATTTCAATCTACCTCAGTCATGGAGGGTGTTACATACAAAATGTGAGGGAAAATAATCTGCTTGCTCCATTTTCCTAAGGAGTGGATTTAAAAAACAAAGAGTTTCACTGGTATATATAAACCAAGCAAAACATCTAAAGAGTTTGACTGGTACATATAAACCAGACAAGAAACAAAAGAGTTTTAACTTGGAAAATTAGTTTAGTTAACATAAAGATTGGGACGCAACATAAGTTCAATCAAGGAACAACAGTATATATACCATTATCAGCCGCTATCCCAATATAACACACTCCTCTCCAGAACATCAATGAATTGCCAAAGTTTAGGCTCATTATTTCATCCTCAAACTAGAAGCCATTAGTATATATATTATACATTATGCGGGAAAAGAGACAAACCAACCTTTGATTTTAAAAACCACTGAAATGACTTCATGGTCGTCAAAGGTGCGGCAGTTTCAAAATTCATTGTCCACAGATGCATATTTTTAACAGTGATCCTTTTATCAACGGCAACAAAGCAGGATCCACTTCATCTTTCGACAGTAAATTAACTATCAACTCCATTGTTGATGCATAAGTACCATCGCCCTTGATGTCTGTTTATTATGGATGAACCCTCGGATAATTGTGTTAAATGTCCAACCATAAGGAGAACAGCCTCTCTCTTCCATTTGGATAAGCAAATTTTCTGCTTCACTTGTTAGGCCCGCGAAACAGAGTCCACTAATCATTATAGTGCATGTCCTCACATTAGGTTCAAGTCCTTTTGATGACAAACCACAGAACAGATCCCTTGCAGATTCAATTTTTCCAGCTATGCACAAACCTTCAATAAGAATATTGTAAATCACAATATTAATATCCAACTTCTTCGCTTCCATCTCTCCAAACAATTGCATTGCCCTAGAAAGTTGTTGGTTTTTACACAGGCCATCCAGTAAAATAGAATAAGTTTGAGCATCTGGAAGTTGGCCACAAGCTTGCATCTCAGAGAACAACTTTTGTGCATCCTGTATTCTACCCACTTTGCAAAAACAGTCCAGAAGAGTGTTATAAGTAATGGTATTTGGAACCAGTCCCATATGAGACATATCCAGAAAAAGCATCATGGCCTCATCCATCATCTTATGCTTACAATATCGATTTATCAATGTGTTGTAACTAACAACATCAACCACCGAGCCCTTGCTAAGCATTAGTTCAAAAACATTTTGTGCCTTGCTTATTTCTCCTCGCAAACAGTAACCATTCATGAGTGAATTGTACGTAACAAAATCAGGATCAATATCTCTTTGAATCATTATTTCAACCACGCCTTCTGCTTCCACGGCCATTCCCACCTTACAAAGTGTGTCTACCAAGACGTTGAAAGTGACCACATTTGGAAAGATATTTTTACTCACCATTTCATTCAACAACCTTGTAGCTTCTTTCCACTCGCCTAATTTGCAAACTCCATTCATCAAAGAGTTATAGGTAATGACATTTGGGGAAATACCTTGCACATCATTTCTGAGAAGAGGTTTAATTCATCATCAACTAGTGTATCCTTACAAAAACCCCTTCCTCCATCTTCCTAAGCAATTGAAGAAAGCCGTTGATCAGAGTGGTGAAGGTAAAGACATTTGGTTCAAGACCAAGTTTGAAGAATTTTCCCAATACAGATAAACTGAACCCCATTTGGTTCAAATGACAATAACAATTTATGAGAATGGTTAGAGTGCACACAGCAGGTCTTATTCCCGACGCACCCATTTGGTTATACAACGAGATGACGGCCGAATAATGTTTCAATTTCGCAACTTGACCCAATATTTGGTTGAAACGAACAACTGAAGGCGGAGGACGCATTTGAAGCATTCTATCAAACACAATGAAAGCATCTCAATAGTTGTGATTTTGGGTGAGTTTCTCACTGGCTACTCTAGTTGGGTTATTGTAGATTTGATTGGTTTCGAAGGTTGAGAGTGAAGGAAAGCAAAGTAATGGTTGGCGAAAACAACAACAGTGGAGTTAGAGTGAAGACAATGCATAACTCTCCATCTCCTGCTGGTGCAATAAGAAGAAGAAGAAGCAGCTATATTCCGCGTCATCATATTCAGCATCTCAGTGAGTCAGTGAGTCAGTGAGTCTCAGCCAACCTTCAACATTTGGGAAGCGAGACCAAATCTCGAAAGGGAGCGGCGGAGCTCTCAAGTGCGTGGATGATGATCCACTCGACAAAAACTTTGTTTCGATGAGTTTCGAATTAGATTTCCTTTCTAATTGCATTTAAGTTTTAACAATGAGGGGTTGTGCTTTTCTTTTTTCTCCAATTTTACAAAGAATTTATTTCAGTGGGTTAATTGTTACCAGTGAATTAAATATTTCGGAATTATCTCGAGTCCTCATTTTTTTTAACCCCCAAAAAATATATATATATATATATATATAAATAATCTCCCCAAAATCCAAAAGTCCTGCGAGACAACGCATACTTCATTTATTTGTCGCTCTCTCAGTCCTACATGGCTAGCAGCGTTCACCGGATGACGATGGCGACGACGTTTTATTCGCCATCTCCAAGCAACCTCGCGAGCTCATGGAAGCTGAATCCCTAGAGTCCGACATGGATCTTGACAGGACTCGCCCTGAAAGTTTGTTGAGTTAATAAATAAAATAAGACTAAATCAGGATAAATCTTGTTAAAGCATTGTTTCTCTCTCATAATAATGTTATCAAATAAAAAATAAAATAAAAAGTTAACTATAGTTAAATTTATGAACATATGTCACCTTTTGGGAAAGATAGTGACACTAATAAGGATACACTATAGATTAAAATAGTGAGTAAAATACCCTCTGTTTTTTTCTTGTAGGAAAGTACTTGATATATATAAACCAATAAATTTCTTTGGTCTCCGGTTAGAATTGGTCAGTTGTTTTGAATTGACTAAATTTTTTATTTATAAAAAAGCTAGTTGATAACATTCTATAAAATTTTATGGTCTTTTTAATAAATTATTTTAATAAAAAATTGACTTTCCATTTGTAACTTAAATTGAAATTAATAAATTCCTAATATGAAAAGTTCCATTGGCCTTAAATAAATTTTGAGATTTTCTATTTAAACTCCATATTTCTCTTTGTTCACCCCATCTTCTAAGTTCACCCCAACTTCTAATTTAAATTTTCACAATTTCTAAGAAAACCCCGTTATCTTCCCAAACTACCCTTAAATAAACCCCAAGTTGAAAAAATAAAAAATAAAACAATCTTTCTATTTAAACCCCACTATCTTCCTATTACAAACTATAGAAAAAAAGCATATATCTAAACTAAATAGTGGGGGAAAAGATGAAGAAGGCCCTTATTTTTTGAGAAGAAGATGAAGGTCCTAGACTAAATAAAGATTTCTAAATTAGAAATTAAATAAGGAGATATTTATTTGCATTGTAGATAAAAAAAAGTGCAACTTACCTTGGTAAGAACAAATTTCATTTACACGAAGATATAATAATCATCTACTATTTACTTACACAACGGTACAATAATCTTCTACTGTTTACAAATTTAAAGTGCATATGTTTCGTACCACAAAATGAATATTTTGAAGTGGAATATTCTTGTCTCTTATGCAGGCAAGAAGGTCACCAAATCTTTGAGAGCCCAAATCTGGTTTTAGATGGGGAAAAAACAGAAAAAGGAAAAATACAAAATTGCCTGCAAAAATCAGCCCTCATATGCATAACCCCAAAGAAACAAAAATAAACTAACTCCATGACATAACTCTTAATAAAATCGTTGCAATAATTTAGACACAAAGCATACCTTTCTTTCCAATAAAAGGTTTAGGATTTAAGGTTTAGGGTTAAGTACCCATGTTTTTACTACACTAGAAGATTTTGTATTTTTCTAAAAAAAGTGGTGGGGTGTGTGGGGGTGTGTGTATAGATGTATTAGGTTTAAGTATTAAGTTGAATGACTTTTTTTTTTGTCTTTTTACACAATAATAAAACTTACAACTTAATGATTTAAATACTGGGGTGAACAAAGAGAAATGTGGGGTTTAAATAGAAAATCTCTAAATTTTTTTTCCTCTATTGGTCATTGTTTACGCAATGCTCTCAGTTTGGCACTTCGACTATAATTATCTCAACTAGAAATGATGTACTTTTAAATTTCTTCATCTAAAAATACCGTAAAGTTTTAAATACAATCTAAACTCTAAACCCTGCTAAACGAACTCTACAAGTAACTGAGTACATCCTAATATTTTAATCAAAATATAAAATTAACTGATACACCTTATTTAACTACCAAAAATACCCTTAATACATCTTAATACACTATCACATAATACACTAAGCATCAACATGCAAACTAAGCTCCAGCAAGAATGAAATCAAATATTTAATCTACCCCCGCTCATGCACAAAAAAAAGAAGTAAATAATAATAATAAAGAGATACCAAATATAAGATGAAACTTAGGAACATTAGCTATTGTGAAGAAAATACTTAAGTTGGACTTTCTAATTAGTTTCATCTCAATACACAAGTGAATCAGACAACTCTCAACATCACAATCAACATCACAAACAACGTAGTTACTATGTACTTTTCAACTTCTAATTTGAATGCACTATATAATTGATTAAGCGTGGAAAAAAAAATGAAAAAACCTTCAAAAACTAGAAGGAAAAAGAGAAAAAAGAGAGCAGAGCAGTGGCGTGAGTGAGTTCTTCACCTTGTGGACTGCCGCAAGAATATAGAGATAGCCTCTTCCAGTTTGAAGGCAAGACAATAATTCAACACAAGAATGAATTCAATTTCAACGCATGATCTTTGTATTATTAGATGATTAGATCTTCTCTGTCGCTAACTTTTGCTTTGCTTAACCAAGTGAGTGAATGTTCAATGAACATTCAACGACACCTTCTTGTGCCTCTTCTAGTGCCCGCTGCATTGTTTGTTGTGGGTACCAAGCAATACAAAAGCTTTTCTACATTTGATTATGGTTGAATATGGTGATTAGGGTGTGCTTATTAAAATTATATTTGTTTTATTCAGTATATCCTCCTTTTTAATAATAAAAAAAAAATTAGGGGAGGGAAAAGCTACTCCCACACCTAGGGTCAGGGCAAACCCCAAACCTTTTCGAATTTACCAAGGAATTTATAGATTACCCACCAAACACAGAATTGCTTTGGCAGTATGGTGTACTCAGTTAATTTTAAGGTTCGTTTAGCTGCACTCATATTTAATAATCAAATCTCCACTCATTGAAATGTGCGTATTGTTATTCACAATATATGTCAGTTGCTTAAGGACTTCAATAAAATTTCGATCAAGTTTTCAGATTCAATAAATCTTTTTTGGTTATTTTATATTATGGTAAATTTGTGATTCAATTAATAAATTAGCAGTAGGGTTTATTCAGTTAATTTTAGAATTCATTTAGCATCACTCATACTCTTTAATAATCAAATCTCAACTCGTTGAAATGTTCGTATTATTCATAATGTATGTCAGTTGCTTAATAACTTTAATAAAGTTTCCATACAACATGTCTATTGTACTTCGTCACATACGTGTGTTTGGTTTGGAAATTTTCCAAGAGATATTTTACATAGGTTTTTTTTTTGGGTCAATGATATTTTACGTAAGTTACACTGTGATTTATATGGTGTTAAGATCCCTCCTTTATGATGTTTTGTTTCTTTTGACTGAAAAATAAATAAAATTTCCTCTGTTTGAAAAGTGCTGCTTTATGGTCAAAATTCGTCAAAGTAAATTCAGAAGACACGTGGCTGAAATCTGCAGACTCATCAATTTCCAAAACCCTCTGTTTCCTTGGTCTCTTCCTTCTCTGACAAGTCTCCACTCCTTTTCCGTAGGCTTTCGCGAAGCATTTTTATTCACCACTTTATCTCATGGATGATCGTACTGACCCAGACGACCTCAACACCATTCTCTCCGAGCAACGCAGAGGCCTTATGGCCGCCAAAACCCTAGACTCCGACCTGGACATGGCCTTCAAGCTCCAAATGCAGGAGGCCATGGCTGCCTCTCTCGCTCTCAATCCGTCGTTCGCCTCGAGTTCGAGTTCGAGTTCGAGTTCGCGCAACTCTCCGCCTCCTTCGCCACCCCACGACGCCTTGAACGACGCCATTTTAGACCTCGCCGCCACGCTCATGCTCGAGGACGTCGAGCGATTCGCGCAGGAGTGGGAGGACCACGAGCGCACTGTTTCGGAGATGATGAAGACGAAGGAAGATCTCAACCGTCGAATTCATGATCAGAAGTTCGCCGCCGACCTCCGCGACGTTCCCGAGGACTACTGGGACAAGCACGGCGACTATTACGAACGTCCGTACTGTGCGGACGAATCGTCTTCGTCATCGTCGACAAAAGCTGCAGCGGTGGAGACTGAGAATTTGAGGTTGTATTGCAAAGGTTTGGTGAGCGAGGAGAGGGTTAGGGATATGAAGGTGGTGGTGGCTGGGGCTGGTATTGCGATTTGTGACCCGAGAGACAATCTGATATTCGAGGCGAGGAAGAATCTGGAGGCGGTGGTTGATGGTGTGGTGCTCAGCAATGAGGCTTCGGAGCTTGAGGCCATCATTGAAGGGCTTAACAAAGCTCTCACCTTGGACTTGAAATCTGTGACCTTTTACTGTGATGACTACATGCTTTACCAATATGTGAGTTTTAGCATTAAACACTCGCTTTTATCGGTCATCTTTAATTCTCAAATTCACTTTTTAATTGGGTGGGAGTTTGTGTTTATGTTAATGGTAGTAGAGTTGACTGTTGACTGGTGTGCATTGTTTGTTGCATTGCAAATTTGAAATCTTTGGCTGTATGAGCTATTGGGTATCTTCTGAAACTGAGGAAAAGAAAAAGATTGTGCCTTTGACCATTTTGGAAGTGGGATAGAAATTTTGGGGCTTACTATATGTGGGTTTTTTTGGGAGAACATTATCCGAGATTGAGCAGGAAGATTGTGGTCAACTATGAGAAGTGTGAAAGCCAATTACTAAACATTAATGTGAGTGAGTTGCTGTATTGGTTTTTGGTTCAGTGTTTGTGTTGGGTTAATTGGTTGAAGTGCAATCTAACAAGTGTATGTCATGTCATTTGTGACAGTGTTTTGGAGTGTGTTAATTTAGCTTTGTGCAGAAGCTGCAAGGAATAATCCCAAACAACTTGGTATTTGGGAGAATTAACAGTTATCTTGTTAGACCTGTCCTTCTTTCAGTCTGTTGTGTTAAACATTTGCTGAGCTTGCTGCATTTGTGTGACAAAGCCAATTACTGGTATTAATGTGTTAGAGTTTCAAATTTCGGGTTCAGCAATGATTCGGTCATTCAGTTATACTATTTTGTTGCTGTTAGAAATTTGTTAATTATTTTTTGGTGATGTGTTCTGTCAAACTTTGTTGGCTGTATTACAGGATAAATATGTATTTTTTTCCTATTCCGAAGGATTCAAACTGTATCCAGAAAACCCAAATTCTGTTATTTTCCATTTTTTTTCCTCCTTATTGATGGTATAATTCATATCTTTACAAGTTTGCTGCTCTCATAACTATTCCTGTTTATAAAATAAAATATGGGGGCATAACAGAAAATTCCATTTGGTGCCACTCATGTAGATGATTGACATCTTATAAATACAGGTCACAAACAGAGTGCGTCCTGGAAACAGCAAGGTTGCAACATTAGTCAATCAAGTGGCTCTTCTACAAAGAAAATTTGAATATTGCAGCCCTTCTCTTGTAGCACGTACTGACATTAAGTTTGCACTTAAAGTTGCAAGAGAGGCTATAGTTTCTCAGATCACCTGGCGTGCAGACTCTAGCAATGGAAAGAGTCTGAAGGAGACTTGTGTAATTTGCTTTGAAGAAACTGATGTTGCGGAAATGTTTTCAATCGATGGCTGTCTACACAGGTATTGCTGTTCTTGTATGAAACAGCATGTGGAAGTAAAATTTCTTAATGGGATGGGGGCAGAGTGCCCTCATGAAGGCTGTAAAAATGAGGTGAATATTGATAGCTGTGCAAAATTCTTGGCACCTAAACTAGTTGAGGCCATAAGCCAAAGAATCAAGGAATCTTCTATTCCGGTTACAGACAAAGTTTATTGCCCAAATCCCAGGTGTTCTGCATTAATGTCTAAAAAGGAGGTCTTAGAATACACCAAAACTACTTTTGTCCGTGCTGACCAGACTGGAGTCAGGAGATGCATGAAATGTCATTACTATTTTTGTATCAATTGCAAGGTCCCTTGGCACTTCAATATGACCTGCTATGATTATAAAAGATCACATCCCTATCCCCACCGAGACGACCAATTGCTCAACTCGCTGGCTACAAAGAAACTCTGGCGTCAGTGCGTAAAGTGCAACCATATGGTTGAACTCACCGAAGGTTGTTACCACATAACTTGCAGGTATTACTCCCCACTCCTCCATCCTATTTGACTTGTCTTTTGGTCATTGTTCTGTTGATTTTGTCATCTTTAGATCAAATTAGCAATTTTTTGAGAGGGATGAAACAAGCAAAAGATAAAACAAAATATACAGCTAGTGAACTCAATATGATCTGATTGGTAGCAAGTTGAGTACAAGAGTGGATATGGCTAAGTATAGTGTTGGGTCTCAAGTTCCTCTGTGTTCTTTTGATTGAAAACCACATTGCCAATGGGCCATCAAACCACCAAAAGAGTCAATCTCTGCATGCTTTTGTTAGCAAACATTGGATAAGATCCTAGTCATCAATAAATAGATATAATGGTAGGGCCTTACACTTTCCCCTCAGATAGTTATGGTATTGGTGTATTGCCTTTACTAGTTGCAGACCACCTTTTCTATTCTTTTATCCACAAAAAGAACTAGTATTAATTGTTCTTTACTGGGTGCTGCTGTTTTTTTTTTTTTTTGTGTGTGTATACCAATCCTCGTGGTTTGTCTATATGCTTGCATTGTCTTTGTAGATGTGGTTATGAGTTTTGTTATACCTGTGGAGCTGAGTGGAAGAACAAGAAAGCAACATGTTCCTGCCGAATCTGGGATGAGCATAACATTATACGCGAACAGCCACGGCAAGCACAGCTACCCATTATACACGAACAGCCACAACAGGCACAGCACATTATACGCGAACAGCCATGACAGGCACAGCCCATTATACGCGAACAGCCACGACAGGCACAGCCCATTATACGCGTACAGCAAAGACAGGCACAACGACGACAATGATTGGGATTACCAAGACTCTTGTTAGACTACAACTAAAGATTTTGGCTATTAGAGTGATCTTTTGCGTTCTGCTTTGCTTTGTTTTCTTTGTTATGAAAAAAAGGTGAAGGGTGTTAAGGACCACAATGTCAGATGCTAAGCTAAAATATTGCCCAGCTTTTTGTTAACTTTTGGCACATTAGTTTTGCATTCCTCTTTTTGAAGGGTATCCCCCTTGACACCATGTGGTACGCTTTCAATTGAACAACCAAATCGTTGGAATTCCTTTCTTTTATTTTTCTTGTAGGAAAGTAGTTGGTGCTTAGTGGAGGGCATGGATTGGGTTCAGTCTGTTTTGATCCTAACTTGTTACTCCATTCATGCATAGTGGTTTATAATTTTTCAGGTTTAAGACCCGTTTATTATTAAGTCAACTTAACCCCACCAACCTTACCCAACTCAATCATTTTTGGATTTAAGATCTGCCCCTTAAAAAAGAGAGGACATGTCACTTTGTAGTTGAGCTACAATAAAAAAGAGTTCTTCCTTATAGTCAAGGAGAGAAGTATTGTCCATATTTTATTATTGTTCTTAGAAGACTAACATATCTGAAACAAAAAAATTGTGTCGCCAAAATACTATTGATACTTGAGACCATGGGTGGGGGAGTGTGCAGTCTATACATTACTTGGCGCCATCTATTGTTTGAAAAAGTTATATAATTCAAATAAATTTATTAATTTTTTTTTAAAAAAAAAACCCCAAAAAAACTACCAATTTCGACTTGCACAGTAACTAAGGCAGGAGACATGCATTCTCAATCAAAATGGCTTGCCTTCTACAGTCTCAGTTCCTGCTCTGCGCGCCGTCTTCCTGAACCTTCATGCACTGCGTCTATGTCCAAATTCACCTCCGGGAGATTAGGTCAAGTTCACCTTTGTGGGATTAGGTCAAATACATCTTGGGGGACTAGAAAAGCAAAATGAAGATGCAACCGCCTGTATATCCAATTCCAATAACACTTTGCAACTGAGAGAAATATAATAACATCCAAAGACTTCAGAGATTTTCAAATTGCAGTAATAGTTCATAACGGAGATGCAATACGTAAATTACCAAACTGTGACTCTACGACCTCACGTAAGCATATTATAAAGTCATTGTGTGTATTCGCGAGTGTGTGTGTGTGTGTATGCAATTCGGCGTGCTTCCAACACATTCAGATATCCCATGCATCTTCATTAAAATGCCAAACATATAAGGTTTGATCACAATCCGAATTATACTTCTACAGATCTCAAAGGCAGGCAGGAAAGAAGTTATATCCTTTGCTAAGTTCCCAGCGAAAATATCTTATACTTCTCCACAGCAAAGGATTTGAGCATGACAATAAGAAAAGAACACGTAACCAGTATTTTGGCAGGGTAACTAAATGCTGATAGGTTTGTCATGTCGCCTAACGTCTGGCAACTTACATTCCTTACCAATTTCGGAGTACCATGCAACAATTAAAATGGGAAATTCGCATATGTTGCCACCCCACCACAACAGCAGAGATGAAAAGATAAATAACTTCATTTACAGTATCAAGACAAAGATGAGTACCTGCAGATCCAGCTTGTGAACACCAAAGATGTCCTTCATACGATGTTAATTATATGCTAATAGATAAGATGTATATGCCTCTTTTGCTGATTTTTGAAGATAGTAGTCGCCCTCAACCATCTCCTCCTGCATCAAAGCAATACAAAAGGTACCTCGGAACCAGTTATTGTATAGCCGCCAACAATTGAACAACAAACAGGAAATTACCAGTTGCGACTGCAGATTTTTCAGCTTCTTCAACTCAAATTTACAAGGTTCAAAGACGAAATTTTCAGCCTGAAAACAGAAAGAAATATGGAATTGAAATTGAGAACAGAAGTTACATTGGCTAGACATTCAGGAATATCCAGCCCACGATAAAATAATTGAATTATAGACAAACTATTGGGAACAATAAATTTAAAAAAAAGTAACCAAATTACAAAAGGAAAAAGGAAGCACACCATAGCAGGAATATCCAGCCCACGAGCAGCAGCATCAGTACGAAGTAAGATTCCTTTCTCTGCTTTGCAGAAGTCAAAGAAAGTAGTTGTCCTCTGCTGCGGCTTTTGCTCTCCATGGATATCAAAGCAATCCACATTAACGTATCTAAGAAGGTCAGAGTGGAATTTGACTGAGTTACAAGAAGAGAAGAAGACCATCACTTTCTTCAACTTAACCTTCATCAGAAAAGAATATAGGAAAATGAATCTCTTCTCACTAGGCACAATACAATAGCCATGTTGGAGCCCTGCAGTGGTGTCCTACTGTGCACACAATCTTGTCAGATTATAAAGACGAGGGCAAAATCACAAGGGAAAAAAAATATGTATTTAGTTACGAATACGAAGAATGCATAATAGATATGAACATAAAACAAATGTAAAAGAAGGAACACATAAAACTAAAGGTAGAAAACTAAATCAGCGTACCTTTGGTAGAATCTTAATAATCTGTTTCATTTCTTCCTCAAAGTTTGCTTCCAAAATCCTGTCAGCTTCTTCAATTATGAGGTACTGCATTTCCAAGAGAACAATAAAACTAAGGATGGTCAAATGATGTGATGTCCTGATACAAGCTTTCATCTCAATCAAAGATACATAGCTCAACCACACAGACAAGCTAAATTTTGTCACTAACACAACAATCAAAATTGCAAAAGGATCCAAAACTACATTCCAGTATCTCGGCCAAAGGATTAATAAACCCGAAGAATATTCAAAAGTCAGGGAAACATTTCTTTCAATAAGAAAGCCATCTGTACCAATATGCAGCATTTCAGAAAATAACCAGTTACTTGGCAGAGTCATATTTCACTCCACCAATCTTGAAAACTCCATCAACAAAGCCCACTTTTACTCCACCGTTTGTATCAGTGCTTACTACTACTTCACAAGGCACAAACTAAATTTTAACTTAGGTTAGGTACGTGAAATTTGCATAGGCATTAAAAAGAAAAATATAACAACAATGTCCAGGGTCTCACCTGAATAGCAAGTTCCAGTGTTGGGCAAATGACAACAACGCCCGTTCCCTCACGAGGAGTAAACTGTGTCCTATATAGCAACTCCAGCTGGTATTAGAAAAACAAGAGTTTTCCCTGTCCTTGCAGCTCCGATGACATCATTTCTGTTCAATAGTGGTGGGATTGCTTTGTCTTGAATCTGCAGTTGTAACAACTTGTAGCAAGCAACTTATTGAGTTTCAACCACAGCTTATTTACTAAAAGGGTAATGGAACGAAAAATTTTACCTTCACCTTAGTCATCAAACGGGAGAGCTGTCTTCTTTCGTGTATTTAGCGGTAAACCAAGCGTTGCTACTTAATGTTAATGAATCTTCATTGGGACTGGGAGTATAAAGAAAAAAGACATCATATGCCCTTCTTTCTGCACTCTTGTTCTAGGATGCATTCCGTCAAGCATGATGGGATGCAATTTTATTGTACTACATTTAAAACACGAAGAGATGCAACCAACCAATAACACGACATTTTCAGTCAAGTTTATTAAATATAGTTCTATATGTAAACTGTAATTTCAATTAAGCGACATTATTTCAATAATGAGATATTCAATTGACTCTGATTCATGGGTGAAGCAAATCAAACCCATTTTTAGATAAAGAAGATAAAAAACAAAACTATAGTGACTAGGAAAGCCCCGGAGATTCTATGGGAAATTGGAAACGTCGAAGTGAGTTGTGGCTTATAAATAGGAAGATGAGGATGTACATAGAAACAAATGCAAACACAAACAGATAATCTCACAAAGTTTTTTCTGCAACTAAAGAGATGCAATATACGGATTTAGATTGTTGGAAAAATTCAATAATTATACTCATAATATTCATATAAAATCAATTAAATAAATTATACCCAAAACACATCAATTATACACAATAACTAATACAATAAATACGTATGAAAAAGGTTAGGAATATCTGGCATGTAATGTCAAGAGAGGCACTTAGTCGCTGTCCTAAAGCCATAGACGTCTTCCTAAAACCATGTGTTTGGGTCAAAGTTTTAGGTCAACGACTATGTAGCTCTCTTGACATCATTAATTCATATTGAATACAAGGGTATTGGATAAATACGTACTCATTTTTTGGAGCAACCCGCACATTAGAAAGTAAGCCACTTTTTTTTATATGCGTTTACTCTTTATCAGTAACATCCGCACTATGGTCGTTCCATATCGTACCCCTCTGGATACTTGTGTAGGTCATGGAATGACTGCACAATGATTGTCTTACTTAGGGTTGGCAATGGGTTATGTCGTGTTAGGTTCGTGTCGTGTCAAGATTATATACGTGTCAAGAATGCTAAACCCAAACCGTTTAATAAACGTGTCATTTTTGGGTTGACCAATTTATTTCCCGTGCAGGTTTCAGGTCATGTTGGGTTGACTCGCTAAGTGGTAGCAAATAAAAAAAAATTCTAAACTTTGATAAATTAACCAAGTAATTGCATTTCCCGGAAAAAAAAAAAAACAATGAGTATACCCGTGCGGCTATACTATGTATACACGTAAAAAAGAAGAAGAGGAATTAGGCGCCCACATGTCAAAATACGTATAGCCACGTGAAAAATAATTACTAAAAATAAAATTTAAAAAATTAATTTACCTAAACATACTAAGTTTATACTTATTTTTCTTTTTTTTTAAACTTCCGATGAAAGTTCGTCGGCAAATGTGACAGGACCGACCCAAATTCCACTTTGGAATCCGAGTCGAGCCCTGTGCGTGTCCGACACTTGGTGAGTGCCGGGCACAATGACTAAATTGCCCTTCTAGTTAAAATTCAAGTTTATTACAAGTTTGACCTCTGACGAAAATTCGGCCGAGTCTCCTCTGTAATTGTATAATTCCCCAACATTTCAACCTATCAAAAGCATATACATACATATCCCAACTGCCAGCATACATTCAATTTACATCTAAAAAGTTCTACTAAACTAAACGGCCTCAAGCCATACAGAAAGTCCTAGGGCAATTCATCAGAGTAACTACTTCAAGAATTTACAACAACAGAATATGATTTCAAAAGAAATCCTACATAGCGAGAGTGGTGCGGAGTGTGAAACTGGCGGTGGTGGCGCTCTAGTGCACGTCTATTGCCTGGGGCGTAAAACATTCAAAAATGTGAGTGGACAAAAATGAAGTTTTAGAAAATAGCATATGAACATACTAACCCCACTGTAAAAACGGTTAGAAAACCCATTATGCATACTATATTCGTACAAAAGATAAACACGCATATTTATATTTATATAATCATTCACACACTCATAGAAATCATCAAACAGTTTAAATATTGAAAAACAAATATTTCTCCACCACCTAGGTATACCCATTTTATTTCCGTCAATTCCTATATTTATCCATCAATTCCCTTATTTTCCGTCAATTCCTCGTGCCACCAAAGCAACGCGTCCTCGCAGGCCTCAGAAAACACAAGGTCATCCGAGCCGCAATCCTTACTGGACTCGGGAGACATTTGGTTAACCTAATCCGCATTCCTCGCTCCCACGGTTCGGGCGTCCTCGAAACTCGTGGGGCAAATATCACGCGCGCTGACAAAACCGAAGGCAACTAAGATGTCCGTGGACATCGTCATATCCGAAGGCAACTTTTATTCCGAAGGCAACATCTATTCCGAAGGCAACCTTGGGTACCCATGGTGGTTTTTTTTAAAAAATAAATATATATTTCTGAAAAAGATTAAAGATTATAAAAATAATTATAAAACTATTCCTCATTCTATTCTTATATATTGTTTCCATTCATGAAAACCATAATTTTATTTCTCATCAAACCATTCAATCCGGTAATCACCTCATTTCCTACTTTCCAAGCCTTTTCTCATTTCCAACATAGCAGCATATAAATACAATATTTAAATCCAATTAAACATGCTTGGAAAGCCGTAGTCAATAAGAACTTATGCAAGATCAAATAATGAAATTCATTTGCACAAAATCATTTAGAAAACAAAAGTCCACTCACTGAGTGTCCAAGCTAGCTGGACCTTTCGAAGGTCCCTCCTGCGGGTCAGCTGGTGCCCGAGTACCTATTTATGCCATCATAAATATTTAATCAATAAAAATACTGAACATAAATATGTAATCCCAAAACACTGACCTCTGTCTCCTAAGAGTGCGCGCACCAAATTTAAGATCATTCCTATGCCCACTTAAGCATTTCGGATGGTTAGAATGGTCTGAAAAGACCCGATACTCGATAAGTGATAAATTTCCATATTGGTCAACCCGGGACCTCGGGGGGTCCATGACCTCCAAATGTCAATCCGAGAGTTCGTATAGGTTCTACACATTTTAATATAACCACGTCCGGCTAGTTTGGTCCAAATTGGATGGTCGGATGATCCCAATCGTACAATCGGACGGTTATAGTTATTTAACCATAGGGTTCGCGATTTTGGAGTATCCGGGACTCCGATTTATGATCCGTCAAATCCTATACGATCTTAAAAATACGAGGTACGACATACGTGAGTTTGAGTTCAATCCAAACAGTCCGAACCTATCGAACCTGAAAATCACAGTGACAACTAAGGGATCGCATTGGGACACAATGCCCATTTCGCTACAATGTCCCGCACCGCCACACACGGGGGCATCACGTGGGTGTGCAGATCAATTTCCGACGGGCGGAAATACTCCAAATCGTCTGCCAAGATTCCTACCCTAGGTGTAAAATCTCATTTGGAGACACTTTTGTTCTTCAACATAACCGAAAAAATGGCCGGAAGTGGCCGGAATTTCAATCCAAAAACGGGCCAAACTTTGATTCGAAAATTGAATTACCCAGGCTGCAAATCGATCAATTCTGATAGGACTCTATCTTTCAACCTTAGACATTAACCAGGAACAAAGAGAACCCAAAGAAGAACAAAGAGAACCCAAAGAAGATTTTCTGTATATTTCTAAAAAAGAAGTACAATGGCTCCCCAATTAGTAATAAATCCACCGTCGAGGATACAACAGTAATTGTAACAGAGTCCCCAACTAAAACTTGACACATGGCTAAATAACTATCCAAAAATGTAAAACAGTTTTGGCTCCAACTCCTAATTCCTATAATTACCCCTTCCTTTGAAGCTAAGTTTACAAGCATTGAAAACTTATTAAAACAAATGGAATTGAAAGCAGCTTCAATCTGGGCAATGAAATCTGGAAATCAGGCCTTGAGGTCATGGTAGTCCTGCCACGTGGCATCCGTTAGTGTGTGACCCTTCCAATGCACTAAGACATCCACCCCTGCAGCATTACCACATTTGACTAACTTCCTTTCCAAAATAGCTAGTCTCTCATCTTGCACAATACCATCTTCAGTAATTTGAGGTAATGTTAATGAAGGAGTCACGTGATTTCCCAAATGCTTCTTCAAACAAGACACATGAAATACAGAGTGGATCTTACAACCAATAGGCAATTGGAGTTTGTAAGCCACTAGTCCCAACTTCTTTAGTATCTCATAAGGTCCATAAAATTTGGGCAAAAGTTTATGGTATGAGTAAGCAGCCAAGGACTGTAATGGCGGTAAGGTACGTTGCAAATACACCATATCCCCAACCTGAAATTCCCTTTCGAAGCGATGTTTGTCAACTTGAGTCTTCATTCGATTATGTACCGTAAGGAGATTAGATTTCAGCAAAGTCAACATTCTGTCTCTGGCAACCAAGCTTCTGTCAACATTGGCAAATCTTGTAGTGCTTGGCTCATATGGTGTAAACCGTGGGTGGGGGCTGACCATCAACGACTTCAAATGGGTTTAACTTAGTTGATGTATAATAGGCTGTATTATAACTAAATTCTGCCCAAGATAACCAAAGCAACCATTTTTTGGGTTGAGCTGCAGCAAAGTACCTTAAATAAGTCTCCAAACACCGATTAACCACTTTAATTTGGCCATCAATCTGTGGATGGTAACCAGAGCTCATCCATAAGACTAAATCATGCAATTTGAAGAATTCTTTCCAGAAGTCACTAACAAATATTGGATCCCTGTCACGAACAATGAAGCTAGGCATACCATGTAACTTAAACACATGGTCCACAAAGAGCTGAGCTATGGTAGCAGTTGAATAAGGATGGGATAAAGCAATGAAATGGGCATACTTGCTCAGACGATCAACTACTACAAAAATGACAGATTTCCCTTAGCAAGGGGGTAATCCAACAATAAAATCCATGGAGATATCAGTCCACACCTTATCCGGTATAGGCATGGGTTTTAAAAATCCAGCAGGAGTCACAGTTTCATACTTGTGTTGTTGACAGGTGTGACATTCAGCTACCATTTTTTGCACATCGTGTTTCATACATGGCCAATAAAAACTCAAAGAAAGCCTTTGATAAGTCTTCAAGAAACCCGCATGACCAGCCGTAACTGAGTGATGAGCAGCAAAAACTTTGGTCCTCCAAACCGAATTAAGACTAAGGACTATTCTGGAGTTATATTTAAGGAGACCATTGTCAATGCGAAACTTGAGTAAATAATTTGTTGTAGAAAGAGATGGTGCAAGAGGTGATTGTGTAGGACCAGCGACAGCTAGAACTTGTTGTTTTTTTACTAAGAATCCAAGGATCACCCCACTTGTACCATCATAAATCATCCATCCAACTATGATAAGGATATGTAATTGCCAAATTCTCAATATACTGCCCAGAAACATCAGTTCTAATTGGCAAGTTGTCCATGGCAAAGACTTGAACTTGGTCAGTAAAAGAGCTGTGACTGATAGGAAATCTAGACAAAGCATCAGCTGCTTTATTATCACTTCCTTGCCTATAGTGTATCTCATAATCGTAGCCCAAAAGCTTGGTGACCCATTTTTGCTGAAAAGGAGTGTGAGCCTTGTGATTGAGAAAATATTTAAGACTATGGTGATCTGTCTTAATGATAAAGTGTCTACCTTGTAAGTAATGATGCCACTTCTTGATGGCATGAACAATTGCCATCATTTCCCTCTCGTAAGTGGAAATGGCTTGGTTTCTAGGACCATGAGTCTTGCTAGTAAAAGCAATAGGCCTGCCTTCATGTTGTAACACAGCTCCTATACTAAATCCAGAAGCATCACTCTCAATGATAAAAGGTTTTGTATAATCCGGCAAGGCGAGAACCCTGGGAGATAACATGAGTTCCTTGAGTTTGTGAAAGCCTGCAATAGCCTATGGAGTCCACAAAAATCCATCCTTCTTGATTAACTGAGTCAAAGGGAAACTTTCCCTACCATAGTGATGAATAAATTTTCGATAATAGCCTGTGAAACCCAAAAATCCTCTCAAACTTTTAACAGAAGTAGGTACAGGCCAATCAACAACTGCATTTAATTTGGAAGGATCAGCTGAAACTCCTTGCCTAGAGATGATGTGGCCCAAATATTCAATAGTAGAAACTCCAAAGGCACACTTGGACATCTTGACAAAAAGTTGATGATGCTTCAAAATTTCCAAAACAGTATGTAAATGCCTTAAATGATCTGACCATGAAGTACTGTACATGAGAATATCATCGAAAAAAACCAAGACAAACTTCCGTAAATAATTTCGGAAAATCTCATTCATCAAACCTTGAAATGTGGCAGGATCATTTGTCAAACCAAAGGGCATAACAAGGAATTCGTAATGTCCCTCGTGAGTTCGAAAAGCCATTTTTTCAATATCTTTTGGATGAACTCTAATATGATGATAGCCACTCCTCAAGTCCAATTTGGAAAAATACTTTGCCCCATGCAATTCATCCAACATATCATCAATACGTGGAATTGGATATTTATCCTTTATAGTTAACTCGTTTAACTGTTTGTAATCCATGCACATTCTCCATGTGCTATCCTTCTTCTTGACCAACAAAACAGGAGTAGAAATAGGACTATGATTGTTCCTTATAAATCTAGAGTCCAGCAGCTTTTTGACACACTTTTCAATTTCTGACTTTTGAAGTGGTCCATAAGCATATGGTCTAATGCATCGTGGTTTACAACCAGAAATCAGTGGGATCCAATGATCATGTTTTCTCACAAGAGGTAGAGTAGTTGGGGTGCCAAAGACTGCAGAAAAAGAATCCAACAAGGCTTGCAATTCATGCTGTTGTGGTGAGGATAAATCATCTGCAAGTTTGGCCATATTTTCACATTCTACTGACAAGAAATATGTTGTGGAGGCTGAGGCTTATAACTGGACAAACAAATTTGCTCATTCCCATGCCAAAACTTCATAGTTAATCTCTCAAAGTCCCACAATATTAGACCTAGAGTTCTCAACCATTGAACCCCTAACACAATGTCACAGCCTCCCAATGGCAAAGCAAACATATCGGAGGTATATATAAGTCTCGATGGCTAAAGGAACCACAGCGCAACAACCTTTACTCAGAACTTGTCCACCATCAGCTATCATGACATCACAAATATGAGAATGATCTAACTTCCAACCCAACTTCTTAACCATGCCAATATCGATGAAATTATGAGAGCTTCCAGAGTCTAACAATACCACAACAGGACTGTTCTTCATTACAGCAGTGAGTTTTATAGTCTTAATAGCAATAGGGGCAAGAGTACCATAAAAGCACAAGCTATGATACAACAAGCATTCACCTTAGCAGCTTGTTCAATTTTTTGTAATTCATGAACTATTTCCTTTTCCTCAGAACTATTATAACCCATATCCAACAACAAGATTTGTTTCCTTGTACACTTATGACCCCTCACAAATTTTTCATCACAATAAAAACAAAGATTATTCTGCCATTTATATTGGATTTCTTTAGGGGTTAATTTCTGGATAGACATATCCTTCCTAGGAACAATTTCATTTTTAGCGGGAACTAAATCATTTTGTATGAGTAAAAGAGGCAATCTTGACTTAGAAATTCCAGCAGAATGTGCATACCTCAACTTCTAGAGTTTAGCATCCACTTCATGAGAAAAATTCATGGCCTCATGAACTGTAGCAGGACGAAGCAACTTGACATCATGCTTGAGTTCTTCCCTTAATCCTCCAACGAAACAGCTCAATCGAAAAGTCGGACTAAGATCACAGATTAGAGTTGCCAAGCGGTAGAACTCAGTGATATAATCCTTTAAGGGACCTGTTTGACGAAGCTTAAAGAGCGACTTTGCAAAATCCTCAAACCCATGAGAGCCAAATTCTCTACAAAATGCCCTGGTAAAATCTTCCCATTTGGACAAAGAAGAAGCACATTCCTCCCATTGATACCACTGCAGAGCCTCACTATCAAGATGGAAAGAAACCATTTTTACCTTTTTCTCAGAGGGCACCGAAAAGTAATCAAAATATTGCTCCGCCTTGTAAATCCATTCAATTGGATCATCCCCATCGCTGAATCTGGGAAATTTTATCTTAACAAAGGGCATATGATTCTCAGAAGAAAAATCCCTTTCCTTCTCTCGATGATAACCTTTGCTAGGTTTCTTAACTTTCCAATGTGGGACTCTTTACCTTCACATTCTCACACGCCCCCACACGTGTGGTGAATTTTCAAGCCTAGCATGTGGAAAACACATATTGGTTGATGTGGAGCACGTGTGGCCTTTGAGCTTTCACACGTGGGCTAACCTGGCTCTGATACCATGTCAAGATGAAGAGGAACTGAAAAGCAGTAAAGAAACTATAGAAGCGAGAGAATTTGAGAGAAGGAAATGTAGGTTTCTGTATTTCGTTAAGCTCTAACTGAGCACATTACAATCTTTATATCAGCCTAACTACAGTCTAGCTGGCTACTCACTTTGCTAACAACTCTAACCACATTCTAACAGCTTACTCATTGATCTGTTGACACTTGGCAATATCATCATTGATACTCTTACACTTTCTCACTTAGGGAAGGCTGATGAAGTTTGCAGTAAGGGGAAGAATATATTAGATCACTCTTATGGAAGCTTTAAAGGACTTACAGAGGATGGACGTGATTCCAATGAAAAAATTCAAGACAATGCCCTGAAATCCTGCTTATCTCGATTGGTACCTTCTGTAAGTTTCAACGATAAGATTCTAAGTGCCTGAGTTTGGTTCCATGATCCCAAAGAAAGCCATCAGCCGTTTTCAGACTTTCTTTTAAAAGGAGATCTTGTGATGCAGAAGAAACCATTGAACAATGTAAGCATTCAAATAATTCAATTTTCTTTGAATAGAAAGAAAACTTAGAATATTTTGATTGATGTACATGTGTATTACTGAACATTTCAATGATATATCCGCAGGTCAATCAAAAGGTTTTTGTATCGGCCTAGACCAGGATATATCATTCCATGTTGTAGAGTAGAGAAGCCGACTTTAGGATCTTGGTCTGAGATTCCACCCTCAACTTTTAAATTTCGTGGCGAGAACTATTTCAAGTATGACTTTGGTTTTTTCTTTTGTCAAAACCAACCTTAACTGAATTTAGACATTTGCAACTAATTATTCTGTTCTGCCTTGCTAATGATAATATTATTTTATGTTGGTCTACCATCCAGGGATAACGAAAGTCAACTGCTCCGAACTACAGTCCATATACTCCAATAGGTGTTGATGTGTCTGCATTCCCCAAAAAGATACATCACATTGCCCAGCATCCTGAGCTTCCCAAAGTGAAAGCAAATGGGAAAGTGTTCATTGTAAACACACAGGTATTTTTTCAGAATTGATTTATCTTGTTATGTTTAGTTTGTCTTGGCAATATCTAATGATATTGCTCTGCTCCTTGTTGCAGTTGCCTACTTATCTTGCTGCAATGTTTCTTGGTGATAGTGATGGAGAGAGGATGACTCTTGTAATGTATTTCAAAGTTTCTAAGAACTTTGATAAAGGCATCTCTTCTTAATTCCAGGATAGCATCAAGGTAACTCTGTTTGGATAGGCATGTACTTTATTCTGATGTACTCTCCCTAATGGAAATGATCTTATGTTCTATTGGAACACTCAGTCTGTTGGTATATTTGAATGATGCTTTTAGAAAATGGTTGATGATGAGACGGAAAAAGTTAAAGGATTCGCATAAGGACTCCACTATACCTTTCAGAGAAAGACTAAAGATCTTGACTGGAGTGGTAAATCCTGAAGATCTCAGAATGAGTTTTGCTGAGAAGAAGCTTGTACATGCATATAATGACAAACCAGTTCTTTCACTCCCTCGACGCAATTTTTACAAGGTAAATATTGAACATTTATGTTGCTGAGTGTTAAGAAGATGAAACATAAAAACCATGTTGTTTGACTTTATCAAGCTCTCTCACCTGCAGGGTCCTAACAACTTTGAGATTGATCTGGACATTCATCACTTCAGCTACATAACAAGAAAGGGTCTCGAATTGTTGTTAGAACGTCTTTAAAAACGGAATAGCCGAGAGCGGCTATACTTGTAAAATATTCTATTTATGGCGTGTAGTCACTCTAAAATATTCTTTTTATGGAGTATAGTTGGACGGCCATAATTTTAAAATATTCTTTTTTCGGAGTATATCCGTGCGGCGATACTCCCTTTTAAAATAGATAATTTATGGAGTATAGCCGTGCCGCTATACTCTACTTTTAAAATATTCTTTTTATAGCTTATAGAGTATAGCCAAGAGGTTATACGTTTAAAATAATCCACCGCATAGCTATACATTTAAAATATTCTATTTAACCAGTATAGCCGCGCGGCTATACACTTTAAATATAACAATAAAAATATGGATTTCTCTATAGCAAAGCAGAGCCTTGAGATTATGAATCAATTAGACATGGTATGTATCTACGTTCTAGCTTTGTTCCTCTGTGTGCGCTTAGGGTTGGGAGAAAATTTATGTCTTGTTTGTGTGTTGCATGTGTATGAGAAGTGATATAATGACGTTGCTTATCTTTTCATGTGCCCTTTGTCCTATTTCCTAAATATATTCGAATATTTAAACAGTATAGCTGAGTGTCTATATTCGGATAATAATATAATTACTAATTGAAGTAATTAAAAAAGGCAAAGATATTACTCCATGACATATATATGAAATTAAAGAAGTTGGGCAAAAAATAAAAGTAAAGAAACTAATTTTATATATATTTTTAAAAATAAATAGCAAGAAGACCATACGTCTATGTCAGCAACTATATGCCGGATTAGACCTCTGCCAAGGAAAGTTTCCCACGACGACGTAATGTCGTGAGAAGATCTAATCCAGCAAAATTGCAACGAGATAGACATGTGCCGTGAAAGTTCGTCAGGAGAGGTTTTTTTAAATATTAAGTATAAACGTGGTATCTTTAGGTCAGTACATTTTTATTCTAAATTTTCTTTTTAGTAATTCAAAAAAATCTTAGCCTTATTTAATTACTTTCATTAGTAATTATGTTTTAATCATTATTTATTTTGTGAATAATTAGTATTAAATATTTTAATTAACTTCATAAATATATTACTTAATAAATAGTAATTGGTTTTTAATTTTTTTCTTTAATAAAATACTTAAATACTAATTATTTATTAAGTGAATAATAATTAAAACATAACTACTAAATAAAGTAATTAAAAAAGAGAAATTCAGATTATGATATGTCAAGGGTATAGCCGTCCGGCTATACGTTTAAAATATTATGTTAATGGAGCCTTATCAAAACAAATTTTTGTCCAGGAGTGCTAAATTGAATCAATAAATTTGTGATCATGAAAATACTTTAGTAATTCGCTGACTCACTTGAGAAGTTATTTTATTGCTTGTGTACATATCCACATGACATGTTGATGTGATTTATCTAAATTTTCTCAAATTATTATAATTCGTGCACAATAGTTATAAAATTCAAATTTTACACAAAAAGAAGGAACAATAAGAGAAAAAATCGTAGCCAAAGGTGGTTCATATGGTAGATCCAAAGATTCCTATGAAGATGAATCCATTCTCTTAGAAAGGTTAGAATGGTGGTTTATATTTTTTGGAAAATAATATAGCCAAGCGGCTATACTCCAAATTTATTTTAAAAATAGTACTTCCATGCGGCAATACTAGGTTTTTTCCTAATTTTATTTTAAAAATAGTACAGCCGATTGGCTATACCCGTTTTACCAAATTTTTTAAAAACCAGTATTGCCGGGCGGCTTTAGTCGGTATTTTCTTAATTTTGTTTAGAATAGTATAGCGGCGCGGCTATACTCAGTTTTAATATTCAGAATCGGACTCGAACTCATCACTACGGATGTCTAGGGCCTGAGCAAGCCCGTTCCAGGTTTTGGCGGTGTTGAGATATCGGCCTAAGCGCTAGCCAGGGAGGACACCGACATCGAGGAGTTAGGGGCCTAGGCGGCTGGGAGGATCTAGGCGGCTCAGGCGGATCTAGGCGGCGCCTAGGCGTCCTGGCGGATCTAGGAGGCCTGGGTGGGTTTTGCTGTTACTGATCCTATGTAATTGAGTTAGTCTATGTCTTCTAATCCCTTTTTAGTCCTTGACTTGTGTTAAATTTTCCCAGGTAACAAATGTCCTTTGTGCCCAAGCCCAACAGTTCTAGAACATGTGCTTATAATAATTGAATGAGATGCTTGTATTATTTGACATCAGAATTATTGCTTTATGGTTTTCTATACCTATGCTGTTTGTAATGGGCATGGTTGCGCATCCCCCAGGAGTTCCACCTATTATAGATTGAGTCTGGCATTCTCACTTTTACAGAGTATAACAATTAGTGGATTTGTGGTTCTAGATTTTGGAAATAAACAAAATCCAAGTAATATGAAATTACTAATCTATGAATATGAATTTAGGAAATCATTTTGGTGGGGCCATTCAAACTTTTATTTCCATCATGCATTCAATGCTAGGCATATATTTTAGGTTCGTCTGCATGATATGTGCTTGCTAATTTTTTGTGCTTAATTAGTGTTATAGCTTTCAGAGTTTACCAAGATTGTTTGTTTCAGTTCTGTGGTCTACCTTCAATATCTTCTTTATGTTTTTGCCAGTGCGACACTTAACGACATTATACAAAAGAACTTCACAGAGGAATTTGCCGAAAGGAAGTTGGAGAATGATACAATGACAAACTTTGGTGTTGATTTGATGCCACTCTTTGTCATGGATGTTGTCCTCCCATTTCAGAAGTTTCGGCTACTCATTTCTTAACCTAGGTATAGACTTCTGGTAAGTTGGTTAGCAGTTTGTATTTTTCACATATGACATTCATAAAATATTTAAACGTAGAAGTGCATTTGCTGCAAAATAACTATGTTGACAAACTTATCTGGCAAGTTTTGTATGCCTATTGGTAATTTTCTACAGTCCATGTGATCCATGTGTTGTGTGGTTTTTATTGAATGTTCATAGATTTTTGCTTGTACCTTGTCACTCAAACAACGGGTAAGGAGGATAATAGAAGGCAACCGTCGGATGGGAATGGTAGATTAGTGTCACTGGTCCTTTTCTTTCCCTTTTAACTTTCTTAAGGTATATAAAGTTTGACCCAATGTATAAGTTTCACTGATTGTGGCTTGTTTTTTTAATTTGTAGGTTAGCATTGAATCTTCAACAGGCTCAATAGCTGATTTTCTTGTGAAGTGGAAATGACCAACTAGGTCTTTCATCCTCCTTTCCTTCTTATTTTTCTAGTATGCAGAATGTCATTTGTAAACTCCACTACCATGCTTCCTCCTTTTAAAGAAAAAAATTATTATTTATGTAGGTGTGAACCACTACCAGAAGGGTCTAGAGAGAGAGCAGACGTAAGTTCATGACAATTTGGTTTGCTGTAATGTCTCTATTGGAGTGTGCTCTTTTCTTTTATATTTTATATTTAAATTTTTTGTTGTAGAGAATAGTAAGAAGCTTGAGTTAAGCTTGATCCGGTGCTTAACAATGCTTTTGAGTTTTTTTTTAATTTTTTATATTAATAAATTGGTCACACATTTTTCTAGATGCAAAGTTGCATAGGTTTCAACTTCAATTGGCAAAACTTGAGATACAATAAGCAGAGCTTAAAGTGTTGTTGATAAGGCATCTTATTTTATATGTGACACGTGACCTAATGGAATTTGGTTGTAAATCTTCAAATGTATTATAGTTGTCACTGAATTAAGTCTAATAATGTCATTGCTAAAAGGCCCTGTAGCTAATGTATTAATAGCCTGAAGTGTAACATGCATCACCGTAGGAAGATGCAGGACAAAGTTCTTCCACGTTTTTTCCCCTCATATTGGTTGCGCCTATGTGGTTTAACTTCTATATCTGTCCAGTTGCAGGAATTGACAAATAATGCAGCAGAGTATGCTCGGAATTGACAAATAATGCAGCAGGTTATGGATAAGGCGGGGTAAAAGAGCAGCACGTCAAGGTAAAACGCTCTGGAATGACATCAATTGAATGAACTCGGAATTTACCTTCTTTTTTGCTTTTCTTTTTTTTTAATGGGTTATCTCCATAAGTAAAGTCTCTTAGTCCTCTATAATAGGTATTTGGATGACCATTAAGAATATCCTGAATCAGATTTTCCATTATTTTGGGTGGATATTACTGCCTGACTGATATTACTACCTTCAATTTATTTCAAAACTCTTTTCTTCGTTGTCTCATTAGACTATTTTGTATCCAATTTTTCATATGCAAAGAATACAACGCGAACTGATATATCTCATAGCAAAAGGGCAGGGTTGTCAAGTGCAATGAGAAAAATGCTATCATTGGGTTTAGTTCATAATTACGATGGATACATTTTAGAAACTAAATTATTACACAGGCAATTTTATACCATGAAATTCAAGATTCTTTTATCCCAAAAATGTTGGTGGATCCCTATTTTTTGTTGTTGTATTTATGGGTTTAACACGTATTATTTCTTATAAATAAAATCCATTTTTTATTCTTGCCTAATGGGCTAGTAGTTGAAAATCATTAGAATGGGAGGTATTGGAAAGAATTTAAATTATCATTCCCCAATATCACTGGTATAAATAAAATAATTGAAGAAATAACTCTATCCTAATTAGCGAAAGTGGTATTTTAAGCCCTAAACCCTAAAATAACATTGACAAAATTGTATATTTAAAGAGTATAGCCGGCAGCTATACTATTCAAATATATTATTTTAAAGGTATAGCCGCGCGGCTGCCCTCTTTGACTGTATCTTTAAAGGTATAGCCGATCGGCTATACTCTTTAAATTCATTCGAAACAAACACGAAGCTTGCTTGCACTCGCAGTCACACGGCCATTTCACTTGCAAGCTTCAAAGACTCGGTCTTGAGCCTCTCTCTCTCTCTCTCTCTCTCTCTCTCTCTCTCTCTCAAGCTTGAATTTTTTTTCTTTCGTTTCGGCTGATGCGTTGATTGGATTGGACTGGACGCTCTCTATGAAAACCATCAAATGTCATTCAGCTATTGAAATCTCCACTAAGATAACAACTCTGATGCTATAAGGGAGTTAGGCGGCGGCTAGGCGGCCTGGGCTGATCTAGGCAACGCCTAGGCGGATCTAGGCGGCTCGGGCGGGTCTAGGCAGCGCCTAGGCGGTCTGGGCGGTTTTAGGAGGCATGGGCGGGTCTGGGCATCCTTTTTTTTTTTGAAATGAAGAGAGACGAAGCTTGCACTCGCACAGGAATGTGGTGCGCGAGTGAAATGAAGAGACAAAGAAACGAACACGAAGCTTGCACTCGCAGTCCAATCTTCAAAATTCAAATACTCGGTCTCGAGCCTCTCTCTCAACTCAAGCTTGGATTTTTTTCTTTGGTTTCGGCTGCTGCGTTGATTCGATTTTTTTTTTTTTGTGCTTTTCTGTTATTGAAGTTGGCAACGTCAGATGAACATCCAAGGCAGTTTCTTAGTATGCCAGAAGAAGCCCAGCAGATGGTTCTTTAACCTGAGGCACACCTTGCAGTTTGGCATTGGATTACACCATGTCTGTCTGAATGACAAAGATAGATCTATGGTTGAGGAGCTTTTTGCAAACAACAAGATTCAGGCATTTCTGTTTTACCTCAGTAAGCATGAGTCTTTCCTTAAAAACACATTAGGAAAAGAGAATATAAAAAGATAATTTTCTTACTCCATATACTGATTAGGCATATGTATTAAATTATAGGTATTGGTTTGTACCAGTACATTGGCATGGGGTGTAAACCTTCCAGGTCATCATCTGTTCATTATTAAGGTAAGGCAAAATTTGTGCGGTATCTTTTTCATTTGGTTCCTATATTTACAAAGGTTTCTAGCAGGAGTATATTGCAGCAGCGGTTCTTCAGGACAAATTTATGTAAGTGTTGATTCTCTTGCAGGGAAAACAAAGAGATATGTTGATTTTACAATATCAATCACATATATATTGCAAATGATGGTTTTGGTCACACATGACTACATAGAATAAAAAATGGAAAGAAAGAAATATGTGAATCAGATTACATGCTTTTCTCCCTTTATAATCAACAGTTTCTCAGATTCTACGAGAAAGATGGGAGTAGATGTCCATCACAATCCGCCCGCCTAACAATCAATAAACACAAATCATATTAGTTTCTGAATATTTGCCTCAAATATTAATACTAGGAATCAGGTTGTTTGGGGTTTTGAATATCAGAAATAAAAGACCAGTGCTAGTGCGAATTGGGCACTCTGCCTTGTTTATATTATTACATTCTACAGCTAGCATATCAGCTGATTAGTTAGACATGTTAATCGGGGATGCTGAGCACCCTGAATGTTGTTAGTCCATGCTTCTTTCCTGTATTGTTTATCTTTTTTTGTTTTTTTTCCTTTGACCTCCAAGAGAAGCTCATCTTTTGTCTTATTTACGTAGATTTATCTGGCCTGAGGAAGGATTGGATGTGAGTTAACCAGACCTTCAGAGACCCCTAAAGCATGAGCAATTATGACTTACTCATTAAAGTGTTGTTAGAAGGGCCACTTTGGAATTTAGCCATATATATTTTTGTCTGTAAGGACAATGTGCAGCACTTGCACTTAAATGGTACACTAATTGTTTCTGAAAATGGTGAAGCTTTGATTTATCTAATTATTATTTTTTAACAATTACGCTTTCATTCGGATGATTTGTTGCTTAAGAAAGTAGAGTTTTCACCTCCTAGCCTCTTCTCATATCTTTTGGGTTCTTTTCGTGGTTTATGGTTTGATGGGGATTCTTCCTTATGGATGATGCCATGCATGAATATTGAACTTTCTAACTCGCTAAGCAAAAGAGGAATATTCTGCATACAGCTACTATTCCCCGAGGCAACTTTGCAGACCATGATTGGAAATTTTCCTGCTTCAAAAATGTATCAGGTACAGACTTCTAAGATAGTTGACACATGAATGACTAACCCACAGGTCAAGATTTAACGTGAATGGACAACTTTTTGACTGGGCTGGGTAGGTTATTGAAATACAAGTCAGTTATTTGTTTTCAGGCGTGTTAACTAATTTCAGTAGCTTTGCATCTAGAATATTTTGTTCTTCTAGGATCTGCAGCCTTTTCCAGGCATCGAAGTGAAATTAAAACTTCAGCGGAAAGTCTTGTTTACACCATAATCAACCGAGCATATCCAGTCTCAAAACAACTAGCACCAAGGCAGACACGCCTTCTCTCTTGCCGAAGGAAGACACTCTTCCGAGGTGCCAAGCACCTGCCGAAACTCCCGACTGCCAAAGCTCACAAACTGTTAAACCTAATTCTCATGACACGTGTCACCACGCGGCAACTTGCGAGTCCTACGCCGAAATCTACACCAACCTCCCACTTTCACTTCCCTATAAAGGAGCGTTGCCTAGTAAGGGGAACTACTTTCGCCTTTTACTATTACTCTGCAAAGTTACCCTTCTTAGGCGCTTAAGCATCGGAGAGCCTTGGCGGCACCACACGGTGCGGGCTTAATATTGCTTCCCTATTTTTGTCTTCTGCGAGGCTAGCCCTTATTGAAGGCCCGGACCCTTTCCCTGCTGAAGGCAAATCCCTTTTTCTCTAAGTTGACCATCTCCGAAAAAGAGCATCAACGGTTTGGCGCCGTCTATGGGAAGCGATACTTGAATCCCATTTTTTCTCTACCAGCCCAGTGGCCTCCTTCTCCTATCCGGCCCGTCGCCTCTTCTTCACTCCACACTCAGCTATGCCTCTGAGGATAGCCAGAGGACTCGACACCATATCCCCCATGGGGAGTACCTCCCAGAGAAGACCTTCGCGGATGCCAATCTCGATGAGCCGGAGAGCCTCAGCGCCGATGTCACGGGATGTCGAAAGAAATATGACCATCTTCATGCTAAGACGTCGAGCTCGAACATGACTACCGCACCTGAAAATGGCGGGAGATGAATCGGACCCAAGGCTCCCCAGCCCTACCCGGGTACACAGCGTACCGCCCAAATCAGCGGGCACTCCCACCACAATGTCCCACCCGGCCTAGGCCCGGCCAAGGGTAAGGGCCCCTCTATCCGAGCGACCAAGTCGCGACTTCTCCGCATCTCCCCACCAAGGAACCGGCCTCATGAACCAACAAAGGTCTACAGGATTGTAGGGACCGTATCTGGACCGTCAAGCGGAACCCCATCTTATCTCTGTAATCTCAAGACCCAAGATGACCACACTGGGCCCTCACTTAAAGCCTACCCAACTACCTCTTGGAAGGTATAGGGGACTCGGAGGTGGGGCGGGGATTACTCAAGCGACTACGAGTCTTATCACCTTTGAGGCGTTGAAGAATTCTACGGCCGCCATGGCCACCCACACACGGACCTCCGGCACCGAGATTCTCCCTCATACCGGCCGGCAGTGAGGCTTCTCTTCGAAAGTCCGGCGTGCGGAGGCGAACATCAGCGCAACCACCAACCTCTGCAGGCAAAGCCACGACTGGGCCCTTTACGAGCGCATCCTTAATTACCACGAGAGAAGGACATCCAGCCACTCCGCGCCGCCTTCTACAGCAGCGCGGAGGATCCTCTCACCCACATACATTCTTTCCCGATCGCCGCAGGGTGCAAGGGCCTCAGCGCGAAGGCATGTGTCTCATCTTCCTTCCACTCTCGGTGGCGCGAGCCACAACGGTTTTACATCTGAACCCTCGCACCATCAACACATTTGTGATCTGAAGCGAGGCCTTCTGGACCATTTCATGATCCAAACCGATCGCCTCTACTCCGCGGACGACCTATACATGTAGACGGGGTGAAGAGCGAACCCCCGGAGTCGCGGCGAGGTTCAGCCACGAATACTCCCGCTGCCCGGATCACGATGATCGTGCCGCCTTCGGTGCTTTCAAGAGTGGCCTCCGAGAGTCTAACTTCCGGTGCTGGTCCACAGCAACCCTTGGAACACATCGCCGGTGATAAAGCGAGCAGCGATTCATGCCAAAGGTGAGTACTTCAACTCAAGCGTAGCCCAGCCATCCGGCACATAATCCTTTTGCTGATCCTCCACAGCCGGTACCCATCCCAGCTCCACCCCAACATTCCTGCCTGCACCAAGCACCCAGGATGCCCAGCACCCCAAGAGGAAGGATAGCTGCCAGCATACCTTCAACAATAACAAGCGGGGCAAACATGGGAACCACCACCAGTCTAGTGGAAGCAACCCTTCCAGGACAAGTGACGGGCCCCACTCCCATTTTCACCCAAACCCAGGTTCGAGGTCTTCACCACCCTCAACACTACCTATGAGAATGTCCTAGTCCACGAGGCACCTATCATACCTCAGCCTCCACCCCGGAGACCAGGCAGCAAGCCTATGCCTAACCACGAGTCTTACGCCGCTTTCATCGATTCGGTGGCCATGATGCGAATCTTGTGTTGCCTTGCGCAACATCATTGAGGGACTTATTCGCGAGGGGAAGCTGGATAAATACGTGCACAACCTCCCACCTAACCCTCACCAACGGCAGATCAACATGATCTCAACCATTAGTGGTGGCCCAACCATGGCTGGCACCTCCAACAACTCCATCAAACATTATGTCCGCTCTACCTATGCGTGCGGGTCTTGACGGCGGGGGCGCTTGCGAAGACACAAAACAGGCGGTGGGACTCCATTACCTTCTGCGAGGAGGAGGAGCGCGGCGTTATCCTCCCTCATGATGACCCAATCATTATCCGCGCCGACATATCTAACTTTGACGTTGGGCGCATATTGGTAGACACCGGCAGCTCAGTCAGTGTGATGTTTGCTGATGCCTTCAATGAGCTCCAGGTCCGTCTCATTTGCTTGACGAGCGTCACACCCCTGGTGAGCTTTTCGGGTGATGTGGTCCAGCCCTATCGGGAGCATTCATCTCCCTATCTCTATTGGGCGGCACCCGGAGGAAGACGGCCCACTCCCTTCCTTATCATTGACTGCGCCTCTCGACCTACAGCGTTATCTGGGGCCTTTGCCATGGCAGCCGGATGAAGGTTTTCATTTCCACACATATGTTACTGTTGAAATTTCCTACCCCTCATAGGCACGGGCATTGTGCGCGGTGATCAACTTAGGCGCCCGAAGTTGCTATGCTTCGGCGATAAAGTCTACTAATCGCCAACATAGGGGTGAGGCCCTAGCGGTCACCCAGGCCTAGCCCCCGCCCCCAGGCGCAGGCGCCCGAGGACCCGGGAGGAATCGCCGCAGGCCGAACACAGTGGAGGACCTCGGGTGATCACTCTCCATGAGAATATCCGGATCGGCAGTCGGGATCGGCACCTCCCTCTCACAAGAGCTTCGCTCACGATCTTGTGCCTTCCTCCGCCTCAACTCTGAAGTCTTTGCTTGGTCTTACAACGATATGCCGGGCATATCACCTGACGTCATCTCCCATAGGCTAAGCATTAATCCTGCCGTCAGGCCCGTTCGTGACGGCGTGCTTATGATCGAGAGCGGTATGAGGCCATGAAGGCGGAGGTGGATAAGCTGAACACCATTGGATTCATCAAGGAGGTGGATTATCCCACCTAGCTAGCCAATGTGGTAATGGTACGTAAACCAAGGAAGGGTTGGCGCATGTGCGTAGACTACACAAATCTCAACCGGGCACGCCCAAAGGATGAGTTTTCCCCTACCGCATTGACCAACTAGTTGGCGCCACAGCCGGCCAAGCCGCTTCGACTTCATGGATGCTTACTCAGGGTACAACCAGATCTTCATGCATCCTGAGGACCAAGCTCATACATCCTTCATCACCGACCGTGGCCTTTACTGCTACAAAGTAATGCCATTCGGCCTCAAGAACGCCGGGGCTACATATCAGCGTCTGGTGAACAGCATCTTCGCTCCACTCATTGGCAACACCATGGAGGTTTATGTTGATGACATCTTTGGTCAAAGTCGCTAGCGGCCCGGCCCACATCCCAACCTCTCTTACGTTCACCATTTTGAAGCAGTATAGGATGCGGCTCAACCCCACCAAGTGTGCATTTGGGGTGGCCTCCGGCAAATTCCTTGGCTTCATGATCAGCCAAAGAGGTATTGAGGCCAACCCAGAGAAGATCCAGGCTATCTTGGACATGGCGATACGAGGCGGTCAAGACATTGAGCCTTCGGGACGTGTCGCGCTACGACCAGATTTATCTCTAAGGCCAGCGATCGTTCGCCCCATTCTTCAAGGCGCCAAGGGTAGCAGCGCAACATCACTGGGTGCGAGAATGTGACGGCGTTGGCGAGCTCAAGGCATACATGAGCGAGCCCCTTTGTGTCAACCCCGAATACAGGGCGTCCTCACCATCTACCTCTGCACCACGGCTCGTTGTTGCTCGGTGCTCGTTCGACCACATGAAGGTCAGAGCATCGGTCACTATGTGAGCAAAAGTTGCAAGATCGGATTCGATACCATTGAGAAACTTGCTTTACGCCACAGTAGTGAATTTCGGCTAGGCGCCTCGGCCATACTTTCGGGCTCACACCATCCATGTCCTAACCAACCAACCACTCAGGCAAGTGTTGCAGAAGCCAGAGACTTATGGGAGGTTAGTCAAGTGGGCCATTGAACTTGGTGAGTTTGATATCCACTACAAACCCCGCCAAGCTGCAAAGGGCCAAGCCGTGGCTGATTTCATATCCGAGTTCACCGAACCCCATACTCTGGCCAGTCCTCAGATTGCAATCACGCCTACTCCTACCTCGAATCAGGTTCGCGTCGCCAGCAACGGCTCTCTAGACTTCACTCAGCCCTTATGGACTTTGTATGTGGATGGCTCTTCCAATGCCCAGGGATGTGGAGCTGGCCTCGTTCTCATATCCCCAGACAAGGTTGCCCTTGAGTTCGCCCTCCGCTTCAAATTCCACGCCTCCAACAATGAGGCCGAATACGAAGCACTCTTAGCCGACTTCGCCTAGCCAAGAGATGGGTAAGCAAATCAAATATTCAGCGACTCGCCGTTGTCCACCAAGTCAACGAGGACTTCACGGGATATCTCCATGTGACTTACCTCCAACATGCCCGCTGCCCACAACTTTCAATGCTTATCTCATAGGCTGGGTGCCACGCTCGAGCAGCCATGGCGATGCATTAGCAAAGGCTAGCCTCGGCGATGGGCCGGGCATAGATCAAGCTATCCACCGAGTTCTTGGACAGCCCGGTACCACGGGCACCTCATCTGTGTCATCGATCAAAGCCCTACATGGATGGACCCTATCCTCGATTCTTGCGAGAACCCGGACACTACCTGCGATCCC